>NW_020170391.1:407870-510742 GCF_000524195.1 Echinococcus granulosus | reverse complement strand
GGTAAGTAAGCCTCGTATTTTCCCGGTCGGTAATTTATTAAAGGTAAGCTTTCTACCTTAATAGGAAATTCTAGGGCTCCCTTCATACTCAATTCGGTTGTCCGGAAAGGACAGTTATACACAGATTTAGTGGGTAACATTACCCACAAGTTACGTGGGGTACTTTAAATTAAGGTTAAAATGCGCAATCATGCTCAAATGAAAAACAAACAAAAGTAGGATTTTAGGTGATGTAGACTATTTGAAATGTCTTTTTCGTTATTCTGTATGTTATTGTAGTCCTAGCCATTCCATTGGTTTGACTTTGAGATTTAAAGTAGCATTCGTAGAACACCAGATCTCTATTATCATTTGTAATACCATTTCGTAGGTAAGATGTATGGGACTACACAACCATCATAGTTCGTTAAATTATCACAAAATACATTCTGGCTATAATTTAGGCGACCATCAACGAGCTGACGGAGAAGGCCTTCGAACTAACCTTTATTTGTCCAGTAAGTCACCAGGATGGGGCACTTTGCATCCAAGCCTATTTATCCCCTCAATAAAACTATACATCTTCCATTTAGGACAGCCCATCACCCAGCGACATTTCTTTGGTAAGCGTCCCCCTTAATTCGGGACTTAGCTCCATTACATATCTACCCGCATCGGAACTCATTAGGTTGCAACCGTAAATACTCTCATTAATCTTTATTTTAGGTAAATAAAAATTTAAACATCGCGGAAGACGGTAAGAATGCTGTTTCCAACCGTGTTACTTTGACTTTAGGCTATCAGATCGTGACTGCAACTCTAGAATACAGTTTTCAAGTCAGGAACGCTTTAGTATTCCATAAGGCATTACCCTTTGTTAAAGTGGGGGAACAGCAGATTGTATTTATTAAAGCCCTAAGTAAATGTACTAATAACGGTCCGATCCCATCAATTTAAAACCCGGGTATTATGAGACTTAATTTTGTAATAAACGATTACTTTTATAAAATTTTTCGACACAGCAAACAGCTGCCTTGCGTGAATGCTAAAAACCATAAGTCTACATTATTTCAAAGATGAGATAAAAATGAAGTATTTCTCACAGAGCAAAGAAAACAAAAGGCACAGCTATGTAAGATTTTATTAGTAATAAATCATTCGTCGGTGTTTTGTCTCACCAGCGGTCATGCCGAAAAAATGTATTTTACAATCCCAGCCCTCCCTCTGGTTAATTTATTGGACTGATGGTGAATTGACAGGAAGCAAAGCCAATCACGCCTGACAGCTCAGGTGGCAAGTTTATTGGTCACGTTTTCCTGCACCAATTGTGGCGTAGACTTAGTATCATTTGCATATCCTTCTACCCACGTAGTTGTCTTGCACATATGTGGAAAAAGATTCCAATTTCATTCTGTGCAAAAATGAGGACGGCTTATATTGGCTCAAGTCAAAGGCGAAAAAGGAAGAAACTTCCGAGTATGCATCTAAGCACTCTTCTTACCGTCGCTTTTTAAATATGCCAAACAAGTGAACCTGCCATTGCTTTTAATGCAACTTTTTTTTGAAATCTATATTGGCCATTTCAAACACGGGAATTTTCACAATCTAGTTTGGTATTTGCGCACGGTTTCTAGTTAAAGGATCTCAACTTCATATGCTCTAAATCATATGGTTAATCACTATTAAGAACCTGACATGCTACTAAAACAGAGAAATTCGACTTCATTCTTCTTCATGCATTGTGGTAGTACTTTCACTTCTCTGCCGAAAAATTGTCCCTCTTCTCTTGGTTCTAAACCACCACTCCGTCTGGTGGCTCATATATTACCAATTTTCATGCTAAAATGACTGCGCAAAACTGTTACGCACAGTCTTTTCCATTTTATCAAGGTTAATCTAGAGTGTTTTAGGTAAATTCATAAAAGTTAGTTGTCACTTCATATACACCTTAATCTTTCACACGGACTCAGAAAGTGTTGAGCAGATATACAGTAAGATGACAGTCAAGTTAACCTATACAACCCTCTTACCACTGTGTATACCAGAGCTATTTCAATGAGACAAAAAGGGCTTTCAGTTGGTGAATTTGTGACGGTAATGGTACGCCGTGAAAAATATTGTACAGCAAACAACTGCCTTATGCTAGGAGTAGTCTTTTGGTTACCGGACTTATGATAATAAGCTAGAGATTGTGGAGTGCTAACAATGATCATGTGACTGAACTAGAGCCCCTACCACGCATCCCGACCCTAGTGATGCCACCTTCGGGCCCACACTCAAGGCATGCTCGGCACCTTGAGGCAATGCCCGTGGAGCACCCACCTCACAACAGTGATGCTGCTGGTCATGATGAGGTGAACGATGCTATTTGTCGATCGAGAGTGGATTCTCACCGTCCCCTTCATCAAATACAACTTTTGGCTATTCGAGTGAGTCCGTCCCAGGCATTACAGTGGCACGATTTTGTAAATGATCGCAGTTTAAGTGGAATAGTCGTAACAGATACGGCTATGCTACTATGAGTAAATAGTAGGTCACTATAAGGGCTTCATATGAATATGAATTATAGTACTGCCTAAAGCTTCTCTTAGGAATCCCCCTTGTTAGCGATGTCCCATATTATACAAGATAGTGTTTGCTAAACAGGATACATTTCGTCATTACGGCATTTGCTTTAGCAGATAAAACCTAGTGATAAAGCATTACGATCACGAGGGGCCTGCGAAAGCACTGTTTACATGGCAGTTGGCCATAGTTCATGCGTTTGAAAGCGTTCAACAAAGCAAAGGTCACACAGAAAGAAGGCTAAAACACGTGAACAGTTTCATCCTTTAAAAATGTAATCAAGTGTAATCAGCATCTATCTGCGGCTTTTTTTATTGCACATAAGGAGTCTAGAAGTTTACCTAAATGTGCTGTAGATCGTTTTATGGAAACAGCCGAGCCACTTTATTGTTTGCCCAAGGTCGAATTTGTTCTACTGGCACCCAACGCCAAGTGGAATATAACACCATAGACACGCCTAACATAGCCATAAATCACAAGGTTTTTTGAGCAATAAAAAATACAAACTCCGGTACGGTTAAGCTTAATCTTTAAACGCGCAGTTTGGCGAGCGACTTTGACAAAGCGTTAAGCAAAATTTATTTTTCAAATAAGCCATTGACCGATTGCTTAGAAATGAGATGCATTCAAGTGCGATGTGAACACGTTGCGTACTCTGCCACCAGATGGTATAAAACCTCAATCTCCGTATCTTATGGCATCTATTTATTTGAGAAGCATCCGCATACAGTGGTTTTGTGTGCCTCTCAGTTTCTTTTCTCTAAATCTTATGAGCTCGCTTTTGATACAACTTCTAAAGTATGACGTTGCCAAAGGGTATAAAAAAGTACGAGTAACAGGCAAATAATCCTAGTTTTCTCTTCATTTTTTCGAAGAAACTGTTTGATGAATCCGAATCACACTTCAAAGACAGGCACAAAACTACTGATGAAGGTGAGCGGCATGATTTTGAATCCCCTTAATGTATGAATTCGTGGTTGCTAAGGCCTTTTGTAATATCTTGTCTTCTAGGATGTTTTTTTCTGATAACACTTTTGAACAATTATCGTTTTACCACTGTTCAGCCTTAGGAATTGCTACTTATAATGCAATCAAACTAAACATTTTTGCTTCCAGTTTATTAAATTGTCATACTTTTCTAACCGTCTCCCCAAACCTATGATTTCTGAAAGCTGGATCGAGTGACGCGAAGGCAGATCGGTGTTGCCAGGAGAAGCAGAAGGTGCATGGCCACTCGAAGAAGGCCTACTGGCCAATTATGCAGACAAAGAAGAGTGAATATCAAGTGAGTTTCAGTGCTTCAAACTTGTACAACTGAAATTCCTTTCGCAATTTAGCAAAGTCACACTTTTTCCACTCTTTTGTAGCGATCATTAGCAAAAATCGAGGGTAAGATCGAACCATGCCGTATTAGCATGGGTTATGGCCTTGAAATAGGGAACTACTACACCCACACTATTAATAAGATTTTAAATCTACGTATTTTTTTTCAGATGAGTCTGTAGAATCGTCAAATTCCGGTGGAGACACCAGAGTTGATAGCGTGGAACCCCCTTGGACGAGATTTAAAGAGCACCGTGAAGGAAAACAGGTGAGTTGTATTTCCACAATTCCAACCGAAATCTTTAAATTAAATTTAGTGGTAATATTTGACTCTTAAAATGACTTTGGAGTTTTGGCACTACCATATGTTTGTAATCACTTATGCTTTTAAAATCGTTTTGGTTTGTAGAATGCAGTTACGAAAGAAAGACAAACGGATTCCACAGGTAAAGCATGTAATGATAGCCGATGCCACAGATTCGACTTGTGCTGAGTGGAAGTGGAAAATGAAGGCCTCAGCTGCTTGGCAAGGAGGAGAAAAGCCGGTGCCCCAAGTGAGACGCCGGTGTCAAACCCCTACTGTAAGTAAGATGACAGCTGAGGAGTCGGGTTTATTTGCTGATGGTAAGTGGAGCCCTGTGCATTTGTAGAGCGCTTTGAATCGGTCAGTGACCATCCAAGAGGCGAACCCTGGTAAAGTTTGTGCGTTTTTATATCTCTTTCATTTTGCTAGGCATTCCTTTCCAACTAAGCCTTTTCTATTTGTTATTATCCGATAGCCAAGCAAAAAGAAGCTTCTATCAACTCGAGGAACAAAAAGTTACCTTCGTTTAACTCGGTAATTGGCCTTTTATGGAAATAAATCGACAACACAATCCAAATTGCGAATTTTGCACTCGAGTCAATTTAGCATTCACTAAAAAGCGGCTGCTTTATTGCCATCGAAAGGCAGGATGAGAAGTGATAGGCCTGCCAAAATATAACACAGTGCCCTTAAAATGGAGCTTTATGGATATGACTATTCTATCGTTTTGGTAGTCAAGGAGCGATTGCAAGCTGCAGATAAAATAGTGGTTTGTTTAACATAGACAATACTAAATCAGTTTCCCCAAGTGACTAATTATTCCTATTTTTTAGGTTTACTTGGAAATCCCTAGGTCTTCTTCAAAAGTACCCGAGGGTTAGTTTGCTTCACCTTTGAGGGTAAATAAATATAAGCGTTGAGACTATGATAAAAAACCTTTGTACTGCCCACTATTTTAGAAGTGGACTTGTCAGCTAAAAATCCAAATGATTTCAGCTCTAATCACAGTGGCAAGGTAATGTTTTATTATAGAATATTTATTGCGGGGCTAATTTGCTTAATCAAAATCGCTATTTTTCAGGGAGCGGATCTCCCTTCTCATGTCATCGAAAGCGAGATAAAAGATTTATGTACGTGTTACGTTGGCCTTTCTGCTTTCATGATATGATATTTTTCCGTTTGAGGTACTTAGCCAATAGAAAAAATACCACTACTGTCCTCTTAGTTTTACCATCAAGCTAAGAGTAGTTTTACTCATAAATCTTTGGAATGGTTACGAGTGCACTGTTTCATGTCTCGAAGCTTTCCGTTCATGTAATGGAATCGGTAGGCAAAATACTTAAGAGCGTTCGTTATTTTCTCAATCGGGTCCCATGTCATTATCCCGTCGTTCATGCCAAGATTTTGCATATCATATGTTTGCGAATCAAATGGACTTTGAAAAGCCAGGAAAGGGAATGGCCTTAAATCTGGAAGGGCCACAAACGGAGCCAGGGAATAAGGAAAACACCACATTATGTTTTTTTTTTTCTAGCTCCACTAAGGAAGTCAGGCTATCGAAGGGTTATGGATGCAGTAAAACAGTTTGAGGCAAACACTGAGGGCCATTCAAAGTCAACAAATTCAAAACCAGTTGTGAGTAATTTGTTTTAAATTTGTCTTGTTCTCTAGTTTTTGACGGTTGGATCATTACAAACTACAATCAAACGATCCCAGATACTAGTATGTGTTGAGCAAAGCAATAAACAACTTTGTTTTTTCCAGATGCATAGTCACCCGCGATTCTGTCACTGGTCAATGTCTAATTGTGTAAATTTTAAGAAAACACTCCTCTTCACCCATGCAAATTATATTCTTATTCACAGCCGATTCTGCCGCCGAAAAAGAGGATGGGTATTTTGAGGGAGAATGCAGTTGATCGTCATATTCCACACGTTACAGAGAGCTGGACTGAGGAAAGCAAACTCGCTTCCCAACCTCTTTCGACACATGTGAGTTTATCTTTTGAATGAGGAGGCGATATGGTACATCCATCCTGATGCCCTTTTTGGCAGCGGACACCTGTAGAATAAGCCCAGTGACAAGGATTGTTGAGGTTTGGAACCTTTCAGTGATTTGCCTTCCGACTCTGAATGCATGGCTTTGATTCGATTTAGCCTGGTGCCAGTATTTTTAACACATCATAAAGATCCCAATTTTTATGCCAATCAGAGTATCGCAATTAACTAAACTAAACTATATTAACTAATTAATCTAAGCATACCAGACTAAAATTTTATCTAACGATGAATTTTATTTTGGATCAGAGCTGTTAATGCATGGAGCGTATGTACAACAAATCTTTAAAATTAGGAGCTTTTAATTTGCTACAATTTCTTCTCTGAAGATTTGAAAAAAAAAGGTTACTTTGGAATTTGATTCTTTTCCAGTCCTTGAATTTAGCCGCGGATCTTCACGCAAGACGAACCCAAGGAGAGGAGGACCAAGAGGAAGGGGCGAATAGACATGTAGATTCGAATTCCTCTCAGAGGATGGCGAAGGTATTCACTTGAAATCGAATCCACTTTCTGGCTAATCTACTGCCATTGTTGAGCGCCTTGTCTTCGTGCAAAATAATTAGTTGGTGTCAGTGCTCGCGAATCCAAACAATGCATGCATAAGTACGCAGTGAGCGGTCTTTGTGCGCCTTCTACATGTCAACAAGGTCGCTTCATCTACCCCAACTGGAAAGGTCCCATTATTTACTAGTTTTTGCACTCAGTGGTGTTACTGTTCTGTATTCAACTAATTTTGATAATCGTGAACTAACGCAATGGGGAAGTATAGATGTGCAATAATAGCAGAATGATAAAGGTTACTGAAGAAAGGTAATGAATCTATTTTTTTGGCGGTTAGAGCTTTGTTAAAAGGTGTCATACTTAGTTATGTCGAAATTGTGCTCTTAGACATGATGGAAATGAGTTAAGCCAAAAAATCGTTTCCTTCATAATCTGTAGCCGCCCACATTTGATGACGAAAGATTGACCCCACCACAGCATTACCGACCAGTCGGTGGAATCGACATTTACACCACCCAAGGTAACTGCTTTCACAAATTGGATTATTGCTTTAACTTTGCTTCCCTCTTCCCAAATTGACTGCAAATTGCCTGACGAAGGGCATGACTCCTTGCATTTCCGATAGCATGTCAGCTGCTAACCACTTTTAGGCATATTACTGGATTCAAAAATGATGAATCATGGACTCAAAAGCATCAATTTACCATACATCGCATCAAACTCTTTCCTATAGGTCCAAAATTGATTCAGGAAATGAAGGATCGATTTAGAAAGAAACACGGTGCCTCATACATGGAGCCGGAGCCCATGCACCAACCGCAATCAGCGTTGCAAACTGACCAAACTGTCCTCCCGAAGATGGAAAAAAGCCTCGATGACGTTCAGGGCCTCGTATCCCTCCCCACCAATTTAAGCAATGATCTCAGCCACATTCTGCCATGTGTCCTAAAGGTACTCGCCGCTTACAAAACCATTTTCTATTCTCAGCTGGTGGCTTTCGTACTTTTTAATAGCAAAATCTGCTTTCCTGCTGCAGGCAAGACCGAAGCGAGCAGGAAGATTGCCCTCGCGTTACGCTAGTAGAGCACTCCCAAAAGATAATGTCAGTTTAACCTTTACCACGCCTACCTACGAACGTAGCGAAGAATTTAACAAACTTTTTCAACATTTCAGCAATCTTACGACAGGGAATCCAAAAACTCAACCGACTTATGATCTGAATCAAAGACATAAACCTAGACCACAAAATCTATCGCCACTTAAAGAAATAAAGCATATTATTAACATGGTTATTTTTCTTCCTATGATATGCGGCAGAAGCTAGCACAGTAGAATTCTGTGGAAAATTGTCTTTTTGAGCATAAGGAAATTATTTGACAGCAGTTTAATGTGATGTACCAAACGAGTTTGAAGTCAGATACACTTACAAGAGACTACATTTTAAAACAATTTAAAAGGGACTGTACACGAGGCAAACATGTGGCCATACAGTCTCTAAGCCACGGCATCAAAAGCACTTGAAGGCCGTTTCATGTAGTTGACGCATCTGGAGGGGTCTGTTGGGAAGAATTCTTGAGCACGGGTCATCAATCGCTTGATGCCTTGAATGAATTTTCGCTGCGTCTCGTCGTTGAGCACGTGAGCGACGTTCTTGGCGTGAATCTTGTCCTGCGCTGTACGCTGGTGGATGCCGTGATTAGTGACACCCAAAGGCCAAGGTGCTTTGCCTATCGCCAAATCCAAGTAGGCGTCGTTTGCCTATTACCAGTACCATTCACCTCCTAACAAAACTAACCTACCTTCAAGTAATTTCTGTCCATGAGCAAAACAACCACCTTGACAAGAGAGTCGAGGATATCATCTTGACAACGCTAAACATAAGCAGAAATTTGGAGGCTACTGCAGAGAGGCATACCTTCGTTTTCAGTAGTTTAAATAAGGGTTTTATGTATTCCAAGGTCTGGTTGTATGTTGCACTAGCCATCTTGCCGGAGTATGATTGTTTAACTTCTCTGGAACGCTGATTCAAGTGCGTTCCCCATTGTGAAAGAAGAAACTAAATCGAATTTGCAATTTAAATGGCAATTAAATTGAAAATAACATCGAACAATAGTGCATAGTAGAAAACCCGAACAATGTAAAAGGCGTCTAGAACTGATAAGAACTTGAACCCGATAAAAGAACATTCGACTTTAACCTATTAGTCAAGAATTGTGCTATTTAAAATAGAGTTGTGCAAAATGATTACTGGTTTTTGTAGAGTTGCCAGTGCATAGATACCAAATTGTGTAACAAAAACACACCTTTAAATATCGCAGAACATGGTCAGAAACCTCTTCCCTGGCGGCACGGTCACTTGTTTTATTGACATGATGCATATCTGTTGCTCGAGCAAAACTCGCAGCAACTGCCGTTGCATCATCAGTAGCGTTTGGTTCACGCATCATGACATACGAGGACAACGTAACCTTCAAAACCCCCATTTCCTCTGGAGAAATATAGTCCCTTTTGATGGCAACTTCCAGATTCGCACCTCCATCAGAGGTGGCGGCCGTTGCTGCATTATTCCGAACTTCGCCAAAAACAGCTTCGTCCTCATCCTCATCTACCTTATCCATGGCAGCAAGCAAGTCGTTCCGCAAGCCCTTCGACTCTGGCTCAAGCAGTTGAATTCTCTTCAGACGCTGAAACGTGTCGAAGTCCGACTCCCCAAAAAGCCTAATTGGTTGGTTTCTTTCTCGAAGTAGCTTGATAACCTAGACATTCCGGATGAAATCAATAAATGCAGATCGAACCTCCCTCCTCGGCATCAGTTTTCCTTTCGCCTTTTCTTCGCGTTCTCTTTCCATTCTCTTAAGAAGCAAATTTTCTTCTGGTGTCTGATGCGAATGGTGGATTTGTAAAAGAGCCTTACCGACTGTAGAAGACTGGAATAATTTGCATCGTCTTCTGCCAGAACGATATTAGTTCTGTATTTGCACTTAGTTTTATATTCGCGCTCTTCCACTTTTGCTAGTTCTGAGCGCTTGAAATATTTTTTTTCCGTGGTCTTAATTATTGGGATCAGAAATACAAAATTACTATGAGTTCATTCTCCTGAAGCGACTTGCGCTTACGGGCTATTTCTGCGACCAAAACGTCCATTGGGCACTTAAGCTGTATTCCGAAAGCACCACCGCATTCGGGGGATCAACTTAAACAACATATGAGTGTTGGAAATTAATGATGACTTTATGCCCAAAATTTTGCCTTTAAAATCTTTTAAAGTAATTTAGTTGTAATTGGAATTTAAAAGGCAAACATATTTTCAAATGAGCACCTTATAAGATATTGTTCTCCAGTTTCCATTATGTAAATAACTTGTTCGAAACGAAACATTTTATGTTAAATAATACCACTGTAACACGTCTCCTTTTTTTTTCTTTGGCCTTAAAACCAAAAGATCGGCGCGACTGAATGGAATGGGACAAGTTTACTATCTATTGTCAATGAGGATAGATACAACTTTGAGGAGACCTGGACACGGAGCTCTTCTCTGGTTCGGGAGATGTTGACCACATTTCAGTCACGAAGCTTGCGTCAACCGTCTACTTCTCCTCTGAAAGGTACATATAAACAATATGAGTAATGCAACTTTAAATTTTTAAACTTGTGCAATATTACTTAAAACTATTTTTTAAAACTTATTAGGTATTTTCCAGTTCTTCCTTTAAGCTGCATTAAGTCATATTAGTATAATAGCCTATCGTTTTGAGCCTTCACTGATGACAAAAGAAGCCGTAATATTAGCGCAGAATATGCTTATTCGACATACAGAAGGGGCATGGGCTGCTGTCATGGCCCAGCGGCTAGCTCGCCTGGCGAAGGTACAGTGGCCATGACACAAAATAGCCCTTCACCAAAACTGGCCATTAAACAAACAACCAACCATTAAAACTGACCTGACGCGGATGCCATGTTGTGGAGTGGAATTACAATCTATGGCGACCTAATTGCTCCCCTAATCAAACATGTAACTAAAAGAAGTATCCAAATGTTTCAATTCTACTTCCTTTGGAAGAGCAAAAGTAAGTACACGTAGGTTTTTTCTTTAAGTGCTAACTCTGAATGCCCCTTCTCAAACTCAATGCGACACAATAATTAAAATAACTAATTGGGATGCTATTTGACTTGCACTGTGGTAATATTCATTGGCAGTTATTCTATTCCTTCCTAATGACTATATTCAGATGAAGTCAAAATTGGGTATCCCTGTGATGAATGCAACGGTTCTCTTTTCTGCCTCCAGTTCTAGAACCTTGGTCTAAAAGAGTGAATAGGTGAGGACATCTTGTATTTGAATGGCATGAGGAATGTTTACAGAACACAGAAGTTTACAGAGCATTAGAGATGATTT
Organism: Echinococcus granulosus; assembly: GCF_000524195.1. Taxonomy (NCBI): domain Eukaryota; kingdom Metazoa; phylum Platyhelminthes; class Cestoda; order Cyclophyllidea; family Taeniidae; genus Echinococcus; species Echinococcus granulosus. The sequence continues at coordinate 499,617 of NW_020170391.1, read as the reverse complement.
TCTTCCTGAGACTGATGTCCTCGGCTCAGCCATGCGGTTGGTGTAGACCAAAGGCTTGTCGCTCAAAACATATGGCCAAACAAACGTGTACTGCAGTTCTAATCATTACCATTTGCTGGTAATAGGCGTGTTTCAAAGTTATGCTCCGAAAATGCACATGCCTGCCCGATTGCCTGCCTACCCACCTTCCCACCTGATCAAATACCCATCTGCCAAATTACGCTACGTCAACATGTGAATATATTACCAGTTCTTCAGTTTAGTGTCTACGGTTTGGAAGAAATTAACCAGATATCGTTTGTTAACAGGAGTAAAAATGAGATCGATTTTAATCTTAAAGAATTAATATGACTATTTCCTCGAGGAGCAAATGAAAAATCATTAAATAAGTTTCTTTCAGAAGGACGAAAATGCATTTTGTGGAGCTCCTTCCAGTTACTTAAATGACTTTAGTGACAGAACTTTCGGGTGTGAGGAGAGATAAACTTTTTCGGATTCTCCTACGTAAGTGTTGGCTAATTTGCATGACCAGCTTATAAATGAATAGCATTTTTTAAACTGTCGACCACTCTTTTTTACCAAATACAAAAACATGGGGTGCATGATGTTGGTTTAATCATTCCCTATAATAAACCCACTTTCCTAATCACTAATGTGAATACTCGTGTAATGATTTTAAGAATTCTTATAACATCTTAGCTCTGGTTCCCTGTCTCAATTCGGCTGCAAAGTCCCATTTGGAAGAAGTCGGTGGAAGTTGTCCAGTATTGCTACTACCCCCTCATCTGCTGCATAATTCTTCATTGAATTCCATGAGGTCTGCTCATAAAACCCAATTGCAAATGATATTAATTCTTCCGACGGGATGTTTTATGAAGGAAGAGGAGAGTCCAACCAGATTAAAAATTCCTTCAGGCATATTAAACAGGCTCAAAAATTTTCCCATATTTGACTCAATAAAGTGCATTAACTTGATTACCTAGGACTATTTCACATAATTCATAGTAACGGTGACTGATTTATTTGGCGCATCATATCCGACGATCAGCTCCTATTTTTGCATTAATCAAAATGCTGCCTCCTTGACAAAATAATTTTAAAACTAATGCATCGTTATTATACCACTTTAAAGTAAACCAGTCAGACACTAGTGCGGATGACGACTGACTAGAAAAAGTTCACCATCCGATCTACATTTGCAACTCCTCAATCGAAAACAGGGTCACAGTGAGCGTAAAAGATTATGAGAGATTCCTGAATCTTGTAGGTTTACGATATATGTGATAGGGATTAGTGAGCTTCGGAAGCGGTGATCTTTTGCACTGGCAGAGTTCATAATTTTCGTTTTTTTTTTTTTTTGTTAAAATATCGGAATTTTGCTATGAACTTTAAATGTGTATGTGAGCACGGACACTGGCGTTCTCAAGCAGGCAATCAAAGATGAAAACTTCATAACGGAGGTCTTAACTGCCGACATCTCCGAACACTGGGAGTGCAGGGCATATTTACGCCCCTGCTGTCCTGCGGTACACGGGTTACCACCACTCTCACATATTCAAGCCTTTTTTGAATAGCCTTGACCGTAAAGTGATTCCGAGTACAAATAAAGTGTCTCGATGTCGTATTGACCACCAAGAAGAAATTTTAAGAGATATTTTCGTGAATGCGTCGGGAAGAAGGGAATTCAATCCTTAGGCAAGAACCTCTGAGAAACCACAACTAAATGCTTCTAAGGTTGTAGATGTCTCCAGAAGTTTCCGTCATAAATTTCAACACTGCTAAAAATTTTCCTCCAGCCTGAGCTGGGTATCAAGTTTTTATAAATCTACATTTTAAAATAATTTTTTTTGACTTTTGCAAATGAGCTGTAGGTCATTAACTTGTATTAACTACCTCCTTAAACATTCCAAGTAATTTGTGCCACGAGGGAGAACGACGCCTACTGACTATTTAAAAAATGACTGAGATTACCTATTTTCAGAATAAAAAATGCTCGCAACGAGGAGTAACCCCATCGCCAGGTTAAATAATGTCAAAAGATCTTAAATAACAAGAATTTACAAAACTTAAATGGTGACATTTTGTAGTAAACAGTAAACACTTACTCCTCAATAATCATCTGGAATTGTGGCCTTTTAAGTTCACAAATTCATGGGTGATTGAATTAATAAGATAGATTTACGATAGTGGATCAAACTAATTTTTCTGATATATCACTAGACGTGTGTTGGCGGCAAAGCGATTGTTGCAGTTGAATTTTTGTGCTATTATTTGTGCATAATAAAACAACAAATTAGGTGGCTTATCAGTGAGATTAACTTTATTTTAGCAATCATCTCGTGTTTTTGCAAATTTACTTTAATTGTGGAAGCTTGGAAATTATAACCTAGAAAAATACTATCAGTTTTAGGTGCTCACTAAAACTTATGGGAGCTAAAACATAATACCAATTGGTTTCGCTCAATTTCCTAATAAAGGGCTTAGATTAATTCCATTTCTTTTAGCCCATTCTGTTACGCAGTGACCTGTTTTATGGTGGGAGTGTCTTCGAAGTTATCGCGATACCAGCCATGCCTGAAAAATAGCATAGGAATTACTACAACTGTTTCCGCTTCTTGTATTCTTGTGGCAAAATTTTATTACTGACTGGAAGGAACGGAGGACATCCATTTTCACTTATTTGGTCAGCAAGTTTTCAGCAAATTTACATAAATACGAATTGGTAACTTGTAAGAAAAATTTAGCTACCTTGAGAAACTAATGCAAAAATGGGAAGATTTGTTTATTATGTCAGGAAAACTTTGTGTTGTGTTGCATGAGTTTTGGCCTTGAACCATAGAAGCGGAATATGATATGTAAGGTGGGTGATAAGCGTCGGCGGCTTTGAGTAGAAGCCATATGAAAAAAATGACTATTGCCATCCACTCATTCCGTGGCGGAGATCACTCAAGATAGTGGCTTTTGATACAGTCAAAAATATCCTAACGACAGGAATTTTGTTTCACGTCATCGTTATCTTTACCAGCCGGTGCTGAATTAGTTGTACATAGTAAATAAAAAGGCATAATTTCGTAATTATCCCAATGAAAAAGAATAGAAAGCTAGAGTGGTCGTGATAATTGTGTCTTGTCGCTAAAATTTTACAATATAGCCTACCATCGGTCAACTAACAACGTGCGGAAACACCAAAAAAGGTTAGTGGGTGACTATGATCTATGTACCATTATGAATAGCACTGATGCGGCTACATCTCCTTTGAGACGGGCTTGTAAATCGTTTTCTGTAAAACTCCCGAAATGGTGCTAAATCATGCCATAGATTATTACATTGCCCAAGAATTACAACATGCATAGGTTTCGCGGAAATAAATGCTCATTATTTCACTTTGTCGTGGAGTCAGGATTATTTTTTGTTGCCTATTAAGTTTTAATGAGAAGAAACAGTTTATGAACTTTTGTATTCAAGTGAAGTTCAGAGGTAGCCCTTGAGTTAACAGAGAAGTTCAAACACCTAGCATTTATTTTTATGTACAAAACGAATAAAATTCTTTGCAAGCCCCTCAAACAACAGCGAAAAATGTTTAGCCCCCAAGCTTTATTGTGCGTTGTAGCTTTTGTAGAAAAAATCTCGGATGTGGTGCACTAAACACCATGATAAGGTGGGAATGTGCTAAACATATTCCAATTCAACTGAACCACCTTTGCCATCTTTGACAACATTCATTCGAGTTCCAATGCTATCCAACTGTCGTTTTTAATGACTCCAAACAGAAAGAAATTTCTGAGAGTGAGAGTAATAGCTCATGGTCCTTTGCGGGATTCCTGCGAGGGAACACAAGCGCGTGTCACTAAAGTATGAGGGTGAAAAATAATCACACCTCCATTGTGCATTTGATCCGACGAGGTGACGAGATGGAGGCAGGACGACAATGAGAAGGAGATGGACTGGCGTGCAAGTGGACACCCACAAAGGGAACCATCATCGTCAATAATGACTGCATCTCACGCTACAAAGGCACTCGGCTAGTTTCATGGCTAAAATGAGGTTTATTCCTTTTAAAGTTAACTCAAAAAGTGTTTAAGGCGTAAGAAAGTCTTTGTTTATAAGGGTGACAATCAAAATCTCTTTATCTTTTGCAGATTTTTTTTGTGATACCCCAAATTGGGCGACTTTGTTATTGTTTTGAAGTAATTATCCAAATAAGTATGCAAACCAGTAGCAGTCAAAGTTTGTAAATTTGTCATTCCAATCCCTAAAGTTGAACTCAACTTTGATAGCATTTTTTATAAAATCAACACCGCTTTCAATTCTTAGTATAACTTCCATTTATTAGTATATTTCAAACTTCTGATGATGGAGACTCTCAAAATCAGAATAATGTGGTTTAAACGACGTCTTGAAATAACATCTCCAATTTGTTCTTGCAAAACCTGGGTCTTTGCACGCTATGTTCTTCATGTAGTGCAGCTTAAAAGTTTAGTCAGTAAAACAAAAAATGGCAATTTTCCGATGTATTTTGCTCATATTGGGAAGAACTTTTAGCAATACACGGCCTCCCCACACTCTCATATCAAACTTTATTGGCCGAGTCGACTAGTTGGCGTAATATAATTTTGTTTTGATCACTGCCTCAAATGTCCTACGTTGCTGCAATTAGTATCATTTTATGCAAAGTCCAAACCTCTTGCTCCTCATTTTTTTGACTGGAAATAACTATTGTTCAAATGGAATTAATGGATTAGGCTTGCTTGGAGATATTAGTATCATCGGGAAATCAGGATGATCTACTCGTGCTAATGAAGTCATTGTTCACCCACAATGAGTAGTAAATCCTTCCCTTTAAAAGTAGCAATATCTATTTGAACATTTTAATGATTACAAATAAGATGCTCTCGGTCTCGTTGAGAGCTTGTCTTGCATTCTTTTTCGCCATGGACGGCACTACCTAAATAAAGCGAGAAGAATTTTTAATTCGGTTTCGCTGTTTTAGTATCGATAGGCAAGAGTATGGAAGTAACATGGCAGGATATCATTCGTGAGCATAATACAGTGGATTCCTATAGGATACGCCGAAATGCAAATTTCATTCATTTGCAACATCCTATTAGCAAGAAATCTACAAGCCGACCTTTCCCGTAATTCCCTGAGATAAAGTGGGCTTTATGTGCTCGATTTCCCTTTGAACGGCTGAACAGCGGATAGCGCACTATTGAGTTCAAAAGCTATGTTCCAAAATCATGCAAAATTTTGGCCAGAGAAGTCATTTGTGTTAAAAAACCACCTTAAATGACCCATAAGTGGGACTTAGTGTGTACAAATAGAGAAGATAAAATAAGAGCATAGATAATTGGACGGGTGTAAATTTCAACCCTGATTTGGAATTTCACAGGCTCCTCAAAGAGGAAATTTTGCTAATAAAATGCCGTTATGTAGTATTAGCTCCATATTGTATCCTCTAAAGCGCATGGACACCTGTTTCTGCCAATGAGTAGATAAGGGCGAGCACTTTTTCCACTCTATAAGTAATAGTACATGGAACAACTGAGAAATCGTATAAAATGCATTAGTGTGTACTTTATCAGTTCCATATCTTCCAATCCACGGAGTAGCAAAGTTGTGGTAATTTGGTATTTTATTTATCTGTATACTAAACTACCTAGGCACTTTATTCTGCTCAAGTCTCCCTTCCGCTTCACAGCATGATCTTCCAGCTATGCTGGTAGTCTCCCAGGTCCTCGAAATGTTAGTAATACAATACAATTTTACGACTTCGGGTATGGCTGGAGGGGCTGCAGTACGGCTCCCATCAATTACAGATGAGTTAACTTTAATCTGTGGATTTTTTAGTTTACTGGTGTCTTATTTTCGGGACTTTTCATTATGAAAATAATCTAACAGATCTGCTGCTTTATGAAGAAATGATAAGACTTGAGTGATATGTCGGTGTTTTAAAGGAACATCTTATTCGTACTAGTGATGCTTTATGCTCGTATGTCTTCGAATTATGATAGTAAAGAATGTTACGTAAAAGGAAGGAAGACAGAATGATACCATTAGATTGAGAAGAATGGTGTTCTGGTCTTACAAACGATGAAGCCCTAACGCAACAATACATTTCGACGAGCCGTAGAGGAATCAACAAAATAATCACCTTTGGCAAGTCAAAATAAATTACTTTAATGGCTAAAATTTCTAGCAGTGAATGGAGAAGCCAAAATAAGTGATCTGGTAATGTCAACTACCTGACTCAGCAGAAACTTTTACCCTTCACCTCGAATAAAAGATGTCCACCCTACTCAACCTCTTTCCGTGGGTATGGAACCAGAGCTAGAAGGTACAAACAAGACTAAATATTCGTGTTTTCACAAATTGTTAAAATTAACACAATATACACAATTATATATCATCCATGTGGTAGCAAGATGATTTTACTGCCGGTAAATGCTAATTGTTGTGGGCCCTGAGGTGTTATGCAACTCATGAGGTCCGCCCACTCACAAGCCCCGTTTTAGGGCAACCAGTATTTCTCTGGTCATGTGCTCCCCGAAGTTGGCCAATCTTCTTGTAACGCATTGGGTTTGTTCAAAATACGTTTTTTTTGACAAAATAATTTTAAGAAAAATTGAGTGTCAAAGCAGTAGTGTGTGGCAAAGGATGTAGTTTACATCGTGAACTCTTCTTGGCCGTTCAAAGAACAATATGAAAGGCTCAAAATAACAGCGTTATAGTGAAATCTCCATCGACAATTTACGCCCGCTATATCCAAGCAGTCGGTGCAGCAACTACGGTGGTGTTATCAAATAAGAAATGAGGAAATGGTAATGCGCATTCCGGTAGAGGAGGAATACAGATGAGTTTTTATGTAAATACCGGATCACTTTTGCATAGTGAATGGATAAACATTCCATTCAAGCAGTTTTTGGGTACAAATAGGGCATACATTTCATTTCTGCGCAATAAATACCAGTTAGGCCATAAGGGGTTAAATACTTCAAATATTAAACTCGAGCCTCCAGATCATCTTGTGCGTCCGAAAGTCATTTTGAGCAAAGCAAAGGGATCAAATACGAAATTATATTTTCCATTATGATCTTTTAGGAATGCTCACCTCATGAGATTTCAATTGATTCAAAGGCAAGCGACTTGATTTAAATTTGCCTAAAAATTGGAAAGAAGTCACGCATATGCAAGCGCACTTCAGTGTAAGCTCTCAAAAACCTTTCTCAAGGAAGTATCTACGAATTTTAATGTAATAAGAAAATGTCTCTTACAGTTCATCATTATGACTGCCTTTTGATAGCAGTGCGGTAGTGCTGATCGCTGTCAGTGGGCGGAGAGCCCGTAGATGTGGCCAGTGGAGTACATGAATATGAGGTTGATGCTCCGTCACGGTGGTTTGAAGGCAGCTAGATTTCTCCATTCTTAAGTATTACAGTTGTTTTAGCATGAATGAGCTCTGGCACGATACCAAAACCGATCCATCTTTAGAAAAAGGGTTTCAAAATCCCTGTTAAACAGTGATGCAAATTAAATGGAATCGCAGCCCCATGGTTTAGCGACCCTAAAATCGAAATAGATTACTAAACTTACAAGCTAATTAAGGGGCAAACAAGTAGAAAATGACTCAAAGCGAAGTATTTCTAAAAGTTCCTTAACAATGACCCTAAGACACCTAGTTGTCTGCGAGTTACTGGATACCTATGAACGGGAAATAACGCACTACTGTAACTCCAACCCATGAAATTTAGGCAAAGCTACGTGATAACTGCTAAAATTCTATTTAAAGTGTAATTATGATGGTCGCACTGCCATTTTTGTCGTCCGTGGACTTGCCTGCAAAAGGAAATCGCATTTAATTCGCTCACTAATCGTACAGTGGCAAGCACAATTCCCTCCGGCAATTTGACATGTTCTTCTGATTTTCGGGTTTACATTAGGGGAGTCTTCAGCTCTGTAATACGATGCTAGGGCGTGAATCTTGATTTGATTTACTTTAACCCGCCAGTTTTTACTACTTTAATCTGGCAAAAATAGAGATCGCTGACTGCAGTTTGCAGTAGGACTATAAGATAGTAAAACGACTAAAAGAGTAATTTTGAGCTTTAAAGTTTAAAACTGAAAAAATACTGTGAGCAGTATTTGGCGCAGATGGAAATTCATCTAGCTAACCAAGTGGGGTTTTAACGCATTAACCCATTTTGACACGTATTTCGGTTAAAGCAGAGTCATTTGAAAATGATTCAGCGAGTTCTAGAGCGGAGTACTTTGCTAGTGTAACATATCAAGTTGTTGAAAATGCTAGCTTTTCGCTTACCAAATTCACCCACTTTATGGACCGAGTTAAGATGACAGCCACACCTCCTTCATAAATGGGTTTCGTTGTGAAGCAAAGCACCCGAAAATTGAAGCAGAAGTGAAATAGAAATAAACTGATGAGGGCCATTGATGAAATACCACAAATTTACCCACTTTTTTAAGATTCGAAAGGCTCTTTTGAAATGAGAGTATTTGCCGCAGCGCAGATACTAAGGACACCATCTCAAATCCCTTTCCCAGAGCAAAAAGATGTCCGTGGAACACTTTTTTTCCAGTATTCATATGTAGCATCTTTTCGATAGCGTTATTCACTAAGTAAATTTGATTTTATTTAATTTTTGACCAAAACTGGTGAAATTGTGAGTATAAAGTAGTTCCGAATCACTCCACGGAGCGTACTAACGTCGAGATGCGAGCTTCGCCAATGCATAAATTATAAGAAGCTCTAAGTTTTAACGAGCTTTTATAGCTTATAATCTATCAAAAAGACATTTAATGTTCTTGTTTAGGTTTGTTAATGAAATTAATTATCAGGAACTGGGATTGCCGCTTATCGCTCCTAAGGAAACATTCCATATTCACTGTCAAAAGATTGTGTTTTAGTTCTTCTTACCTGCTGCAAGTGGAGTATTGTCTATGCTTAAATTAGATATTATCCTGGTGGTTTATTATGCTTGGTTTTAGCTCAGAGTCCCGATCGTGGTTGAAACCACTCATCTATTCCATCTAATTAGACAAATGTACAAGTAGAAAAGAACCGAGCGCTGGTTAAAAGCAAAAAGGATCAGCAAGTAAGGTGTTCTTTTAAAAGAAGCTACTCTCAAATGGGGAGTTTAAACCGACAACTAGTGACGAAAAGCATTTTACTACGGCAAAAGGATTAGAAAGGGATATTTTCTTGAGGGTATAAAAGGGGTACAATGAAGGCTATTTTGTTCTTTAGTTCACTCATTAGAAATGATCGCTAAAGGGTGTTAAAATACTTTGAGCACGTTGAACACCGTAGAATGCTGTCAAATTCACTATTAAATCACTTTCATTTATGCCGACAATCCAGACCTCCGTCAAAAATTAAAGTGGTATTCAACTAGAGCATATTGTGAGTCTCAATAATCACATTCACTACAACGCACTGCCAGCTCGCTTGCATAGACCCAGTTTACACCAACCTCGTACCCCAGCGGACGTCACCAATTTTCCTAAAGGGGAGACGGAAACTAGTATTTAACAAAATCGTGATAATCTCGACAAGCTTTCATGGTATCCAAGTTTGAAATTTCTTTCTTCAATTAATCTTCTCGATGCGAGACCCTAAAACCGGCGGTAGGAAATGGGAACAATGAAAATAGTACAGTAGCAACCTGTGCGCAAGACCCTAAATGAAGCCCGAAAAAAAAGTATTTCGTCATTCAAATTGTGTTTTATCTTTAATCACGCTTTGCATATAATGTCTCCGAAATTACTGCATGATTGAGAAGCAAAGGTCGTTAGTTTTGAACACCGAAATAAAAATAAAGACGATTAAATAAAATCTTCGAAAGGTCGCAATATAAGGCAGACCACAAACTTTGGACAATGAAATAAAATCAGACATGCTCAACACATAAGGAGAATGGTTTAGGATCATCATTCAGCTTTGAAGAGGAAAGTCGCCATTGTGGGTATTTATACATCCGTGGTGTGCATTACATAACATAGGTTTACTCCACAAAAACCAAATTCTTGAATGCGTATATGCAGTTAAAGTATACGAACCACTTTTAAATCAAAAGAAACGTTGAAAATGTTTAACCATTACAATAAAATATTCATCCCTCTTAGAGCTAAAATAGCTAATATGGAGAAAATTCGCAACACAATTTCTATGAAATTTTTACGGCCCCTTGTTCAGATAGGTAGCAAAATAATCCCCATAAATGTATTGTAATACCATGCCCCGAGTCTTCCCTGAGGCCGTAAGAAATCAAAGCAGCATGGTAGAAAATGTACTACTTACGTATTAACGAGATGGGAAGCTGCTGACATGGTCCGGAGGTGGTGCCACTGAACGGAAATACAATCCCCGGAGACATAAGTGCCCGTCTAATCAAATCCAGAGTTAATCAAGCTGTCAAAGCATTACAGTATCATATTTAGAACAGGACATTGGTGTATAGGGATGGAAAACGCCACACAGATGAAAGGGTATGAATATTGTCCAGCACAACTATGTGCTGATAAGTATGAGTAGCGTTGTCTACACCACAACACCTACCTTTGAAGAGTTATGCTTATTGTACATAACTGCGTTGAATTGATTTGCTTAAGGAATTTATCCTATAAACCTGGTTGTACTCCATTCGTCGAAATATCCTACAGCAAAATTTGTGGCTATTACATGTGGACTAATTTCACCAGATTTGGTTTGAGTCGTTAAACCCTATAAAATGACTTCTAGTTTCGGGTCAACAAGCAGGGACCGGCCCTGACAGGATTACAAATAATTCACAGGCAAGTGCACCTTCGATGATTTTATGTATGCTGCGGAATGTTTGGGTTTGCTATAAGAAGGTGCTCATCCCCCTCCTAGCTAAAGGGTATAATTTTTGTCCAGGTGTAGGTTAGAACGAAGGAAGTATATAGTGAGAGTAACACTGCATTGTCAGAACTGGTGGGTTAACTGAAATATGAAGTGTTTATGTAAATTTTTTCCTTGGTATCGCAAAAAAACAAGCATTTTGTGTGAGAGTCTTACCAAATAATGCAAAAATCGGGGGACTCGCTAGAATTGTCGTTAACACGCAAAAAATATTAAATAAACGCTGCAAAATAGCTAATTTTAAATCTAAAAGGAAACAATTCAGAATACCATCTAGCACGCTCGTTAATAAGTATATGGCTATGCTAGGCCAACTAAAACACCGTTGTGACAGCTGTATTTGCGTGATGAACAAAGAGCGCATTTGAGGGGAACGGGTTGGCCATACCGTTAACTACAAGCCATTGGCCACTTGAGCTTTCGATGTTTTGCCGTGTGTGTGCATTTCTAGTCTTTTGCTGATCCTCCACGCACAGGAGTCACCAGTCACAAATGAGTTCAGTAAGGATGTATAGGCTCTCTCAAGGGGGCGCAAGCACCGAACCTCTGATCACCGTGGAGCAAAAAAGCTCCAAGCAATCTCGCAATCCGAGCCGAAAATCTACCTCGTTGCTCACACATACAGCTCCAGCCTCTGAGACTGTCAAAAAATGCGATGGCCAATGGCAGAATAAATTGCGTAAAGCCAAGGCGGTGCCTGATGGGCCAGTGGAGACCGGCAATGCAACAACGTCACCATTACAAGCTGATTCCTTAAATCCATCATTGTCACTACAGACAATCGCTCATAAATCGGTTGCTTTCGCTCCTCAGCCGGAGCAACAACAGCAAGCATGCATTGAAACGACAAATACGATGCACCACTCAAACGCGCGATCACCCACCGACTTAACCTATAGGTCAACAGAGAATAATGCATCTTCTAACACAGGTAATACTAATATCAGGAAAAGTAGAGATGCTACCGGAACTTTTATTAGCTCCTATCAAGTCGAAACTGCTCCTGCATTTGCAGCACCCTCCTCTCTCCCTTCTTCCAGCTCTGTTCAAACAAATATTACTCCACTGGAGGATGATGACAAACGCGTTGACGAGAATACGCGCATATTCACGGAGCTAATTAACGAAAGAATTAAAAGAAAATGCGAAAAGTTGCCCAAGGGTGTCAGTACTGGTGTGCTTCTCTCAACGCCGGCCACCCAAGTGCTATTTGCCAGCCTTTCTATTAGCGGTGGAGGTGATGGTGAGATATCGGGGGTGGAGAATGGCACAAGGACTGACATGAAGCCCTCCACGTGCAAAAGTACACAAAATACTGGGGGACAATCGAGGGTGCAGATGCGAAAGGAATCTTCCAAGATCACCACCACCTTGGCGCCTATCCTGACCGAGCAAATGGGCTCAGCGGCGCAGATGGGTAAGGCAAAAAAGGACACTGTGGCAGGGCTAAAGTTAGCGTCTGGAAATGGGCTTGTTTTTAAGAGCCACCTGCAGGACAAGGAGTACGTTTTTCTCAATGCTGCCGAGTTTGGTGAGGTTGAAATCGTTCGAGAATTGCTTAACGATCCTACTTTGAATGTTAACTGCGTGGACTACATGGGGAGAAACGCGGTTCTACTTGCAATGAAGACTGAAAACATTGAATTAATCGGCGCTTTAGTTGGAAAATTAAATTTTTATGCAGTTGAAGATGCCCTTCTGAATGCCATCAGCCAGGAGAAAATCCATATAGTGAAACTTATCATTGACCATCCCCAGTACATTCGCATGGAAAAGGTCATGGCTCCTCGAGGTCAGCACGCTGGGTTGATTGGCAAGTGCATCGAGCGATCCCAGTTCTCTGCCGACATAACACCTCTCATGCTGGCTGCACATACGAACAATCATGAGATCATTCAGCTCCTTCTCGACCGCGGTTTCAAACTCGAAATGCCGCACGACAGGAGTTGCCTCTGTTTGGATTGCGAATCCATCAGGGCTAAGGTAAGCCTTCGCTATTTTATAAAATCTTAAATACAGAGTAATTCAGTGATAAGAATGGAACATTTCCTATTGACACTACCTGTATATGCAAATGTGCTTTGATGGAGGCAATGATACGTTCTGTTTCAATTTATAATGAATCCATGCAATGCCATATTCTCAAAAGAAAATTCATAGCATCATCAAAAAGTGATGCAGTAGTATTGATTGGGGAAAGAGATTAATTTATTTATAAAGCCTTAAAAGCAAAATTTGGTTAAGTAGACGCTTATTTTTACTTTTATGTAACCTAGCCATGCCGCTAATTACACCATTTGTTGGCGTCTCAGATAATGATTCTTTGTGAAAAATTTTTTCGAATGAAGTAAACCCCGTTTAATTGGGATTGAAAACACCAACTGACCTGTCAGATTATTTTTGCAATGAATGCGAAATTCGTAGGCAATTACTTATATCCCTGACAAATCCCTCCATATGGTATGACTTTATGCTGTTATGGCGTAAATTAAACATGCTTACAACCCCAACCCAACAGATCGTTGATAGTTCCGCAATGAAAAGTGCGCCTTTTTTCATTGCATTATTTACATGTCTAATTCGGAGGAAAAAGAAATCAAGAGAAAATGCAATTTGTAAGTTTACGAGATGGAAAGGCACAAGCAAACAATAAGTAGTAGATGGCGATTTTCGAGAGAAAGTGGAAATACAATGAGTCAGCAGAAAGAAGTCTTCGGCATTTAATGGACAACGATGCCTCATTCATTTACTCAGAATTATCCAGTAATGTGTCTCGCAAAAACTCGAAGCGGAATACATGCGGAATTCCATTTGCTTAATTGTTTTCTATCCTGTAGAGGAAGCAGCGGCCTTTTTTGCTTTCCATGCCAGGCTAGTATAACTGTAGCGCCTCTAGATGAAAGACCAAATTCCTCTCAATTATTTATAAGGCACGTGAAGTCCACTTAATTTGGGCACCGAAAAACTCAGTTTTCTGACCAACTAGAAATTTGTGTTTATTTACCTTTCATTGGATTGCAAAACCCTCCTCCACTCCCATACTTCATTGTTGAATGATTGCCGAATTTACATCCGCAACAGAAAAAATGGAAATTGCGTGATAGAACCAGAGGCTTTTGGGTACCTCTTTAAAATGCTTGGCTAATAATCTCTATAAGTCGCTAGAATTGGTGCTCATTTCAGAGCCCAGTTCATTTTCGTCAGAGAATTACTGACCTATGTAATTCGGATTCAAAGGACACTCAACTCAACCCACCCAGCGGTTTCAGTACGCACCCACTGAATGACTGGCGCCTGGATGGGCAACTACGTCCAGTGTTTTAATAAGGCTCATGTCCTTGGCCCTTGAATAATGACTCATATTTAAGTAGGACAAGTGACTTGAAAGTTTTATGGAATAGAATCGTAATATCTTCTCTTAGAGGAATCAAACCAGCAATAGTTGTTTGAAATTCTTAAATAATGGGTAATCGATGGATTTTCAACGCAGAGTAGTTGCAATGGCGACATGGGTCCGACTAAGTATGAGGCTCACCGATCTCCATCAAAGCTCTGGCAACACCTTTGTGAATAACGGATACGTAAAGTAAAATCCTTGAAACGATTTTAGCTGAAAGTGGCCTGATTAGCGAAAGCTGCTGTCCGAATAGTTTTCAGCGTGTATGGCTGTAAGTCCAGGCTATTTCCTGGCTTACCTAATTCAGGAAAAATATCTTGTAACCATAGGGATGTGTAATACGAAACTTGAACTCCTTTGTGTTGCATAATACACATGCAATCCAAATCTGTCGCAAATCTTACCATAAGATTATGCAAATGTAACTTTTCTAGGTGACTTCCAAAATGTTGATATAAACAGAACAACAAGGAAGAATGTCACTTAAGAACGCACGAAAATTATGCGTACAGTTTTACCTAAGGAGGAAGTTTATAGGGAACTCCCACTTCTTGATTTCCAATTCCTTATCAGCGCCCTGTAACATTTACTTGATCTTCCTGTTTTATCCACGAAAATCAGTTTTCACCTCAACTGATGTTAGAACTTCCGATTAAATAATGCCAAAACTACCCTTCAGTCAACGAGTTCCAAAGGCATCAATTTTATTGTGCCCAAGGAGACTGTCAAATTGAGGGTATATCTTAGATAATATCACTTCTAACCGTAATAATTATGTATTCTGCCGGTGCTAATGGCTCAACGGTAGACGATAAACCAGTAAGACCGCATCTCTATCCGCCCTCTCCTCCAATTAGCGCAGACGGTGGTTGAAGGCACGAATTAGGATGCTGAAAAAGCGCGACTGCGTTGGGAGATCTACTTTTTCATAATCCTGATAGTGCCGACTCCAAATTTTGCGGTGCCTAATATTACTACACTGTAGATAATTGTTGTGTGGACAAACCCAAGTGAAGAATACAAACAAGTTTAGCCTTTTCAGGTGCAAACTGCTGTCGTGATTTCAGTCTTAATGTGTAGTAAATGGCTGAAATATTACACGTTTACGTAAAAAAGCATTTGTAAAATGCAAAAACTATTTTCTGATGAATAATGATGCCACTGAACAGCATTGAGGTATTTGCATATTTCGTTAGTGTAATTTTCCCGATGACTCCGTGAAGTTGAAACCGCGTTCAATCGAATGGAGCAATGGGACGGATCTTTGTGCTGCTCTGAGCCTCCCCAATTACTGGTCGACTCCGAGATCGTGCATGGGCAGGGTGTCAAGTTACACAAACAATGATCCTGAATGTTCCAAAAGTCTTGATGAGTTTGTCAAGCAACGCATTTAAAATATGGCAACCAAGAGTCAGACCGAATAACTTTCAAGCTGCTGAATTTCATAACCGTTTTTGTTCTTGCACAGATAGCTTAGGAATAAAAATGGTTTTGTTGCATTGGAAAAGATATAGTTTTTTGAAGTAATTAAGTACATTTTTACTGTTTTAGGTCACACAGTAGATAAATGTAAAATGCATCCTGTGTAGCGGCTTAAAAATGAACAGAACGTCATTTAAGCCAAATACTGGAGTTCCAAAGCCACGATGCCTCATTAATCCCTTCAAAAACACCCACCTTTGTTCTGAGATTTGTGCATGCGAATATCTCAAAAGACGCCAGTAATGCTGTACTTTTAGCTGATGTTGTACAGCTCCCCACAAGAGCCGATTCTGTAAAGGTCTACTACGTTGAGATTTGATAAAACTTCCCACGAACTCTTTTGTGAGAATGCAATCCTAATTTCACCAATTTACTCAAGCCAACTGTTTATTTTATTTCTCCTCATAATAACATTTACTGTCAAGTCTATTAAGAAATTAGGGTCATCAAAAAAGGGTATATAACACCAACCATTAATAGTAACGCTTAGTACACCACTTTTTCCCTTAAAATAAGTCCATAACGGATGCGTTGGACTCAAGTGCTCAGACACAAAGTTGTAAAACGGTTTTACTGAAAAGTAGAGGATTGCGTGAGTGCTCAGTGAAGGCAAAAGGACGTATTTTTTTCCTGTCCTTTCATATGTGTGTGCACAGGACTCCCTAATCCTGGAGATGCAGCGACTGCACACCTACCAGGCGCTGACTAGCTCGGCCTACCTGGCCCTCACCACTTGTGACCCCGTATCCTCCGCCTTCATCCTCCGAGGAGAACTCTATCAACTCGCCTCGCAAGAAAAGCAGTTTAAGGCGAGCATTTAGCCACCGTTGTGGTCTCTCCCATTAAAATTTCCTCGGAAAATTCTACACTATCCACTTGATTAAAATCCAGAAAACTTGCACCTCTTGATGCACTAACCGTTAAGTTGATTGCAATAGTACGTTCCTTGAATACTATTTTTAGGTCGACTTTCCATAAAACAATGAATAGAGCATCCTGTGTACTCTTTCATTATTTATGCAATTTTGCGTCTTTAATGTTAGCGAAGCGCATGCATACGTTGTTAAATTCTTTTGGATGAAGAATAATATGGAAAAAGTATGAATTCAGCAGATTCATTGCCTAACTTGGCTTTACTGCGATATATTAAATGTGCGACTCTATCAAGGTTGTTGATAACTTTTTCTTTAGGAGGAATATTCTCGGTTAGCTGTTCAGTCAATGGACTTTGCGGTTAGCTGCCTGGACTTGTGCCGGACCTCGGACGAGGTGCACTCTCTGCTCACCGCCAACGACATCACTCCGGACGGGGACACTCAGTATCATCTTGCCACAATTAAGCATGCGGTTCAGTGTCGAGAAAAAAAGGCAGGTTTCACCCATCCCTTGTAATTTTCTCTCTTTTTTTATCGTCAGTACATACGGTATAATTGAGGAATTGACCAGTATGGAATTGACAGCACTTTTCTTTTTAAAACCTATTTTAATCACGCACTATTGTTTTACTGATTACAAAGCCGGTTTCTTACTGTTATTATTATGCTAACACGTTTCCACCCATATGCAATCATACCCAGTTTAACTAGCCCCGGGTTCCGCAAACACAGGAAGTAAGTCTTAAGTCTCCCAGACAATCAGTGCCCCCCCTCCCCGCATGCGTCACGTAGGACAGGAATAGGTCAAGTGTATATTTGTGATGCAAATATTTACATTCATGCACAGGATCAGATGTTCGAAGTACTCGTAATGCTTTGCTAGCTGGACGTCAGCTATCAGTGCCACTGTGACAGGCCTCAGATGATACGCTGTACACAGTTTTATGCCTCTGAAGCGGTCCAGGAACAAGAAGAAAAGCTTAGACAGGTTGGTGCGCATTTAAATGTAACGAGACTGAAGAAACGAATCAGTAGCAATTACGGCTGAACTCTAAAAATACGTTGAAAATAAAACTTGCTGTAGCATGTCACTTATCTGGATGAAAATATGCCAATTGTATGTCAATACATCTTTCGCTGAGGTAGTCCCATTAGAATAGCCCGAGATTGCATCTGCTTACTGCTGCACCTCACTTGTTCTCGATCACGGGTTATCATTGCTTATATTAATGAGCACAAAAACGTTTAATCAGTTTATTAAAATATGTTTATGGTGTTAAAAGATAATAAAAGCAAAAACGATCTCATCTTTATATAAATATATTGAATGGGGTCATTAATTAAGTTTTAAGAGTAAAATCGGTTAGATAGAACTGAATATCAGATTTCTGAAAAATGCACACAGTTTGTTCAAAAACTAGAAGTCGAAAGAGTAGGAAATAACGAGGATATATTGTGTTGAACTTTAGCTCAGCCACTGACAATTTATGGTCCATGCTTTGCTGCTTAGCCAACGGCATGTTTATTCAGAGATCATAGTAAAAAGGAGTGAGGGTTAGCAGGCGTGCATTCCAACGTCCACTGAACATGGTTTGCCAGCTTAAAACTGAATGCAAATGAATGGGGAATCCTAAATTGGTGCTTAACAGCGTGATGGTCAAGAGAAGGTACAGCACTCCGAGACTTCTCTATAAGCGAAATAAGACGCCATGCTCCGATAGAATATGTATCGGTGACATGCAGATTGGCTGAAGGTATACTGTACGACACTGTACGACAGCGTTTGAGTAACTACAGCGAAGAATTAAGCAAACAATCGCAGTATTTTGGGCCACCCGTTTGCCATTAAAGATCATTTGTTATTAAAAGCCACTAAACAATGCATTTAATGAGTTATAGAATGCAGTCCCCTTTTAGCTAGACCAGTTTCGTAATCAAGGTTACAACATGGTACCTAAACCCTACATATTTCTTGCGCTTTTCTCCAAAACGGAAGTGCAATTAGTCTCAAATGCCCATCTACGGCTTAAAAATAATTTACAATAAAAAGAGACGCAACGAACGATTTGAGGACATTAAAGTTGTTCTTTTCGCGGCTTCCGCCCTTCCGCCTAAGACAGCAACGTTCAAAATTGAGCAAGTATCGCATTGGCTCGACACCCTATAATTGTCTTCAAGGTAGCTAACTGGTTTTTTTTATAAAATGCATGGTCTTGTTCCTAGTTATGTGCCATCCAACACTTTTTCAAGCATTGCTTTTACCGAGTACTCTCTTTTGAATTGTCGCTTTGGTAATTACTGGTGCGCAGTGAGGAGCAGTGGTAAGTGCTCTCCTTCCGTGTTTTCGTAAATCTATTGAGTGCCACATCAATTAACAGCGATTTTGACTTATCAGGTTAAGTAAAACCGGCTGTTCCTTGGAAATAAAACCTGGAAAACGTCATAATAAGACAAAGATTTACAGCGCTGTAGATTTAAGTGACCTTTTGAAAACAAAATTGACAATATTTTCCTGAAAATGGATAATCTTTATGTAATCTACTCGATTTCTTGACTAAATTAAAAGTTTGTCTAAAGAAATGCTCCAATGCTGAATAATGCTTTAGCATTAGAATAACGAGAGTAGAATTTTGCATTAACTGGATGGTTCACTTGTGCAAAGATTGTAGCAGGTAGCAGTTTCAGGGGATCAGAAGACAAGTTCGATTTTTTGCATGCTATAATCCACATATATTTGTGCATCAACCTCTTGCTATGCTTTGTAGTTTGTCGCCCACTCAAATTGTCAGCATCAACTAGAGAACACCTTCTACGGCAACATGTTCTGCATTCGTGATTTTGAGGGATGGCAACGCCTGCAGTTCTTCCTCATCTTCACGCCCCTCCTGCCCATTCTCTACATAACCTACTTATTTCTGCCAAATCTAAAGGTAAGGTGTTTTGAGCAAGTCAAGCGTTTTCCTAAAGGGAGTAGTATAAAGTGTAACGTGCGACATCTCACCCAGACTCATCAATCAAACTAGCCATAGTACGCGTTTCTGGGTGAAACTTCTTTGCCGCAATAATGCTAGTGCGGATAGGAGAAACCGTTCGAAATGTTGGGTTATTTGATTATTTAGTGAATAAATCGAGTAGGATAGTGCTTATTTTATTTTAAATTTATTTATGAAAAACTGTCATAGGCATAGAAACATGCGAAGGTTCTTTTTCTCTTAATTGCAGATGTCGAACAGCCGTCTTATTTTTACACTATTAAAAGGTCGTTCTCAAAGAAGTCATCACATCTTCTTATGCGTACATACGAAGGGGGGCACTTTGATGCAAAAGCGTTATATTGTAAAATAAGGCATTCAAATGTAGGTGCATGTTCAAAGAGCAAGTTTAAATTAAAACAAACAGGCAAAAGGAATCCACTATCTCCCGAATCGTTTGCTCCTGTCCCAACTTTCTAAGTTAACCCCTGCAATTAACTTTAGGGGAAAATAACTTTTACTATTCTATTTATGAAATGGCACGCTGTGGAAACACTCTGATAATTTTCTAATTGTATCTAGGTTGTGGAAACTAGTTCCCTATTTGCAAAAATAAGAGGCGAGGAAAAGTTGACTTAACCACCGTTTTCTCAATTTGTTTCGAAAACGTCATTTTCCAGATTACCTAAATAAATAAGGAGGACATTGACTATGTAGAAAAAACTTTGTTCTAGTGCTTTATTTGTGGGATATTTGTAGACTAACCCCATTTAAAGTCATGCACCCTTTTTGCAGGTAGATCGAATGAATTAGACTTACAAATAGATTAGTATGAGCTGCAAATTTGACTCGCAGCAAATACTCTAAGAGATTATCCGTGGGGAGATTGTACGTCAGAGGACTTCTGGACAAAATTTTTGCCTTGCTGGAATATTTCATCACAGAGAGATTGGCGAGATAAAGTGCAGGAGACACCAGTACGGAAATTTACTTCCTCTATAAATTATTTTCACAGTCTTACTTTAAAACCTATTTCCAAATCTGAAGTTGTGTCAACTGCTGATGAACGCATAATTCGCATCCAGGAGCCACAATGACAATGACAAGTGATCAAGGAAAAATACTAGCACTAATAAAAGTGCATGAGTTCACGAAATGATGCGCACTTTTAGTGCAGGATCATAATATCTCAAATATTTAGTAACAGTTTCAGCAAACGGAATTGAATTTCTCCTATAAATTTGTAGAGGCGCAGAGCTTTTACTGATATGCCTGTAATTTGTCAAAATGCCCCATTTCACGTTGGAATTTCAGGTATTTTCTTTTACTTTTGGCTGTACCTCAGTTGTGCTGCTTCTAACTAACTAAATAAGATGACTTATGGTTTCCTTTTCGGAGTCCTTATCCGCATCACAGAAAGTAGTTATAACTTATTTATGAGTCGTATTTGAAGTTAACGCACTCCTAAGTGTCATCTGGCCAACTAAACTCTTTCGAAGAATAAGAAAAATTGCCATACATATTTTATTCATGAGTCGTAATTACGGCAAATGGCCTATTTTAATCTAGTACAGTTAGCACATAGAAAGTGAGGCAAGTTGAATAAGAAATTGTTGAACTCCTTCATGCAAAGGATTAAGCTCTACTGTGAGTGTTTTTTGTTATCACTGTGCCTAAAGGTCAGCACATGAATAAAATTTCTCCCAATTACCGCAAAGCTCCTTGTCTCGGCCAGGATCTATTCTATATTCTATCTCGTGCGGTGGAATGACACCTCTGTCCCCCTCGCAATGCTTGATGAGTTTGCTTTGCTTTGATGGGTCACTTTTGAATATTTTAAGGGAGAGATTGATTTGCAAACAGGAACTTTCACAGCAAATAAATGCAAAAAAATTGCTCGTGTCCGGCAGATGCGAAACTAGGCGCTACTGAGCTGAATTTGTTACGCCTGAAAAGCTGTCTATACGATGTAATGCGAAAATTAATAGCTCACTGTGGTTTCATTTAGCATTCTAAATAACAGCAAAGATCGTTAAAAAATCCTATGTAAACTTAGAACAAAAACAGAAGAAAGACACTCCCCGTTATCTTTTTAATGCTAATTAGGATGGGCATTTTAAATGACTCCCAATTAAGACCAACGAAAATATTGCAGTGAGCAAACAATACATCTAGGTTTGGTTTTTCTGCCTTAAATTTATTAAAATAATACGAAGGATCTTTGTACTTCATTTTTGCTAGTATAGTTTTTCATACAAACAAAAAGGAGCTACATTTTTGAAATGTAATCTACGTACAGCTATGAAAACTGCCTGATTTTTACCTTTTTGCAAATATGTTGCCCTGGCAACTCTTTAAACGTGCCCATATAAAATACATCTGATAACTTATTGTTTATTTCCCTTCATTTCTCAAGGAAAATAAACTGGGTTTTTATTTGCATTGCAAACTGCCTGCCACGGGAACTAAGTGAACTATGGCTTCACAAGCGATAGGAAGGCATAATAGGAGAAAAAAAAAGCATAAGACTGACGTCTTAATTCATTTGACCAATTCACCTAATTTTTTGCACGTACCACACTGCCACCATTGTTGAAGGTTTAAATAGTTGGGTATGTTACATTTGGCAATGCTCAGCTGCAGGTAGACTAGAAAAAAATATTTAAAATTTGTAAATTGGGTCTACTCAAATGGTTCTCGGGTAGCTAAAGCTGGACATAACGTGTTTTTTCATCAGTGGTCTTTTTTTGACACATTGTGTATTTAATTGTGGGACACATGCATTTTTGGAAGAAATGTAGTTAGGACTAACGCGCAAAAGGTGACATTCATAGGAAAGAATATTCCAGCTGATGTCAAGGTTGCTACATGATTTAGATTGCAGCGAACTCGTTCCCTTCGTGTTACAGCACATTAGGCGACATGCCCTCCCTTTCGCATTCTCTCTATCTCTCTCCACCCCACACCTTGCTCTCTATTTCTAGCTAATTTAAGCTCAAACCATCTTGGATTCGGACTTCTTTCCCCAATGTGTTGGCCTTTTATATTTCGTGTTCCGCTATCCTTTGACGCTAAATCGTTTCTTTCATAAAATGAAATTAGTGTTCTTCCGCCAGCTTCTTAGAAATTTTGATGGCGTATTTAGTCTTTTAAACAATAAAGAGACCAAGTGTTTTGCTTTTGAGAAGGTTTAAAGTGAATAAATAGGTATCTGGTAGATTTTTATCAGATAATCATAAAGTGGCGGCTCGTATCTGCAAATAAACTTGCAGTAATGAGTAAAGATGTAATATAGGTCATGGAAATGCGACTATTTGAGCTCTGAATTTGATCCTTTATTGGAATCCTCGTTGTTGTTCAAAACTTGAGATGGATTTTTATACTTTGGCGATTCGTTTGAACAAATCAGACCTAAAACTAGTAGGGTGAAAAATATTATTTAATTGCTTTTTGAGTGGAGGGAGAGCTAATGGAAGGTGGTGGAATGTCTTCAGTAATTTCAATGCATTTACACCTATAAAACATTCACTACAAATGAGGTAGGTTTTTTGGCCTCACGGATAACATCTAAATCAGCATTCTTTGTAAAGAGATACAAGTTGAATTTGTGAATACATAATAAACCATATTTGTTGCCTGCGGTTGCTGAAAATACTAGCCAAATGCATTATTTATTCTTCAAATGGACAGAGAATTTTTATCAACAACTAGGCATCTAAAATTCCCTTTATCAGTGAGGCCGATTTGATAGCATAGCATATTCATAATCAGCTTAGAAACTACAATTGCACTTTACCTGATAGTTAACAGTTAAGGCGATAGAGCTCACAATTCCAGGGGTTAATTTAGTAGCAAGCTTTTCAAATATGAATCTCCTCACATTTTGTTCCATTATACATCTTGTCAAAACTGGATTTTATTAAATAAGTAAATAATTTGCAAAGAAAATTCCACTGCAGCCAGTTAATCATGCAACTGTTCCCTTACCTCACTTTCTCCTTTGGCTTGGATAACAAATTATTTTGGCACAGAAGTTATTGTTGAAATAAAATTTCCCTACCACCGGGGTGGCCACTTCACCCACAGTAGGCCAATTAAATTTAATAAAAGATACTCCAACCTCATGCAATAGCGTCAGTTGGAATTCTGGGGTTTAGTTGACATTAACCATAAAATTCAAAAAAATAATGTCTGTGCCAACGAGGAAGTGACCATATGACAGTATGGTCTTCTCAAAAGTTTCACACATCCCACTAACACCCAAAAGGGTTGCCAGCCTCGATCGCGTTTCGGGATTCACATGCAAGAACGAACCTTTTCCATTCAAACAAACGACTGTGGGGTCACAAAGTTAATTGGTCTTATCAATGTCTTTTAGCAGTAGGAAATGAATCCTTAGTAGTCCTGTTAATTGGACTGGTTCTAAATTTCCTCCTAATATTTCAGATTGACGATTTATTACAATAGCTAGGAAATGCCCCCATTCTGTAGTTCAATAATTAGGTGAAACTCCTTTATGTTGCATAGACGTGAAATGAGAGGAATGTTTTCCTTTCTTCCCGCACATCTTAGAACTGGGAATATTATCACTGGAATAAGAGTACATTAATTTTATCCATACTGAAAATAATTGCCTGTCGCCTTTGGTCAAAAGGGTGCCAAAATCTACGCTTTTCAGCTCATTAATACTGTGGTAGGGGTCGCAGACTGGTATTGTGTCACGAAAGGATTTTTCAATTGCATTGTTGTATGCACAAATTTCACGTCTTTCTCCTGACAGAACAAAATCGTAAAAGTTGAGCCATGATTCATGTTTTGTTATACAGAACGTCTTTATTTTGGACATTATGATATAACTAACAATGGACGAAATGAGCAGTCCCTTCCACCTGAGAGACGCCATTGTAGTTGAGTATTGTAATTGTCGATGCTTCCACTTCGTAGGTTCCCACGCCTCAAAGTCTGATGTCCAGACAAACAATTACCAGGAAACTGAAAGTGAGTTTTCATTTTGATCATTCCATTGTAATCTATTTTGTTCTAGTTTTTAATTAATAATTCAACTGGAAAATGGGCGTTGGCTTGTAAGGGCCATTTTGGACGTCGGAAGATGCAGTTATTAACGACATCTGTCACAAAATCATACTTATTACTTGACCTGAAGTTTTGGGCATTTCCAGTGCGGGAGAACACGATATTCCCGTATTAAGAAAGACACTCTTATTTACCAAATTTGAACCAAATCAGCAGCCACGGTTATTAATGATTTACTTCAGATGTCACATTACTGAATAAACGAAATGTACTTGTTTATAAATGAGAGACGAAAACTCCTAAAAATTATTTGCAATGGCGTGCTACATTGGGTTCCAGTTATTTCTCGGAATGTCACTTTCAATCCAGCAAATGGTGGCAATCTTTCTCTTCGACATATCTTGTGGCTTTAAAACCTCCTAAAATTCCATTTCAGTGCTAGAAAAGCAAAAACTTTAATTGGCCGGACTGTCAACTTACCTAGTTGCTTCTTCCTCTCATTTTGTTGGGCAACTTTCACCCAACAAACAATAAAGCCATGTAGATGTCTACTTAGAAAAAGCCCCAAATGTGTGTTCGTCCCACTTATGGGTAAATATTAATCCTAGTAACCAAACGACTACTTTTATTTTGCCGCATAAATTTACACCTATTATTTTAATATTATTCTGGTCGAAACAAGTAAACAGATTACGCATTTTATTATTTCGAATGTGCATTTTAAATGCTGAAAAAAGTTTAAGTATGAGTTATGCAGAATTACATTTTGGTGTCAGATTTACCATAAATGTTGGATGATGATGCGGATTTACTTTTTATTTTGTTGATAGGTGTGTCAGTTGTTGCGCTGTCCCATCGTAAAATTCATCGGCCACATGCTCTCCTACTTCATCTTCCTGCTGCTCATAACGGTGGCAACCTTCCGACTAGACAAAGACAATGATGAAGTTGAGAACCCCGACCTCTGGAAGGTGCGCGCCTTTCAGATTTGGAGCTATGACTTCCGCAGCAGCCAACAAGTCATGACGAAAATCCACATTCTTTTGCTCTTTTGGATATTGGGTGAGCGCAAGGGTTTCACAAATATAGAAAATATGCCATGGCGTAGCATGTCGAAAAAATTGCGAAATAAAATGTCCATTTCAGGATAATCCCCCTTGATTAACTACGTTGTTGCGTTCGATTATTCAGAAAATCGTAAACACGAAAATGAATTGTTATAGCCATGACAATAGACTCGATGTTTCTCTCGTCCACCTCCGCCTCCATTCACTTGGAAAGAGTAGACAAGTTGGACAAGTGTATGCTTTTCTGAATAGTAGTACATAAGTGGGTATGGAAATCACGGTTTAAGTATGTTCAAGGTGTGGTTCCTCCGCCTCGGAGACCGAGGACGTCTGATCCAACACGAGGTTCCTATTTACTGACCGCTCCTAGCCTAAAAGGTACATTCAAACAAATATGTATTACAAATATCATCATTTATCTAAAAAGACCCCCTATAACTATGGCCCAAATTATTTTTTCAATAGGGCATTCGAACCTTATTTGGGACCTTAGTAAGGCGTTCTTGGGCTTATATCAAGAACTTTTAAATGGGTTTGCGCAACTTTTGCCCTAACTTTGGTGACTAAAAGTGCTGGATTTGACTTTATTATGCCTCAGGGACTTTTGCTAGCTACTCATTAAAATCCGAATAAAGTGCTTACCAAGGATGCTTACTAAAGACTACGTCTAAATTGCCAGCTGCGTTATGAGAATCTAGTAAATCTAGTAAATTTCCCTGTTCAGCCATGCATCCAACTTTTATAAATAATATTGGCCCTTGAGAAAGTATTACGAAAGGGGAACTGTCATTTCATATTAACTGCTAATTGATCATTTCCGACAAAGTACTATCAAGCTTGTAGTTTTGATGATAAAGTGGTGAGGTAACGTTACAAAGGCAAAGAATCACTTTGAAAATCAGTGTTTGAGGATCCTAATATAGTTTACACTATATCGTTTAAAACAAATATGGCAACTTGAAAAGACCACTCTTTTTCCTTTCTGCAAAAACTTTGGCTATTCGGTGGCCCATAATCATCGTGTAATTTTCCAAGATACTACCTTTTTTATCCTTAAAATTAACTGGGAATTGAGTCATTAAGTACCGCTCTTTAGTAACGTATTCATAACTAAAATGTAATTTAATAAAACTCTCAAAAGAAAGAGGTAACCACAAGCCGACTTTTAAATGTTGACCGAGTCGTGAGGTGCACTAGTCATGTTTTTGCTCCATCTAGTTTCGATTTAGAAGGCAACGTAATCCTGAAAAATGGCATTGAGGGTTCAATTTAGAATTCTATACGGAGAAATCTAGTGAAATGAGAGCCGCTTTACTTTCAAAGCATGCCAAAATGGGTGAGTGATTTTGAGTGCGTGTTTTATAGTTAACATTCCCAATCTGAGAACCAGGTTACCTCCCTGAGAGTCTCTCTGTGCATGCACGCAAGCGATGGCATTCGGTTGGCTGCACTCATTGCAATGATGACCTCCTGGTGCCGAAATGTCGGTGTCCTTCGCTCTTTCTTTATTCTCTTCACTTATGTCCAATTACCATTTTAACTTCTCCCTCACCTTTACCTCTCTCTGTGGCAAATAAGACGAAAACAATAAACAATCAGCTCAACAATTAAGGTCGGATGAAACTGGGATATTTGCTACCCCACACTATTTCGTAGATCATAAAGGCGCTCGTTAATGTTCCTCAAATTGTGGTTTGAGTGTAGTTGATGTTTTTTTGTAAAGTATTAATCTAATATAAATACAGAAAGCGTTTGAGTAAGCGTAGTAGATGGTGCTGAAGGCACATCTCATGACGCTTCTTGCAGAAGCTTAAAATATTTGTCAAGTGTATGCATTTGAAAAGACCATGTTATGACTTCCTACGTTATCAACTGAAAATTTCGGCTTATTAGGTCGAAAGTTGCTTTTTCGGTGAGCAAAAGAATGAAATATCCTAGAAAGCTTTTCGATTATTTTCATCGCTCCTGGGATCCCTTGTAAACAAAAGAGGGATTAAGACCGGCAAATCTCAGGAGAGTAGTGCAACATGAGTTGTTCCTATGGATTTGTCTCGAACCAAATGATTCGTATTGATCTGCTTCATCAAGGATGCATAATCCCAGTCAAAAGTTAAAATAAGTACCGCATTTTCGCAAATTACATAGTTTTTTGGGGTTAATCTACAAAAAAGTAAACGATGGGATAATTAAAGACCTTTTTATTCCCGCCTAACACCAATTTAACTGCAAAAGGGGGATCTTGCAGTGGCCGTAATCACCAATTCGTAAAATTACACTGAATAAGTATTTTGCCACTTTAATGAAGTGAATCAAATGAGCACCGAAGATTTCCCTTATCATTTAATGCTGCTAAAGGTGCTGCTATAATTGTTTTGGTATATTTTATGTGCATTACACACTTCTTCACGTATAATTTTTACAACTCGTAGGTGTGTATTCTTCTAGGACAACTCTTTGGCGAATCCAAACAGGTCTACCATTATGGCCTGCAAGATTACTTCCGCAGCTACTACAACATCATGGACTGGGTTTCAGTGTCGCTATATTTGGGTGCATTCGCACTGCGTATTTTCGTGGACCTCAGAGTGCAGGCGACCCAGAAAATCTTCCTACATCAACTCGCGTATGCCCAGAGCCTATTGCTGAATGCTAGCACAGTAATTGTGGACAACGACGCATCTGTATTCGAGATCAAAATAGGAACCGATTCGAAAACCAACTACGTCGCCTACCGCAATTATTTGCTTTCTGAGGACACTGCGTATTGGCTCCGAGGGTGTAAGCATAAAGCCTTTTACGATAATAAAGTGGTGCGTTTGCTAAGAAACCTACTGGGGCCGCTTAATTCAAACCAGATTTTTTTAGTTTAAGAAACAAGGAAAAATATTTGGAGTGTAAAAATTGTAGGCCCTTTTCCACACTGTCTCTTGCTGTGCCTATGCACTGCTTGTGGCATAAAACTAGCGTCTGAAACAAAAGATCTATCTGTTTAGCTTGACAATCGTAGGCCAGCTTGCATCATCAAGTCATTGGTGCTAAAATATGAGCCCAGCATTTTACCATCACGGCACTACCCCCTTTTAATGTGTATAAATCTAAGATTCGTGGTTTGACTTAAATGTCCCGTTTCATTCCAAATGGCATCACTTGCAATACCATTCGGATTGTTTACAGAACTCTACTGTATTCCCTATACGTGTAGTCATTAGTCGTCCTAGAGTCGAGTTTTTATGTACTGCTTCTTTTGCGTCCAATTTTAGATGAAATTATGCTAACTGGGGTTCAGAAACATTCCAGCCTATATTTTGGGCAATAAAATTTTAGTTAATAAGTGACCGAACATTATGCTACTGTATTTTCAAAAATGTTATGAGGAAAGCTGTGAGATGGATCAGAATGAAATAAAGTTTGGCCATTTGTGAGTTATTCTGGGAACTACCCTACATCCACTCTTAAAATTCAACACTTACTGAAGAAATGTCTTTGTTGCCTGAAATTCACTCTTGACATACAGTGAAAATCGTCGATTGCCACTTAGCCTATGTCTGAACAACTTAAATCACAAAATATTTTGCCTTTAGACCAATTTCACGGGAAAGTCAGCACTGATTTTTCCAACCAATAGTAAGTTTAGCCAAATTTGGATCATGCCGCAAAAATGCTTCTGTCCCAAAAAATGAGGTTTTTTTAAACTTTGAACATCCGAATCCCATGAGTCGCCGGAGAATACGACCAGCAAATCGTCGAGTTTTTGCTTTTATCTGGACATAATGAAAACCAGCTCGCCCGCAATAAGCACGTTAATCTGATGGAAGTGAATAAACTTTAAGCTGTTGAGTAGACCTTGGCTTCACTACTTTTCCTTCCCGTGCTTTAACATGGCACTGTTATCCCCTTTTAGGTAGGCTTTGGTGGGCACCTGACGACCCCGAATACGTCTCAGACTGTCTATTTGCACTGGCCAATGTTCTTTCCTTTGCGCGAGTAAGCTACTTGATGCCGGCCTGGGAACTTCTCGGACCTCTACAAATCTCGCTGGCACAAATGGTTTCCGATATCATTCGATTCATGGCGCTTTTTTCGGTGGTAAGCATTTAAAAACTCGTGCATCCCCAATTTAAAACATTTTCATTTCGTTTCTACAAAATACTAGAAAAAAAATACGGACGTACGTTATATTTGTTGTGTTCTGAAACAAACACTTTATATGCTCTGGCTCCATCAACTTTTGTCCAGTTAACATTGTCATCCCATATCTGCAATTAGGTGTTCTTCTTATGAAAAAGTTGACTTTAGAATTTTCCATATCGTCATCACTACCAGAGAATGGTAATCGTTACACTCACATGAAGCTACTTGGTGCAGGGAAGCCTAAAATTGTTCCAGGTCTTGAAAGTACTCATACCACTACAAAATATACGAATAAAAACCACAAAATAAGGTTTTTTGTAAGCAACCCCATCAGCACTTTAAGCTCTTTTTACCATGTGGTGGAATCGTTGTGCTTTTCACCGTAGCTGGCAGAAATGTTTTATCGTAACTTTCGGGGACTTGCAGGGTGCGGTTACCTATATTTATTATAAAGATCTGTCACCCGCCGGTCCATTTTACACTTTATTATGCTCTGCACCGTTTTCATGTTCTTTTGCACCTCGATGAAAATTGTTTAGATTGGCTTACTTTACGAGGAGAACGTAAATAGGTTTTATAGCTGCAGAAGCTCCTTCTTGACATGCAGAGGAGCTGTGATAGTAGAATACACCTCTCAGAAATTGTTCAAAATTGGATTCCAAGGGCAAATAACGCAAGGATTGGTACAACTCGATAAAGAAGACCAATTCTTTATCACGATGGCGAATGAGGTATCGCTTTTGACCAACATAACTAAAGACTGGCTTACCAAGAATAACTTTTTGTAACGTGTGACGTAATTAATACAAAAAACTAAATTCTACTTATGTCAAATGAAAATAAAAGTAATGAAAGCCAGGCAAGTGGGTCCCACCCAAACGCGTCAATAGGTAACGAATACAAAGCCTTTAAGACTTAGTTTTTAAATTTTTTTTACTCCTCGAAAAAACTCTGTTGAGAAAGGATTGTTTGGTGATTGACCTTTTATGAGAAATTGCCTTTTCTATTCCGACTTTAAAGCAAAAGAACATATCTTTGATTAATCGAGAATTTTTATTACTCCCGCTACCCCACCTGGACTCCTCGGAAGACCTGGCGTGGTTTGTCAGTGGTCGACTGCAGACAGAATTGGCCGATAAGTTTTTGTTAAACGTAGAACAATTGCGACTGAGATCGTGATAAAATTCGATGTAAATCAGATGTGTGCTAAAAACTTCTTCAGAAATAGCATTCGTCAATTGATTGGAAGAAAGTGTTATTCTTATAAGGCAGCACACTACCCCATTCGTCATCCCATTCCCATTCACTTCACTTTATATGTTCCTCCCCTATTCGTGAAACTAGGCAATTGTTTCAACAAAAGTTTCTAGATTTGCGATTCATCTTATTTGTATTGCAATAAACAGACCATACTCATTAGTTTACCTTATACTTTAATTATTTGTCAAAATGTTAACTTAAGCAGCTAATGTGTTACCATAAATGAGATAAAGGGGAGAGGGAAAAGGGTCACCGGTTTCATAAACTCCCACTTCCTTGTAGATGTTGATCGCATTTGTTGTCGGCCTAACGAATCTGTACTGGTATTTCGCCAAAATGATCATCGCCATAGATATTAAAAGTGGAGCATCAGCTGCAACACCGGCAACAGTTCGCTATGCAAGCGGGGTTCCCGCATTTCAGAGGTAAGCCCACTTTCACTTTCCTCTCTCACGTTTCTATGGAACGCTGAGACACTTGTGCTTGACTAGCTCTGATATTACTGGCTTTGAAATTAACCCTTAAGACGTCTCCTACTTTACCTGGTTTCCACTGCATATTTACAAATTGTTTGCTGCTGGTGTACTATTTCAGAACCGAAAGACTTTGAACAACTTATTTTGTTCCCCAAAGCCTTTCACACTTTTGTTTGGCATACACCCTGATATATGGTTTGACCTGGCTTCCTAAGTGATAAACATTCTATCGAAAGTAATAAATTAAATTTATATGGCATTAGTGGAATATTACATTTCCTTCTTCTGTCTTACCACAGACTTTCTCAAGTTTATGAGTGTTCAGGGTTAAATCCTTTTAATGCAAAGTTTTTCTTACCACTTGCCTGCCTCCTTCATTCATATTCCGTCCTTCAACAGATATTAGTTAGGCATTGAAATTAAAATCTGTGTCGAAAATTGTCAAAGAAAACAGAGTTCCTGTTTTCCTATGAGTGCCTTCAAAATTATTTTAAATCAATGGTTTGTCCTTACATTTAGAATCATAACCCCACATCCGGTGTCTTTATGCTGTGTCCAAAAATTTGTCCCCAAAAGGTGCCTATCGTGAAGTAGCAATTTAGCGATAAAATTCCAACAAGAATGGTGGTAATGAATTGCGAGTTTGTAAGAAATTAACTAACTGTGTGCCACCCAGTATTTTCTTGCATTGTCTGGCTGTGAGCATCAGACACAAAGAAGCATCGCACAGATCTCGCACATGGTTTGAGCTCACGCAAGTTGGTTGGCTCACAAAATACCTCAAATGCAGCCAATTAGTTCTGCGGTTCCTCACCAAATACGTAGCTAACTCAACATTCATAGACATTATTTCACGTACTCAGTTTTTCATTGCGTTTGTTCCACTACTTTCAATACGGTGTGGCTAAAAATGGAGTTTTGGCGGACCACCTTAGAAATTTAATTGCTACTTACTTTAAAATATTCACCTTTCATTTATGACCATTTGCCTAATGCCTTCGGAGTTTGCAAAATTTGATATTTGTTACCATATCTCTTCTCTGCGTTTTAACAAATTATCGCCCTAGATGAGTTTTAACGTTGTTGTTACCTAGAGACTATGGCTGATACTCCATAAAGTTCGTTGCATTCCTAGTGCAGTGCATATCCACTTTTTCCACTGGACACTGTTTCATATGGGTTTTCAAACCCTGAGCCTCCTCCTCTTTCACCTTCGCCCACTGTGCGATGCTCCTGCTTTTCAAATTGCTTAAATGTTCAGTTTTTGGGATCAGCAATTAAGATGATGAATTAGCAATGAAAGTCCTCATGTCTATTTGTCCAACGGTAGAGAATTATAAGTATTACTTCTAATCGCCGTTTAGGCTTCATGCCTTGAATGATATCACTTCCTCTGCTTTTAAGAAGGCAGCAGAAAAGTTTCCATAAAAAGCTAAACAGTGAGAAGTCAGTAGCGTTGCAGATAAATTAAGCAAATTCATTTCGAAATGAATGACATAGAAAGGAATGTCTACTTACACTGGTCGATCGACATCATTTGGCAGGATTCTACACGCTTTTGCCCTACGCTTTACGAACAGTCTTCGGTGCGGTCACGGTTTTTCGAAACATTTGTTATCACTTTGTAATGAAAATCACCATCAAAATGGCAGTACTGCTTTTTCTTCTTGATTCACCCTGAATTTGCATTGTAATTAGGCCTTGATTAAACTTGGTAAGTTTATCTCTGATTCAATACTCATTTGCAGGATGTTTAATTTCCTTCTCCAAACTTTACAGTTCCACTGCAACCTTCCACACCCTGTTCTGGGCGTTATTCGGGATGTCATCCAATAACGTGACGATGGTGGAGGAGGAATTGGCCAGCGTCTATCCCGGGCATGAGCATCTTCGAGTGAATAATGCCGCTTTTATGATATCGAGCCTGGGCTCGGTCCTCTATGCCGTCTACAATGCCTGCATGATAATAATTCTTCTCAACATGCTCATCGCCATGATGAGCAAATCATTCGACGAGATTCAGGTATTCGTGCACGCCGGTGTAGTTTATTCATAGACTTGCTTCAAAAGGTAGCGAAATTTTGCCAAAGTAAGCACCCGGTAATTAAAATTCGAGTGAAACAGTGATGTGTTACATTAGTCTTCGTGTCTATTTCCATAAACTTATGAAACAGATGGCCATTATGATATAGGTGTTACGCATTGCAAACGGTAGTTGCTTCCTGTGTCCTTGCCTTCTTTAATTTTTGCTACTGTTGTTGAAATCGTTGTCGGCTCCATCACTGAGCAACACCCATAGAGCCACTAGTTCCGGCACTCGCTTCACCGATACTACTGTTGCCAACACTATCCCTCCAAGGTTAACTGATCGTGCAACAAACACGCAAAGAAGAATGAACGCTATTCTCTGTCTAAAATATTTGCTGTCCGATTCCATGCCCCACTCTTATAGTTACTCTAAGATGGTGGGACTAGGTTGCTAATATTGAATCAGATAGCATTACAGGAAGCAGGACGAAAGGTTAACAGCAAATTACCCAAATGTTGTTTTCTGGATAGAAATTACCGCCTTTTTCATTCCTACCTCATGACTCTTGGATCAACCACTCAGCCCTTCGGCATAAACTCATAAATGCATTGTGTTGGATTCATTAACATCTGTTGAATTCTGCCGCTCTTTTTAAATCTATTTTTGGATTTGTCTTAGTCCACAGACAATAATTAATCATATAATCATTAGGCTGACTTGGCAGTTTTTACTGGATCCGTGACAAAAAGTCAGGGTTCAAACATTTTGTCTTAACGCATGTTAATGTAGCAAAAATCTGTTGTCAAGCCGCTTTGTTCATCCACTCGGAATAAAAAAAGTGGACACATCCTGTAACCTCTTTTAGAGGGCTCTTTTGTTGGCCAGTTAGAAACGAAAAAGACTAGTTGTCCTTTATGGTTCGACCCGTAGGTTTGAAAAAAAAGGGCAAAGGCACATTTGTCATCGGCCTCTGTTGGCAGCTTAAGACCAAGTGGCTGAAATTGGTTGCAGCATTATTGGGTAATGCCCAGTCCAAGTAAACGCTTTAACTCATTCAGAAGCTTGACGCATTTTTTTATCTCCATCATTCATGGACGAAAACTCATTTGTAGGTCAAAATAATTCTTCCAGTAATTTGGAGGTGAGTTATTATCATGCCTTCTAAATAAATGCTAGTTAGCGTACAGAATTTCTAAAAAAAAAGAGGTTCTAATTTTAAAAATGTATTAATGGGGTAAAAATGCGCAACTTTAACAATATCTTAGCATGCTTGTTTAATAAACTTGGAATATTTGTGAAGGAAGTGAGATAAGTGTTATCTACTCTCTTCGAAATCAGGGCGATCGCTTGGAGGAATGGAAATTTGCTCGTGCAAATCTCTGGTTGGTCTACATTGAACATGAGGGCGTGCTACCGGCTCCCTTAAATTTTCTTCCGTCCCGTGTTGCCATTACTAAGATCATTCGACGAATCCGCAGAACTCTTCTCGGTTGCAGGGTTGAGAGATCTGGAGGGCACAAGTTAAGAAATTATGAAACAGAAAAATACTTAGACGAAGGAGAAGATCTGGATTTGAAAACGGATGACCCAAATATGGTTCGGATGTCAAAATTCAAATCAAACGAAGGCAGTATTCTCGCAGCCCGATCCTCCTTGCTTGAAAAGAGCAGAGACCTTGAGGTACACAATCATTCTATTGCGCTTTAAACTGATCAAGTATTTGGGTTTTGAACGTTATTCGTACGAAAAAATAATGGCTGCGATTGTTGAGCAAATGGGTGTAATTTTAAGCACTCGTCTTTACATATTAGTATTTTTTAAGTATGCGCTTGCAAGTAACTACTTATCCACAATCACCTAATGCCAAAACGACTAAAAGCTTCATCAATCCCTATTTTTAATTGACATAAATCAGAACAAGTGATTTTTTCACCCAATATGTTTTAGTCACATCTCACTCGGGTGAAATGTAACATCATGAGACGTTACTTGTTCCAACTTCAAAAGCAAAAGGAAGCTGAAAACAAATCTGGAGGTTAGTCGATTCACTTTGAAGCCCCTGATTCCTCAGCCTCTTCATCATAGCTACTTCCGCTATAACTACTTTTAGATCTTGCAATGCTTAACATCCAACGCCAACAACAACAGCAGCAGCAAGAGTTTCGAGCGTCTCCTTTGAGTCCCACCACGGTGTCGAGGGAGCGCGCGTCGGTAATTGAGGGCGGACACTCGGACTTGCTAACCGCCCACACCCATCGCGCGGAGGAGGGTGAGATTCGTGAACTGACGGGCGTCTCTGTGGGCGAATCGTTGGCTGGTGGTACAGCAGCCTCGGCTGACTACAGACGCTTAAGGGAGACGCAGTATTCGCATTCCCTGGCGAAGAGTTGCACCCGGGGCGTCAGCTCGCTACTCATGCCACCCTCGGTGCGTCGCAAGTTGAAAGCGGTAGCAGAGGTGCAGCGCCAGGCCAATCCAGACATCTCTGCGTGTTCACAGGACGCCGAGGAAGCGTTGCGCTTCCTTTTGCTCGAAACGACCCGTCGACCCATAGAGGTGTCGAACCTGGCAACATTTTCACCGCGGCCTGGTCAACGTTTCGATCCGAGTAGTTTTGACAGTCAATTTACAGCACGGATTGAGCGACCATTGAAGCACGCACACCTAAGGGAGCTGTACAAGGCGGAGCAGGAGATGCACGACATGTCAGATGCCTTGTCATCAGTTTCATTCACTAATTCCACTATATCGGAAGTGGATGAGCTTGAAGCATTGTCATTTGAGAACAAACAGTAGAACCCTCGGAATCTTTGTGTTTATGCAACAAAGAAGTTGAGACCTTCAAATTGATCGGACTCTTTCCTCATTTATTTTTAGACTCTTATTTTTAAAATATCCCTAAACTACTATACTCGATATGGAAAGTAATAAGATGTGCATAAAATTCTCATTATTGGCGGTAGAGAATTTATTTTTCTACCGCATAGGTATGCCTTGCTAACCACTTGTCCTTCCTTTTGTTTACAATCTCAAAAACACTTTCTATCACATCAAAAAGTTATATTAAAATCAAATTAGTTGGTGACAAAATGTAAATAGCTTCGACCTATAAATAGCATCTAGCGCTATGTGAAAATCAACTCCTGCCTTTGTTAGCTAACATTTGTCTTTTTGGCTGTTGCCTCCACTGTTTGGAGCAAAAAGCGCAGATCGAAGTTGATCGGTACATTCACACATGGAGTTTGACACGTCTTTGGCCTTGGCAGACTTTAGGGACTTCCTTTACTACGGATGACTTGTGCATGGCTAGACGACTAGAGCACAGCCATGAACCAGATACACGCTACTTGCAAACTCGCATATAAGTCATCCACGTCTGCTCACAGTCGCAACAAATTCCGAGATTTATGCGTAATCCACACCAAATCAGCCATCTGCTGTCCTTGCATCCAACTGTTTTGTCATTCGGTAGAGTTACCAGCAAGTACAAAACTGCACCGTGACATCTGGTAAGGATAATTGACGAATAAGGTCATGTAGTTTAGGTGACTGGGGGTCGGGGTGCGGAGTGCCAACTGATAGCTTCATGAAATTCGGGGTAGCTTCATTTCCCATCAGAAGTTATGGAGTTCAAGGAATGGGAAAAGGAAGTACTGGCGGAGTAATCGTTGCAAATTTGAATTCCCTCGAGTGACAAACGAAGTTCTTGGGCGATAATAACCCAAAAAAAGTACCTACCAAAAGAACTACAGGTACCAATTTCTTCCGTTATTACCGCATGTGCGACAGCGGTCTGAAGTAGTCTTTTTGGATTGGTCCGTAAATGATAAGCTTGACGGGTTATGTGTTTGTATTACTTTAATTGTTTGTCTAAATCTTTATTTTGGTGACGGGCCACATAGGGCTTCACCACTGCACCCGGAAAGGGGCCTGGCCTCCGAGCCATGCAGGTAGACGATTTTCCTCCCCCAGCCCCTCTGTACGTCAACAATACATATTCCGCCCAAGAATTTTGTCCAGTTTCGTCCTCAGGGAAGTCACGGGGGGCTACATTGTTATCAGCAGAAAGCAGACCCCATCTTAACAGACAACTATCCTGATTTCTATTGCTGGGGAGTAACCTTTAGCGTGACTGAAGAAGGACATATGCTTCAGGTGGGATAAACTTTGACATCACCTTAAAAGGGCTAAAATGACGTTTGTCTTAGGTAACTACCCAAGTCTCGTGTTGTACAGGACTACTATTAAAAGCTGAAAAGACATTAGCCGCAAACCATCTAGAAAAGTTCTTTACGGAGGTGTCAACGGTACCTGCATAAAGATATCAATTACGCAAACACAAGATATCTCCTTCATCTCTCTAATAGTTGGATAGAACTCAAATAGATAGACGGCTAAGCAGAACTATAAAAAAAGGAACAGGGGCAAAACCAAGAAACTGTTTAAAACCCATTCTTTGTCATATGGCTGTGGTTTAGGCCAGTGTTCCCACAACTAACGGTTGCTATACTTAATAGCAAACACATTTCCCCGTCTCCCAATGCAGATTCCAAATAGGACAAAACTTCAGATGCAGTAGAATTGCCATGAGGGATCAGTGACGTTGCGTGCAATTATCTTCTCAGTTGTACGCGAATGCGGCGGCTGACACAGATTGTGTTGTGATGACTGACGTGGGAGATTGATCAAGGTGAGAGTCGGGGACGATGCTCAAATGGGGGGATAGAGGACTACGTAATGGGTTATTTGTTTATCTCTCTGTTTACCGACGAGCCACTTAGGGTTGGGTGGACTGGCCTTCGAGCTGTGCCAGTAACTCAAAGCCCTGCTTTATGTCAAATACATTTATTTAGCCCAAGTATGAAGTGCTTTCTCTTATTTATGGAAATCCCAAGGAAAGACATTGGGAACACTATTTTACCCAGGAAATTTTTCACGAAACACTTTCCACCTGAGAGCCATCTTCAAATAAAACACAATCTGCACACAACCCCTCCAGATGATAAAGTCATGTGATACAATGGAGGTTTTCTTAAAAAAGCATGAAATCCTCCAAATCACGTAAAATTTCCTTGTTGTTTAGTGCCACTAGTAGGCTCTTTGACTTTAGCTATTTATAGGTAACAATAAAAGCCAAAAAAGCCACAAACCATTAATTGTGGTTAACAAAATGAACAGGAACACAATAGGCTACAAACAAATTTCACTTAAATGACCATTTAGCGCATTATTGTAAGGGCATACAAACTTCTCGTTACCAACCTTCCATGTGGTGCCTTCGACTTTAAGTCAATAAAAGCTTAATTTGTTATTTTGAAAATTTGTCTATAGTTGTAGTTAAATCAATCCATGCTCAATTTTTTGCATCCCTGTTCGTTAAGTTACCCCTTTTTCAAGGTTACTGGGTCTTATGTTTCTAAGCCGTGCAAATAGGTCCGCCTAAATGACCATCGACACTTAACCCGAAGATGCAGTCTTTGAATGACGGTGGGCAGGGTTTCCTTAATTTACCAGGATCTGCAAGCTTACTTAACGACTTAGGAAGTAAGTCTACTTAAACTTAAGGAATTTTAGAATGTCTACTGGTCAAACTCCGTGGACACAAGTGTTACATTGGGTACTTGAGAGCTGTCGACCAGTTCGGTAAGCGTCTGCGACTGATCACTTTTTTGAGGCAACATCGTTTTGAGTGAGGCGGTTGAACGAATTTTTGTTGGAAATAAATATGCCGACGTAAGCCAGGGTATCGTGTTGGTTCGTGGTGAAAACATATCTCTCATCGGGGAGCTTGTAAGCGTTTCTTGAATCTCCTGATCTTGTCTTTTGGTTTTTAGACCACTTGCTGTATTTTTTGCACTTGATATCTTTATTGTACTTGGCATCCCTGACCTTTTGGTTGAGACAAAAATCTCAGTGAAACCTCGACTTTTGCAGGGATTAACCATTGTATCCTTTTTCTTAGCGAAGCGACTATGTTGTTTCCTCCTCTTTGGAACGCGTTCCCGAGGAAGAAATATTCCGTTTGCAGGCAGAGTTTGTTGCTGAACGGAGAGAGGCGCACAAACGCAGAATGGAAATACTCGCTTCACGTGGAATCCCATGGTTGGAGCAAGATTTCATGGATGATATGTGAATTTAAATCCACCGTCACCCATATAGAGGTTTGTTAAACATTATTTACCAACGAATAGTGCAATCAGTAACTTTTGTTAATTTT
Source organism: Echinococcus granulosus (assembly GCF_000524195.1). NCBI lineage: Eukaryota > Metazoa > Platyhelminthes > Cestoda > Cyclophyllidea > Taeniidae > Echinococcus > Echinococcus granulosus. The sequence continues at coordinate 459,783 of NW_020170391.1, read as the reverse complement.
TTTCAAGAAAATAAAACGCTGCAGTGAAACGTTCCTTTTTGACACTACTTTGGCTGTCAAAAATTTCAAATAAGGCGAAGGTGTAAAAGGGGGTTGTTGGGAAGTCTTTTTTGGCCTTATGCTGTGCCGATCATATTGTGAAAGTAAGGGGACCTAGGCTGGAAATCATGATACGGTGCAAAGTATTACGCACGAGGTTATCTGCGAACTCAACATCACTAACATTCTAAGCACTGTCAGCTGTGGTTCTTTTGGTTTGTTCTTTTGTCGATGGTCCCCAAAGTGGCGTGCACTGTGAAGCGTAACCACAATCACAGCTTGGCCCACTCTGAGTGCACAACTTGGTGCTGCCATAATGAAGACTTCTTTGGCATCTTCGTCTAACTCGTCCTCCTTCCCCTATCAGATTTGTGTAGAACTTAAATCCAATCCGTTGATATCCATTTTTCTTTTACAATTGGCCTCTCTACAGGATGCCTGCAGGAAATATTAAGCGGGTCCCTCGATTCAAAGCTGAACTTGAGTTTATACACATTCCGTCTCTATGTTCGTCCCAGTGCTTAAGTGATGCCGCGGAGGCTTTGGCGTAGATTTACCAACAAAGGTAAATCATCCTAGGACATCCTGCTTAGCTTCGTCACCAGCGTAGAAGTGCCGTCTCAGGTTCCATCATCGCAGCAATGCAATACCGAAAATCACGGCCTCCCTTGACGAGACATTTTTCAATCTCGCTAAGGTATTCAATTATTCTGGGCTGGATATTAGCAGAAAACTGTCTTCCAAGCCATAGGTGCGCAAACTTTTTGAAATTGCAAGTGTTCGTAAATACCCGTGCCCAACTTTTCCGTGAGGGTATTCATCTCATGTGCAATATCATGACAGGATTACACGGGTTAGTAGAAGTGTCTAGCAAGGCTGACTGAGGCTGTCAATAACAGACAAACGGGAGCCTTCGAGGCGTTTACTTCAATTAAATGTCTTACTGTGACCGCCGTGCCATACCGTATTTAAGGTCTCCTGGCCAGATAGATGTCCTCGGAGTCGCATTTTACGCATTAGTTCATAAGAAACTCTGCTGTCATGACGAAGCCTATTTTGCAATACAACGTGTCCGCCCACAATTTCCTCCGTAAGCAATTATTGGTGACGTGGGATGCCACATTGCCCCTTTCCTATTTTTTGGTCGTCACCACTGCCCATGGTCGCCGTTCCTAAATCAGATGAAACCCCAGATCCAGTTAAGTTGCCCAGAGGGATCAGTGACGTTGATGTCAAGCATCTCCTCGGTTGCACGCGAATTTGGTGACTGGCACGGTCGGATCGCGGGTGTTTCTTTACAGCACCGGCTACGTTGTAATGGCTGACGCGGGAGGTTGACCTGCGGATGCGCCGGGGATGACGCTCAAAAGAGGAGGGAGGCTATGTAATACGATAGTGGTTTATCCCTCGGTTCTGGTGAGGCGCCACTTTTGGACTTTGAATTAGCCCCCTTGTACCTCGCTGAGTGGGGCTGGCCTTTTGGGCCATGCCAATAGCCCAGACACCTTCTCCGTGTTGAATATATATATTCTGCCAGAGTATTGTGTCTTCTTTCGTCTTCAGGGAAGTCTCCGGACGCTACAGCCCCTTTCCTACTTTCCGGCCGTCACTACTGCCCATGGTCGCCGTTTTAAAAGGAGGTAATAATAGTCCAGCATAATTTTTCTCCGGTATTAGGGTACTTGTCCATAAGCACTTTTCAAATATTTAGAAGTACTGTGACACTACCGAAAATTATTTCCCTTATGACGGGCAAAATCGATTACTTCCGGATTAGCATTGCTTAACCCAAAGAAAATGGAAAGGTGCTCCTGTCATACTGTAGCGATACTCGCCCTTACGTAGGAGCAGTTTCCAGGTTTTTCACGGGTGATGCTAACGCACCTCTTCTGCATGTCTGATAAAATACAAACTTGTTGAATCTTACATCGCCTATCTATGTGACGCGAAAGAGATTCGCGACACATTATAACACTGAATGTTCTGAGCTTTCACAAGTCTCGGTCGGCATTAGATTACTTTAGCAAATGCAACCAACTTTTTGATTCCACTTTTTAACCATCCCTTTACTTTTTCAATGATTGTTGACTTATTGCAGTGTTGCTAAAATAGCAAAAAAAGTGACTCCATGTACACCTTTGTAATCAGCCTTAGTAAAAGCTCTGCCAATGGCGCTTTCTTCGAGACTTCTAAGCTCTCAGCATTTATGCATCCATGAACTGAATGAGGAAAAAAGTCTCGTGTGAATATGGGTGCATTTTGCGTGAGCGTACGCCTTTAGGCAAGGAGACCAAAATCCGCAAATCTTATATATTTTAGCCACGGGATGCAATGGTTTTAATACAGGGGTAATAGTTTTAATTAACGCCTCTGCCCTTCAACTACTTTGCATGGCTAATCGTCCTTTATAGATCATAAAAGCCTTTAATAAATGATTCAAAAAACTAAAAAAATATTAAATTAAAATTTTTTACATTAAAAGTAGTTTTTATGGCAAAAGGAGTTGCAGCAATTGAGTTCGTTTTTTGTTATAGTCGCCACAAACGTCGGCCCGGGTCATTCTGTTTACGACTCGGTGTGATTATCTGTGCGTTGATTTCTCGTCTGTGTATTTAGAGCTGGGTCATCTAACTTTATGGAAAAATGGGTGGGAGATTTGAACGACTGGTTTTTAGCTATCAGAAGGTCAAAACTATCAACTATTCAAAGGTTATCAAGGAATCTTGAGGACATTGATATCTTTGCAACACATTCTATCAACGAAGTGGAGGTACACGAATTTTACTTAGCCTGATGGATAGCACAAAAATGTCACCGGTTTGATCCTTGCCGCGTACATTGGAAATAAGGAGATTGTTCGCTGGTTTTTAAGTAACAAGGCCAATCCGAACGCATCAACTAACGTAAGCTGATCAGCAAATTATTTTGTGCTTGTAGTTGGGTTGGAGGCCAATTCACTTCGCTGCGACGCGTGGCCATGTTACAACAGTTGACATGCTTGTCGCGAGTGGAGCTGATGTCGATGTTTACACAAAGGTACTATGGGTTTACTGTCAACGGTGTTTTAGAAAAATGAAACCCCTCTGCTTCTTGCTCAATCAGCGCATATGTGGGATACTGTCCGTAAATTGGTACAGTTGGGGGCATCATTTGATGATAGAACTGAGGTGCGTCCTGTTATATAACTGTTTTTATGGTGATCATGAGCTGCCGTGCTAGTTTTCATCGATCGTTTACTGTATAACGCATCCATTACTCCTGAATGTTAATTGTTTGTTAGCACTTGGAGTACTATTTTTTGTAATTTAGCATCGACACTTAATTTTTCTCACCTGCTGTACTGTTTTGGTTGTTTTATGCCATAGGCCATTTTGATTCAATCTGCTCAAAAAAGTTGCCCACCCAACGATATTAATTCCAAACGGAAAAAGTTTTCGGAGAATTCCTCATCAAAATTTGACCACAAAAACTTCAACGAAGCCACCATTGGTGCACAAATGGCACAAATGTCGATATCCAGTTCCAGCGGTCTCGTTGACTTGCATACTAGTTCACTTATCAAACTGCTACAATTTCAAGGCTGCGGCTATGACTTTGATCTTTCGCGACAAAAATGGGAGCTCACATCACAAATGCAGAGTCTTCCTCCCCCATTTCCCAGTCGCCATTATAACAGATTTAATCAGCTTGTAAAAAGGATAATTAGTGCCAACTTATCGCAAAGATTTCGTATATCTTCGGCAAAACAGTTGATTGAATTGCTTGATTCGTTGGAATTATCTTCATCAAAATCTACAAGGATTAACAAGCGTGGCGCTCCCGCTAATGGATTTCGGTCCGTTGAGACTCATTTGCGTGTTTTGGAAATTACCGTCTGTGAAAAGCACTGTCCGGTCCGGTTGATTTCTCTGATTGGGGATATTTGCATTCATTTAGTTGTTTTTTATGGACTGTACAAATTGGAAGACGTCAAATTGGAGTCGGATACGGAATTATCCTGCAGTCAAGCAGAGTCGTCTCATCTAAGTGGCAGCTCCAATGAATTGAAAGTAGCCTACGTTGCTAGAATGCTACGAAGCCTGTCTTGCAACACATCTTCACAGTATCGATCTGGCATACTTTCCTTTATTAGTCGTATTCTGTCTAGCTGCAGTTCATCTACTGGGTGCCATCAAAATACAGTTTGCGATGTACGCGTTTGTCAGATAACTGCTAATTTAATATCTGATCTTGTTTCGTTAACGGATTCACTTGATCAGGCTGGGAATGTTTCACGTCTTGCCCGTTTCATATCATTGGTGGGTGCTTATAATCAGCTGGAATTCAGCAAGAGATTTTCAGACTTGGCAGACATTCTTATTGGGTGGTGTGTAGATGCATCGAGTGGTTATCGTGGTGTCGCTGTCGGCACACTTTTGTCCGAACTTTCTTGCAACCTGAGGCGATGGTGGTTTGATTTATCAAGTCCAGACACCGGCCACTTACTCACGGAATCCACCTGTGATATGCTTGGACATCTGCTTGAGGATGCCGACGTATCTCTGCAAAAGGCTGTCAGTGAGTACCGTCAGATCAGCTCAAGTTTTGTGCCTCGACGCAATGCGCAAGCTCCCTTTGTTTCAACGGAAATATCGCAAAAACTCATAGCGACCAATCTCTACTTCGCTGTCTTGGCTGGCATCTGTTTGGGAGTTAAAAAGTGCCTCTCAGAGTCACATCAGTCTAGCTGCGTAAAGTTTGTCTCTCTTGACTTTTCTGGTTGGAACAAGCGGCTATTGAATATTCTTCATGGACTTGAGTTGATGTCGCCTGCAGTCGCTCTCAGGTCGAAGCCGTCTTCAGCCTCACGAACTTACGTACCACCGACTTATTGTCTTCCATTGTTGACTTACGGCGATATAGTACAACATGTGCACGCTATTCTCCTCTTTACTGAATCCACAATGCCAGTTGAAGGCGATCAATTCGGACAGAAAGTCAGATCATATTTAAGTCAACCGCCAAATGAGTCGATTCTTCAACTCTCTCCTTGTCATATTAAGATCTTATGCGAACTTGCGTATTGTTTGCTTAAAAGGACTCCAAAAAATTCACCCAGTTTGGTCATATCTACTTTCAAGGTGCTTTTTGGGAATGATACATTACTACACCGACTGAAAACAAGTAGCAGCGGCTCCTTGGCTGTTTTTAATCTTCTTTGTGACTTATCCAAACGTCACTTATCCAGTTGTGATATGCTGGTCATGATAGTAGAAATGTGCATTGCTGATTTTCAGCTTGCATGTACCAAACTGGCGAGTGGCAAATGTTCGATAGATGTCGAAAATGATCTGCTTATTCTTTTCAGCGCTTCGCTATTTGCAACCATCTGGAAGTCTGTATCTAACGAACCTGAACGGGTAGCCCTTGCAAATGCTGCCAATGGCAGGTTAATTCTTATTCTTGCAGATCTGCATCGTCAGTTTGCCATCTTTTCTAGAATTTCTCAACGTATTCGTCTCGCCTTTTGGACGATACTGATATCAACATTGAACTACGGGATTGACCGCACCGCGGAATGCGGCGGAGATTTACTACTCGTCATCCAGCAGTTGCTATTGACAGCGTCAAACAATTTACAGGAGCTGATTTTAAGCAAACACCTACTTCAAACAATAAGCGATTCTTTGGCGATTCAGCTTTCTCATTCTTTCTGCACTTACTTGCTCCGTCTCCTGCAAAATCCCTACTCTCCCGTTAGGGCAAATGATGGTTCATATTTTTGTGAAGCCGTTAGGCTCTTGATTCGAGTGTGGAAGGGCAAGACAGCATCTTCAGAGGTATTAGAGCTCGCCTACCTGTGTGTAAGCCACCCACTTCCTCGCATTCAGTCATCTGGAGCCGACTTACTTCTACTTTTCGGTCCATCGCTGGCCAAGTTTGAATCCACTCGGGCTGCTAATTTCATGCTCCATTGGTATCTCAGCACAAGTCTCGAACTTTCTACCTCGCTTATTACCTGTTCATTAGTTAATCCAGTGAGTTTTGGTGCAGCTAAGGAAAGTGGTAGCTTGTTGCGAGCACAAGGTGCGTTCCCAAGTCTGCCTGCAGCCGCTGGTGTGTTGGGCATTCTCACTCGTGGTGCACCATATCTATCTGAGGAGCGAACGAGTCGATTGGAGCTTCTGACCAGCTCCTCTGATTGGCTACGTCGTCTTGCTTGTTTGATTTCACCCCTTCCGTCAGATAGTAGCACCAATTGGTATGCATCAGACACTTCTCCCTTGAGTTTAGTCTTCTTGTTCACCACTTGGTCTATGGTCGACTACAAACTGAAGGTAGCTCCCTGGGCGAACCCAGTGAAAACATTCCTCTCAATCGAAGCCATCATTCACGCACTTTTATCCAGCTTGACAAAACGAATGGGTACCCATTCACTGGTTCCGGAATTGCAATCTTTTCTTGGTGTTTCAAGTACTGTAGTAATTCGACAATCACTGGCGTGGCAGATTAATCAGTCAGCCCTTGTGATTAATTTTATGCGTCTGCTGGAAAAAGCTACAACAAATGCAGTGGATGGATTTGCTGTTGTTATTCCACCCGTCCATCCCACTGCACACGCCTTCTTCAAAGCGAATTCAATGACTTGTCATCAGTGGTTCAATCGTGTGCGGATGCCTTTGGCCACTCTGGCTGTCTGGTTGGCTCCCCTCTCACTGGAAGGATCTGAAGCGGCTGCAACAGTTATTTGGAACGTCTACAGTCTCTTTCACCAGGTTCTTACATCCGATCCGCCGGAACTGCTGAACACTATCTCGGTTTTCGGTAATCCTGAGAAAATCATTCTCTGCGTCATTCAAGCACTACATCATCTCGGCGCAGCTGATGAACTTGCCCTTGTCTATGCGTACGTAACCTTTTTAGCGCCTATTTTTCCATCCGGTCTTAATGTTGGATCGCGATGTGGGGTGTGACCTTCTGCTGAGTGTTAAATGTGAACATTCTGCTGTAATGATATGAAACAAACATCGTTATCACTACTTTTAATCCGTTACCAAATTTTATTTACAGCATGGAGCAACGTAAAGAGATTAATGGGTCAGTGATGGTCAGAAATTAATAAATTGATGCGATTTCGATTGAAAAGAGCAACCTACTGTTACTGTGATAAAGTGGCTTCAAGTTAAATTGAAGATTGGTGTTTTGATTAAATATAAGGTAACGCTTTGTCCTCCTTCCAGGTGTCTTGAGCGCATTGCGGTGAATTCGACCAAGTCAGGGGTGCATCTCTATAGCTGGGTGCATGGTCTCGTTTGCATACTGGGAGGGGGTTTGGATGCGGGCTTGTCATGTTTCTCTGCCTTTTTCGAATCCTATCCGCTTCCATTGTCATCTGATTCATTCGGTGCACTCTCTTATGAATTTGCACGGCGTCTCTTTACCGCTCTTCTCGTGCGTGTGGGTTACTCCGGCGAGGCTACTCTCCGGCTGTGTTGCAAGAAAGACCTCCCTGACAGGCCTGTGGCTTGCAATAATCAAGGTGATACTCCAATGGCAAAGCGTAAAAACCTTGCTAATAATGGCAAAAAGAAAGCGATGGATGAGCTGCCTCTTCGTTATTCCGCCATTGCTAATCAGCGACTTCAAACTTTGCAAAAGCTTTCTACGTAGGTTAAATTCTACGTTTATTACATCCGTATGACTGTAATCATTTTCTGAAAATCAACTTATAAGAACACCTTAATTACAGAGCCGCCTTTATTACCCAGCCTAAACGGATTCTTCAAATTATCTTTGAAATCTCTCCCGTCCCGTTTTTTACGTGAATTGCTGGAAACTCGATTGATGAGTTTAGCAGGCAAACCTCTAAATTGTCTTATGAAAACTTTACTGAGATTAATTTTGTAATCGCAATTTATGTTAATTTTTACAGCTGGGACAATGCTATATCCGCATTGTCACCATCTTCCAACTCTGTTGCCTCAATACTCACGGAGCAAGAGGATAAACTACTATCTCTCGGCTCAGATTCGGTTTCTGAGGTCATAAATGTTGTACGCCAAACCGCCAATGCGGTTGTTTCTTTGGCCGACTTTGGCAACTACCAAGATTGTCGCGATATTCCCCGCTTGGAGCCAGAGCCATCTCTTCCAGCTCTGGCCCTTGAGGCCGACCTTCTTTTCAACCGACCCACGGCTCTCTCTGCTGTCGGTGATATCTGTATTGGTACCTGGAGTATGTTGACAAGAAAGAATGGAAATCTTTCAGTATTCCTCGATGCCTGTGAGCCTCTTCTCATTCCTCATAGCGATGACTACTTACCGGTCGACTCCTCCAGGGGTGTCGCATTGAATTTGCTGAGGCAGCAGCTCACTGCTCTTGATATACAGGAGGAGATAACAAACTATATCAAACTTGTTGACATCGTCAATTCGAGAGCGGACTTTTCAAGTTTAGACCGAATGCGCCTAATTCGCTACATCGCAAATCTTCTCTGGACGTCAGATGGCGGTAACAACGATCGAATTGCTGCTATGACTTGCTTGTCCCAAGGCCTTCTGCGTAATGTATTAGGCACCAATACTTCGGATCGTATCGAGCACGCGAAACAATGTTTACTCAACGTCTCAGTTGCTTTACAGTTATTCAAGTTTCTGACTTATGCCTCATCCTCGACCCAGGCAGGAGAAATCAGAACCATGTGTCAGGAAGTCTTCTTCACTTGCGCTTCCGAAGCTGGCGTTTGTGAAGTTGAAAATGCATGTTCTTATCTTTGTGTCTATTTGATTCTTCGAAAGATGCGCTTTGAAGCCATTGTGGTTAGGGCTAGCTACATATAAATATATATTGAACGTAGGAGAAGAAAATTCTGAATTTGATTTACCATGCTGATGTTAACTCAGAACAAATGCTGATTACTGTAAATCCAGCAGTCTTGTTTAATGCGTTTCTTCTGTGTGCATTGTGATATTTGGGTGCATAAATTTACTGGCATTACATCACTTGCGGCGTAGTGAAGAGCTTGGTTCCAGTTTTGCATAGTCGTTCTGGAATTTTTATACTGTTGGATTTTGCACTCACCCTTTATACAATCGCATTTACAGGTCACCCCTCAGGGGGATGCACAGCGCCTGGTGCAGCATTTACTTCAGTTTGGTCGCCTTGCGTCCTCTCCGTGGGTGGATGGTGTTCCACTCGTTTCCCCTAGTGACGAAACCGAAGCGACTGTGGCCTCTTCACCCTCAGAACTCCAAATGCGCCTCCTCATGTTCGCCACTCACCTCTCACCAACCAATGCCTCTGCTCTGGCTTGGCTCCAAATGGCTCACTGGTGCTACGAGAGAGGTCAACACGATGTATGTTTACCTTCATTTAAATGCAACACATTACGCTGCCGTAGACCCTGTCCGCTCATCCTTTCTTCAGCCATTATTTTTCGGTTTAGTCTGCACTTTTTGTAGTGCCAGTAACTGCTTCCCATTTTTAGGTCAAGCAGACCAAAACAGAGGCAATGAGAGTCCTCGCATGCCCTCAATCAGATTCAATTACGACTACTTTATTTGATGCACTCACTCCAGATGAATGTGAATCACTTTCTCAGCTTTTGCCATCCAATATTATTGAGAAGAATAAATCGGTCGAGGCCCGAATTTTGGCCAAACTGTACACTTTTCTTAGTGACGATGCTGACGATTTCAGATCGCACCACCATTGTATCGACGACCTCTCTGATGCTGATATTCCATTCGATGATCCAGTAAGTTTAGTTTAATCTCTAGTCTTTGTTGACTTACCCAACATGGTCTTGGCAACCAAGCTTTCTTCAGTTGAGGTGTCGGTTTGTCGATCACCTATCGAATGGCACGAATCTGACTGGCGAGACCCTTGCTTTGGATGGTCCTCTATTGTCGGGGTGCGCATCACTTGCCTCGTTATTGACTACTCGACTCTACACACTGCAATCGTTCGCTGCTCAGGCCTACGTAACGTTTCTCTCTGTTGCTGGTCAGCATATAAACGATAATGTCAATGCGTTAGATGTTTCAAAGCCTTGTGAACGCATTCAACCAATCCAGTCAACGTTAGGTAATTTATGTAATATTCAATCCTTGTAATCGCATATCCTGCTCTGTTATACGCCAAAGAACTGGTTTTGTTCGTCCAGCAGCTTCTGGCTATTTGATTTGATGCATTTCATCGGTTGTCCATTGTCTATAGGTTTTGCCACTGAAAGTACTATATCACTTTAAATCATGAGAGTCACGTGGGTCATTTCTGTTTTCTCTTTTTTTCAGCCACTCTACGACTGTTGCATTTACTCGATGAACCATGTCGGTTCTTGCGCATCACGGTAAAGAACCTTGTGGTACATGGCAGTTCCACCGACTCGGTCCTGCTCTCCCCACCATCCCCACTCACCACCATTCATTCGGGACCGCTAGTGTGGACGGGGTGCCTCCCTCAGATCCTGGATCGTTTAGGGCACCCTGACCCCACAGTTCGCCGGTGCCTTTTGGATCTCCTCAGTCGTCTTATTCGTATGACGAATCGAGACTCTCCCAGTACCGATCGAATTCTAGCAAATCGACTAGTCTTCCCTACAATTGTCGGTAGCAAAGGAGTGGACTGTGGTGAGTAGAATGGCTCTCCTGTTTCTACACCATTTCACTGATGCTCAGCCTAATCCTTGATTGTTGCGGTGAATTCCATTACCGATGTACTACATTGCACAATATTTTTTGTACTTCCACAAACAGCACAACTGGATATACGTACACGAAGCCATGGTAAGCTAGTTTCGACGCTTTGTGACGCTGGCTATGGAATCATGGTGGAACAGGTGGCCTCGTTTATCGTGGAAATGCGCCGCATTGCGGTCCTTTGGGAGGAACTCTGGTCTGGTGTTCTCATTCAGCATGTTGACGATTTGAACAGGAAGGCATGTTGTACTGTTCTTACCGTTAGCATTTATTTAATCTAGAGGCTCTAAAGATATTTCGAATACGCAATTTTTATTTCGTAAATAGAAATATGATCTGCATAATAATGCCATTGATGTAGGAGTTTGTGTGAATATTATAGGTTTTGTCGATCATGTTATGCCCGGTTTTAACTTTATTGTTGCTTTTGTTCCATTATTTTTTCTTCCATTCCCCTTCCCCACCCTTCCCACTATTTAGGTGAATGCACTTGAGCAAGTCAAAACTGCGACCACAACAGACGCTCCAATGTCATCTGCTAAAGTGGCCGAGTCTCCGATTGAATTAGGGGACGATGCGGTCCGCCTAAATAATATCCACAAACTGCGTTACGAAGCTCTTTTGGCACCTACCTTTTCTATCTTCCAACAGCTTCGCACCCTGACCCTCGATACTCCTGCCCAGACGAGTCACGAGGCTTGGTTTCAGAGCACCTTCAAGCAGGTAAGTTCTACCTCACTACGTACACCGCATTGTATCATTGGCTCGGTCTACTTGACATCATTCTTGCTCTGTTCTATACTTTAAAACTTTGCTTTTTTCGCGCCAATTCTGGTCATGGTATGTATGTGGTCAATCAACTGATCTATTAGCACTGCTCTTACTTTTCTTGATAAAATGTAACTACTCAGTTTTGTCTCTACTTTAGCTGATTTCGTTAATGAAAGTGAAATTCATAATGAAAGTGAATATTCCTACCAGAGCAAAGTTGCATATATTATTAATATCGTTACTAAATATGTATTCATTCCTTCTTAGCATATCGACGAAACAGTTGTATCACTGAAAAAGTTCTGCAGTCCATCAATACCAAACTGGAAAACATCGCCCGTTGTACCTCTGCAGCGACTACTCTCACGTTTCCAGACGCTCAATCAGAAGACCAAAAAAGGTGATGATGAAAAGGCTCGCCATCTGACTATTTCAAGCCGATTTCTGAGTCTGTTTCAAATCTCGCCTAATCTCTTTGCCCTCAATGGAAGTCTGGAAATCCCACTACCTGGTAGGGCTCACCTTCACCTCGCTCGTGTTGGATCTAAAATCAGCGTATACCCAACGAAGACGCGTCCCAAGCGCGTGGTGTTTTGGACCGAGGAGGGTCAGTCCTTCCCCTACCTTCTCAAGTGCCTCGAGGATCTGCGCCTGGACGCGCGCATAATGGGCCTCATGCGACTGACTAACACTGCCTTCCGGTCTCGGTCTCGTGCGCGCGCTATCGCCACAGCGCGCACGTACTCCGTAACTCCCATTGGCCCAAAAGCAGGTCTGATTCAGATGGTGCAGGGCGCAATCCCTATTTTTACTCTCTACAAACGCTGGCAACAGAGGAAGGCAATCGATGCAGCTCCCTATGGCATAGTTTCTGAGTCCTTTAAAATGGCGCTGCCGAAACCCTCTGAATTATTCTACAACAAATTGAAAGAGTTTTTACCACCTCCTCTTACTTCATCCAGCTCACGCTCGTCATGGCCTAAGGACGTCCTTCTTAAGGTAATTTTTCGTTTTCATACTCTTAAGACAGTGAGGGTGGTTTTGAGTTACCTATATACTATTCTTCCTACCTAGAGCGATTTTACATGACCGTTATTTCAGTATGTAAATGGCAAAATTTGTCTTAGCTACTAAAATGTTTGTATTTACTAATTTTTTTCTAACTGATAACTGAAATGGATTTCAGGTCTTCCATACACTGGAATCGGAGACACCGGCCGACTTATTGACCCGTGAACTGTGGGCGGCAAGTCCGAACATGTCTGCATGGTGGCGAGCCTCGCAAACCTTTGCCTCTTCTCTCGGAATCACGTCGGCTTTTGGCTACCTCATCGGTCTTGGCGATCGACATTTGGACAACCTTCTAATTGATCTTACAACGGGGACACTCATCCACATCGACTTCAACGTCTGTTTTGATGAGGGTCGTTCCTTGCGGGTACCTGAGCTAGTTCCCTTCCGCTTCACACGAATCCTCCGACATCCTCTGGGACCGCTGTGTGACCCCTCTTCTATTAGCTCGGGTGGTGGGGGTACTTTCGGAGCTAATTTTCTCGAAACCCTTAGTACTTGTGCATCAATTCAAGAACTCTTCCTTATCCAACTGCAAAGTTTTGCAATTGATCCTCTCACCGATTGGATGCGAGCAACTGCTAAAGGGCCAGCCTGGAGCACTTTTGATCTCACATACTTTGCCGCATATCGGGGTGGATGTTTATCAACTTCCGCCGACACTTTATCTTCCAGTGGCCGGGAGCCTTTTACAAAGAGACGACGTGTGTTTGAGAGGCTGCTTGTGGAATTGCAGAGATCTTCGGGTAAGTTATGACAACGCAGTCGTCTATTTAGCCTCTGTTGTTTTAATGAGTGGTCTCTTCTCTTTAGGGCTATTGGCTGCCAGATTCGCAGAACTCGTAGTTCCAAATAGGGGATTGTGTGAGCATTTGTATTCGGCCATGAATGTGCTTGAGAGCAATCTTAGAGTTTGGGAAACCTACCGAGAAAAGCAATTAAAGGTGGAAGAATTTAAGCAGCAACTTGCCATTCTGAAAGGTAACTCAAGCAAGGAGCTCGCAGGGTTCGAGTCGCGTTGGCGTGATATCGAACAGGCAAAGCATCAGGTGTTGGAAGCAAAGAAATGTCTGCTTGATTTCGCAGATAACATGGAGTACGACATTGGTAGCGCCCTACATCTTCTAACTAAATGGCTCGCTAAGGGCTCGGGAGTTTTCAGCCTCCCCGAGGATGCCAATAAGGATCTTGCTAAGATTATTAATGATTACCAAGATATTGCCGGAGCATACATCGTGCCAAACGATTCTTCACTTCATTTTACCATCGAAAATACCCTATGGTTCTCCACCAAACGCCAACTCATCCACGCACTCAGGAAGGCTCTTGATAATTCCATTTTCAAGAGCGATATCAAGTCATCCTTCGCACAATTCTTCCACCCTCCACGTTCTTTGCTCAATAGATCTGGATACACACGTCTCCAGGGCGCACTGACGGAGGCTAAGACGCATCTTAGTGCTCTGAAGTCGCAACATTTCATTCCATCCTCGTCTGCTCTAAACGACTTCCCCTCTCTTCTTACTCAGAGCGAAGCCACTTTGACTACTTTCATCAGTGAACAAGATGCTGTGATGATTCTACCGGCTTTCAAGTGGGCATTGATAAAGAATCTCGCTGCTATGATCCATTCTACTCTTACATTGGAACCTCTGGAGCACATTGATTTTCTCCATCAACGGGTCAGTGCTGTTGCTTGCGCCTTCTCTGTTCTGGACCCTTCCGGGAATTCATCCGCAATACCATTCTGGGCTGGTCACGAGGCTGACGCTAACTGTGAACTGCAGTTTTTCCTCACCATTTATCAGTTGATCACCAAATTGGTTGAATTACGTGACAATTTATGCAACCTTCTTTTGCCAAAACTGGAGGATGCCATTCAGGTTGCTTCTCGCGCAGAATTAGAGCTTCTGGATTGCCTCCAACAGGTGATGCATGACAGTGGAGAAGCTGAGGAAATTCAGAACGAAGTGAATCGTCTTCTAACCGAAAATAATAACGGTCCCTTGTCAGAAGTATTTCTGGCAATTCATCTCGCCTTTTTGAACGCCACTTCGGAGATGGAGGAGCTGTGTCGGAGATTGATTGATTATCCAATCACTGCGGTAACATGGGTGCATGTAGATGTAATTTCTCGAGCAATCGCCAATCTCCAGAGCCGGTGTGCTGTCGAACAGGGCGCAACAAGTCTCTGGGGTTGGCGTCATGCCACTGAACAAGGCGCTGTCACTACATGGCTTAATGAAGTGTACGCAGCTGGTATGGCCTCCAGTCTAAAAGTCGCTATCGAAATCAGTCAACTATGGACGGATATTCGAGATGGAAAGGTCCAGCATTCCATACCCTCCATTCCTTATGTCACCATTTTGGAAAGCCAATTCTTCACTCATTTGGCAGATCGATTGGCTCTTGTGAGTGAATCAGTGCTGGCCTGTAGTCGTCTGCTTTTGTCCCTCTTAGAGGAATCCGGCTTCACTGTTAGACAAGCGATTTTCGAAATTGAGCGTATGGTGCCTTTGTCGCATCTTCGAGGTCCACCAACTGTTTTCGTTGATAGGATGATCCATTCAGCAGAACTCTACTTCCTCAGTGTACAACCGCCCGAAGTGCATGCACTGTCGGCCACAACAGGATCTGTGTTAGCGAGCATGTTCACCACAACCAGTTCTCATATGTACACAGCAGTTGCTGCGAAGCAAATCGATGCCCATGAAGCACATGTCAAGTTGATTCAGAGGTTGAAACAGGTCTTTGATTGGCTGCACGATTCCAAGGATGAGTCAGAAACATCCCTCCGGCGCTTTTTGAATCGTCTTGAAACGTCTATAGCAAAAGTGAGGACAGAAAATGAACAATTGAATGATTCGACGAGGGAACTTTGTGAATTGGGGGACGCCATTTGTTCAGCTGAATATGATCGCCTTCGGTAAGTAATTGTTGGTCTCCCTAGAAGTAATTCTTCATTTCCTGCTGCCTAGATATGCGTATTCATTTTTTTACATAATTGATCGCGTTCCAGATCTATTTATGTGCCTAATTACTGAACTCGATGTCTATGATAGTGTGACGTGTACACATTTTCCCTTTTATAAAGCAGGATCCGTCTGCTTTACTAGCTCAAGTTTATTTGCGCCGATATATCCCTATGTGTTTTAGCGAGTCATCTTGCATGGACGAATTGCTTCCACTCTTTGCCGATTACGATTCTCGATGCGAAGCGTACACTCGGTTTGGTGACGAGCTTACTGTTCTTGATTCAATCATGCTCAATATGAAGGTACTCTACTTTCATGTGACCTTTCTGTCAGAGTTTGTTGATAAAGTTCTTTACATTGGCATGTAAAGGTTTTTGACGCCATTACGGTTTTTCCCACTAATTTGGCGATGAAATCAAAAATGCACTTTATTGATGTACGTACTATACCATATGTGCGTGTTTAGTATTATCTTATATTATTTGGCATTACTCATATCACTACTTTTAGCGCAATTTTTGATTATTTTTAGAAGGAGTACGGTCTCACTTGGCCCGCAACTGAGTGGACCCAAGTTGACGTGCCCGGTCCAAGTGAAACGAATATGAGGCTTGTTGATGCAATATCCACCCGCCTGGTTAAAGCTCAGAAGGCTTTGGAAGAATCTGCCGAACGTCTGCACTCACTCACGTTGGCACTCACGACCACTGGCGCTGCCTCAACTACTTCCAAATCGTTCGCCACCAGGAAGAAGAAAAGCAACTCCACCACGTCCCAAAATCAAAATTGTCAGGGGGAGATCGCTGAAGTCGCATTGATTCGCCAGCTATTTTGCGACTTTGAAAAAAATTTCTTGTCGGAGGTGTGTCATTTTTATGTGTGATTAAAACTATTTAAGAAGTCACTGCATTTAGTAAGGGGAACAAAGATGGTTGATTTGTCAATGCTTTTGATAATTTATTTTCTTCCCTTCCAGATGCGTCCATACATTAAGCAATTACTTCGCCTCAGTCAGCTATACAATGATGCCGAATGTGAACGTATTTGGTCTAGGTGGTTAGAAGATCAGGACGCTTGGCTGGCGACGTCCGGTCGATTGGTTCAAAACTTCTCTGACTTGCTCACTGACTTGGTCACCGATTCAAATGAAAGGGAAGAGGCAGTGTTCTCCTCCGTTAGGCTTATTCTTCACGATTCCTTGTATCTGCGCAATGATCTTACACCTCTCCTTACGAAGCTTATTGAAACAGGCATTTGGGTTACCTTGAAAAAGTCGGATTCTGCAACAATTGTCGCAACTATTCGAGAGTTGGGATTTGGCGAGAAAAACCGAGAAACCGACGTTGAATCCAAGTTATCTGATTCCGCTCTTTCTGAGGATCGTAAAGTACGTCTTATCTACTGTTCATAATGCCAGCTTAACTCAAAAGTGTGAATTTCGTTTCAATTTCTTGTACACGTTATCTTTCATACACTGACCTGACTGTATTCATTCATTTTGTCATTGGAAAGTTCGTCCACTACCTGTATTCATGCTGTCATACAAACCTGGACTTGATGGCTGTTGTAGTAAACTCAATCGCAAAGTTTTCGAGTTGGATCCTCTTTTGTTGGAATTCTGTAGATCGTTGCTTCTTCGAGCGATACTCTGACTCAAGAACAGATTTCGCCTGAGGCGATTGAAGCGTTGCGACGACTCTGTCGTCGTCTGCAGGGCGTGGATGATCTGTTGACAAAGAAATATGACGCTCCGGTAATGAGTCTCACAGATCAGGCAGATCTCTGTATCCGCACGGCCATGGACCCCAAGCACCTCTCGATCATGTTCGAGGGCTGGACTCCGTGGGTGTGAGAAGATGAGCAAGTGAAATAGCGTGATCAAAACATCGTGGATCAATGCCCTTGTTTCTTTTGGGAGTGTGAGCGCTCTTGTAGTTTCCTAACGCGCTGGCATGACTGTCAAATAGTCGGATCAACTGGGCAACGTAATCTGCATTCTGCAGTCTACTTTCATTTGAGGTGTGTTGACATCCTTTTGGCCTGGATGTGACCTGAAAACAAACATTCCCCCCACTGATGCCAATACATGACCTCAGTTACTTTTTGAAACATTGTGCCTGATCAAAAATTAGTATTCTATCATCATTTTAGGCGTTTTCGTAAGTCATTAATTGCTGTGCTAAATCTAGATTTTTGTTCGTTTAAGTGGAGTGCCTAAATCTGTTTGATGTGTCATCCATTAATTCCATAAAATGACTGTAATATTCCATATCCTCAGTGTAATGTTGCGGCGCCTATTCGGATCTCGAATCTGCGAAGGAAGCCGATCCGTGTCTGCGCTGTCGCTCATCGTATCAAGCAGAAAAATGAACTACGTCTGCTGTGTAAACTCCGCTCACACGCTCAACGTTCTCTGCATATCTTCCCTGTCCTCCATGCCTGCGCTCCTCTCCCTTGTTTGGTTAATTCATGCATCTCGTGTGTTCTCATTTACAAATTAGATCCCTTGCTCACCAAATCTTATTTGCGGTGACCGATATCCTGGTTTCGCCTAAATTTCAACGTACGCACGTTGGTAAAGCTCCAAAAAGCCGTCGTCTGGCTGGTAAGGGTGGCAGATGAATTGTTTATTTCTTTTAGTTGTATCTCCCACGAGGTTCCGTCACTTATTGCAAAATTTTAACAAAATCTTCCTAGTAAATATTTGTGCAAGTCATCCGCCAAGTTGAATGGCGTTGATCTTGTGAAATGTGGTCGTCGAGATACCGCAGGTTGGGTTATACGCATTTGACCCGGCACACCTTATCTTCAGTGGTAATTCAATGATGGTGCACGTGATGCAAGTTGAGTGGTCACCAAAAGCTTGAGTAGTTTGAGGCGTGTAAGTTAGCTCCTGTGAGGTGTTACGTCTTTGATCCAACTATCTAGTCGAGTGAGGAGATTCACTGTTATCCAACGGTACGATGGTTCCTCGCATAATGGAGGTGCGATTTCACTTAGTGGTGCCACTCGCTTTAATTGCGTGGAGCTAACACTTATTTTACTGAAATGCTAATAGTAGGTTTGGTGTCGTCGTGGGTATCAACTTTGGCAGAACAGGGGCCAGGCCTACGCTTGGCATGCGGTTTCTGATTTGCCGGGCTATGTTAATTCAGCGTATTGTAGGTCTCTCTGGGTATGATCCACAACTAAATTACAGTTTTAATTGGTGGCTTTCATATCCATCTAGTATCAATATTCCGAATATTTGGGCTTACTGGGGTGTCGAATTTCAGTGTTGCTTTACTCATGACAAGCATTTCAGTATCTGATCGGTCAGAGATCCCCACAAAGCTACAAATTATTGCTACTAGCTGTTGACCCTTAACTGTCTAAAAAGGTATGGGGTTTTATTTAAAATGGAGTATAGTAATAATAATTCAACTCCTCAACCGTAATTATTGTTCACTTGAATGCGTCCCATACATTTTAGACCAAAAATTTTTACCCGATGGTGATTGTTCACACTTAAAGCCACTTAACACTGTAATCGCACTTCTTCATACAACTTTGTCAGGTTGAGAGGAAAAAGTACGGCTTTTCACCACCACCGTTGCTGCATGTGTGTGTGCTGGCGCGGGCGTTCGTTTTTAGGATTTCGGCGTTGTGTGGCGGGTGGGCGATTATGACGACGATGAAGCCTCCATGATGTAAGGGGAAGCATGCGATCCCTACACTTACCATTTGACATATGAGAAAGAGCCATGTTTTGTCGTTTTAACAAGTAAAACAAATCCTCAACTTAATCTGCTCTCTAGGTGCAGCCATACGATTTCCCGCTAGTCCTTACCAAGTGTTAGTTCAGATTCTAGCATTGACCACGCACCTCAGCTTCTATTTAGTTTTTTTAACGAGTAATCCTGTTATTTACATCGATCACACGGTCCTACATTCTTTCTAGTAATATACAGGAAAAAATAGCGTCGCTGAGGCAGTGTGGCCGAATTCAGCACATATTCGCTTGGCATTTCTGAAGTCTCCAGTAAAAACCAAAAAAATGGCGTCCATATTTAAAGCTCATAACCTATATGAGTCCTCTGCAGTTTCAGGTGAAGGAAATTCCATAAATTTATTGAGATCAGAGGGACTAATTGCTAGAAATGCCTGAGTATTTATTTGCATCATTTCTGAAACCTGTGAGTTTACATAAAGTTTACAAAATTCAACTGAATGATCCATCAATCAAACGCTGCTAAATTGATTTGACTTAGTCGCTGGTTAATAAACAACGCAAGAATGTAAAAGGATTATTTTAACTTGACAAAAATTTGACATTGGTCGTGGCAGTTAGAGTTGTGCCAGAGGCAAAGCGGTGCCAATGACGCAGTCAGCAGACGTCTGTGCCATTGGTGCATTCGAGTAAACGGGTAGTGCTACATGGCATGCTGATTATCATCGCAAACTAGTGCCCCAGGACTGACCACTTGGCATGCTATTATAACATAATGCGAAATACCCATGCTGAATAATTATATTGCCTAATTTAAATTACGCAATCAAGGCTATCTACATGCAAATCTTTTGGTTTTGGGTTGTGTTTTGTGCGTGCTGGGCACGTGGCGTTAGCCCTCGGCTTGCGTGGACAAACACAGCGCGAGGATAGTATTCCGTCATTAGATTTTTCCTCAGATAAGCTTAAAAGCTTTTAAATGACATTATAGCTGGCTTTGTAGTTTTTTCCTCCGCTTTTCTAACTTCCACGAAGAAAACATTTCACTTAGTTTTATTGAATAGTCTTTACCCAAACATATTCACTGAATTTTTGACTTGAATATCAAATTGGGATTAACATAAATTCCGCAAAAGGCCAACTTCCATTGAGAATAGGGGTAAAAATAGGTTAAGATCATACAAACCTCTCTATTTTAGGTATTGATTCATAATCTTCTGCTAGCACCATTACTTATTGGCTCGTTCCCTCCAATTACTGTTGTTTTAATTAATGACCACTTACACCGGAGACGGTATATTAGTAAAGAAACAAAGTATAAGCTGCAACCACCCCCTTGGAACATCGTTAGCTCTTCAAGCTGCCGTGATGATGTCGCGGCAGCGTTTCTCTCGTCCCTGCTCCCATTTACCCTTAATTAATTCCTAATAGCTCTGGGCGTGTATGCATGTGTGCGTGTGTGTATGTATCCGTGTGTGCGCGCGTGCACCCTGCACCACTAATTAATGATGTGGAACCGCTGTCGGTGTTTGTGTGTATTTGAGTATGCGTTATTAGATGAGAGCGTGTGTCCACGTAAACGCGTGCGCGCGTGCGCATCTCATTTAGCTTAAATGGTCCCCATCGCTCATCCTCTCACTCATTTCTTCCCTCACTCCAGCTCTCAACCTCTCTCAGGGCGAAAGTCCGATTATCTGGTCTAACCGCCGCATGTGTGTGCTTCGCACGCGTGTTCCAAATTAATCGCTGCCTGTCAATTTTCAAGTCGCTCGATAGCAGAGGAGGTAGAGAAGGCAAGAGAGGGAAAGGGGCAGCAAGGAGTAGGAGGCTGCTAACCTAACTGCGCACCGCACCCGCACCACACCGTATCCGCACACCCACAGTTTATGTGTATGTTGAGAAGAGAATTCACGCAATTAGACATTATTATTTCGCTGCCGTCTCTCACTCACTCCCTCTCCCTACACTTGTGGTCGCCACCCCATCAGCCAACCCCCAGCTCAGCGCTGTGGGCGCAGCAAGCGGCATGGCACAACCATTTTCAAATTAAGGCAGTGTAAGGGTGTGATAGGGAGTGGGCCATTAACACCCGGTTGAGATGCTAATCTCGTCCCCCTCCCCCTGCTTGCCTGCCTGTCTCCCTCCAACCCGCAAAACGGCGACGGCAGCTATAGCATAGAGATGGAAAGTTGAAGGGGAGGAGAGAGAGTGAGGGGAGAGAGGGGGAATAGGGTGGCGGATAATTTGATGATTAAAATAATTAAATCGCACGTTTGCGAAGGTGTAACCGGAAAACCATTAAATTAGCTGACCACAAATGGACAGGGAGAGCACACGCACGCATGCGCAGTCATACACTGGCTGAATTTATCTCCACTTAAATCTCACTCACTCACAAGTACTGTACCTCTTAAAGTTAATTACTCCGCCAACTTGTCACCTAAGAGCTTAGGCTTGGGAGGGTTCTCATTTGTGAAAAATGCAGATGGAAACTCATGGAGATATGTGTAATACTAGATGACAGGAAATTCATTTCAACCGGAATTCAATCGCACTGATCTTGATGCACTATTAGTCTGACTGGAGCCTTGAACTAAGCATCAATAAGTCTTTGAATTCCCCTCTTATTTATATAAGTTCAACAATGATAACCTCTTGCTAATCGCCTATTGGACAACCTCGCATTATTATTGGCAGAGCTCGATACCATAGGCTATTCGTATAAAGGGAAGAATTTGCAGCCACTTTATTAATCATCTGTGCTACTCAATAAAAGTTCTGAAAAAGGGAGTCGATTTCAAAATTATTCTGAAAATAGCTCTGGTAATCACCTTGCCATTCTTTAGGTCCAGGTCAACTAATTTTCCACTTTTAATATTTGAAATGTTGGATTTATCTTGCTTCTGGTATAGTTTTCACTTTATTACACTCATTCCATTTAAAAGCAGATTCTCCTCAGATTTTTTGGTGCAAATTCGTTATTTACCGATCTGCTGAGTTACCTTAAATAAAGGCTTAAACAGCTGCTGTTTTAGAGTTTTACCTTAAGGTATGCTGGTCTTATGCGATGCTTTTGGTTGTTTGTAGGCAAATACGCTTTAATGAATATGTTTTAATGTACAGTCAACTTTCATGGCCTAAATAAACAAGATAAATTTACAACGCTTTCCAATTCCACAAATCCCAGCGACAGAAACACCGCGAATGCACAATTGGATGAATACCTTACTCATAACTTGTGAACTACTCTGAGTGGCAAGTCCAATGTCATAAAAACGGGCGAATTTTGGTACTTTGGATTTAAATTATAGTAGAGGACCATTTTTCACTCAATATATTTATCCAACGTATTGTGAGAGGTTATTTTGCTGCAATATGATGGCACTATCTAGAACTGAAGTGAGGTCTTAGTCTGTTTTGTCTTATCGCCTTTTTCATTAAAAAATTTTAAGCGCCTAATTTAAAGCCCTATCAGTGGTGGTTCCGCCAACGGAAATGTGACGAATACGATATATTTGCATTTATACTTTGGCACCACAATAATTACGCTTCAACTGCCAACATTAATACATCATCTAAGTCAATGTAGGAGAAGCTGGCCTCTGACTGTCGTCCTTGGGAGACTGAAAAATGGACACTTTTGACAAGTGCAGAGCATCAAAATGCAGCTTCAATATTAATGAGTCTTCAAAAAAGAAGCATCCTCTTTGTAATTTTTTGTGAAGACTTCTCAAAATAATAATAGATCGCCCTCTGTGTTACCTAACTCCTCCTCAGTTTAATTTGGTCTAACGCGTTCACTAACATTACGATTGAGTTTTGCTACCTCTACATGAAATCAGGAATTAGCCTAAAGCACTGCGGAAAAACACCTTTTGTGGTTCTTCCAAATTGCTTGATTAAGCGCATCGCCCTCCTACTGGGGAACACACTTGAAGCGTACAGTTGCCGCATCACAGGTTTTTTATCCAAAGGATAGGGGACGCCTTGTTCATTCACTCTCAAATATCCTTCTTTTTTGTGAGCGTGCGTGTCAGTATCTTCCCCTGAGCATTTCCCTTCCGGTGGTCCACTTAAAATTGGTCATGGCTTAATACATTCCCGTTTGCATGTCTCTGCAGGAACGCGGATACTTCTTCAGGCTTGTAAATAGTAATGCCAGTTTCACTTCGTTTCCTCGTCCTTTAATGACAAGAGATTTGAAGTATTCGCCTTGTTTATGGCCTCTCCTTTTGCTTATTCTTTTAATATGTGCGTTAGAATCAACGTCGACAACTGGATAAAGTATATGTAATATTCTTAATCGCACTATCGTATAAATTGCGAATAGTTTTGAAACATTAGTAGTGGGTTCAAGGATAACTTTAATTTATTATAGGATACACTTCAACTTGTAGCATAAAGTAACAAGCAAATATCATAGCGTTTAGTCTTGTCAAAATAGATGTTTGGTAAACGGCCCGGAAAGTCTGAGGAGTCCTTCTTGAAAAAGCTACGTAGGCAAAGGGCGGGCGATTCACGGATCGTGAAGAATCAACCCGGATCTGCAGATAGTGTTGTGTGTTTTTATTCAAACCCTCTGTTCCACAAATAATCCGGAATCTGAATGTCTCCCAGACTCATTTCGATGCAAACATCCAAACCAGAAATATACCCACACAAGCAAATGACTTTAACTAAAATTCCCCTCAATAGATCAATCAATGGCTACATAGTTGTTTACTGTTTTAATCGTTGCAAAGGTGTGGTAAGGCAGTGCCTTTGCATTCTATTTATGGCCGACAGCAGATACAACAGCTGTGAAATGCATGCAAAGGGATTTTTCCAAATGAAATTGATAATGGAACCATTAAAAGTGAGTTTTGCAACAGATAATGAATTGTACATCGAGGGGGTTTTCTACCTCAACCTTGTATCAACAGTGGATTGGATGTGTGCAAAAATTTGACACGCTGACTGTTCAACAAAGCGATCATACCAGCAATGTTTACAATTTTTACTAAAAAAGTGGCAGTCATAACTAGGATTGGTGTAGAACTGATAGTAGGCCCAGAGCATTCAATTCTTATAAGGGATAGTTCGATGCAAGTTTAATAGTTGAGGCATAACTTCCAGTTCCCTCATGAAGGATTTCTCTATAAAATTAAAACAATGTAGTGATGAGTTATTCATAGACATTAATTGTCACCACAGCTTTGACGTGACAGAGATTGACCTTTAAGTATTGTTGCATAATCTATTTCATGCATCTTTTAGCTTCTTGCGAAAACCTTCACCTCAAGAGATTCTATTGATATCTCTTGCAATGATGATTTTCTTTTATGGTCTTTCGCTTAAAGTTAGCCATTGTACGAGCACACTAAGACGTGTAGCCATTTCTGCATGCATAAATCAAAATGGCAGTTCGTTCATTCGAACCACACTCCACTTTGTACTAGGCTCCATTAGTAAACCTACGGGAATTTTATAGACATTAAGAAAGGGCATGAAACCGCATTGCAATAAACGAAAAATGAGAACCAGTCGGTGACTTTCTGTGTTAGCCTGTTAAAAACGAATGGGTTAGGTTGTAGACAAAAAAATACTTGAAATACTATTGAAGTTCCTATTCGATCTCTCCCTTAAGTTACAGTAAAACCACGCTAGCAGGCTCTCGATTAATTGGCTTGAATTTTTAAGCGGATGTAAATTCGCAATGTTGATGCTATAGTTGATTGTACAGCCAAATGGAGAAGTAATCGGGCATTTCCAAAACCCACGGTGAGCGGCAAATTGTTTGACATCATGACCACTATGGGAGCGGTGCTTTTAGTGCATTCTCATGAGGCCAGGCTAACAGTCGACTGCATTAGTTTGTGAGCCAGATTATTGCCAAAAAGACAATTTTACGGAAGGAAAAAACTATGACATCATCACTGTTTCCTATTATTTATTTAGCTTAACAAAAAAAGGGAGTAATTGCGGCATGATTTATGCTTGCGGCCAAATAGAGCATTAAATTGAAAAAAAGGCACACAAATATATCACAACAATTAGTAACTGTTTTTGGTGAAAGGCAGGTGCAGTCTAACTTTCGATGAATCTCCCGGCGCTTGTGTGCGTGGAACCAGCGCCGTCTGTTGCCCACACGCAAGCGTTTGAGAGTGAGAGAGTGAAAGCACAAGGTGGAGGGAACGCGAGAGGCGGAGAGTGCGTGGGCGCGCGCACAAGCGATTAATTGCTTGAGTGAATTTCAATCTCCGCCACCGCCACCATAACCCCCGTGTCCTAGTGCGATTTATTGACTCAGACGAATTATAACTTTCCCTTGCCGCCACCGTCACCAGCACTGTGGCAGGTTGAAGGCCAAGGGTGGAGGATAATTAGTTTAAAAAGCCATCACGAGAACCCTTACTCGCTGCGGCGCACCTAAACATCCTAATTGTGCGGTGAGCACGTGCATGCAGCAGGATCTCCCCGCCTTGCCTGCTCATGCATGCGCCCGGGTGCGTGCATTTGGGAGAGCGCGTGAGTTAATCGCGCGTGCACATGCACACGCGCACTGCACACACGCACCTAATCAGCTGATTACACTCACTTACGGGCGAGTGAGCGTGCGTGAGTGAGACGGACAGGCGGTGAGTGGGACAGGTACGCCCGCACATGCAGAAATTGCGAACAGGACTCTGTGAGGCACCGTGCATTTGGCTAGGGCGAGACCCCTTGGCGGCGACTAATCATGGCCTCCTTCAGAGTGGAGCATATCCTCAACAAACCAGACACTGCGGCAGCCATGAAAACTGAGGGCGACAATGCTACCTCCGTACCAAGGTGTTACCGTGCTGCTCTTGAGGATGACTCAAAATCAGGTAGATGGCTTTGTTTGCTGATTACGTGGTTGCGATTCACTGCCTACACATCTGTATGCTCATGTGTTTGTGATTGCCAAAAGTTGTGCTGGTTGGCTGATGAGGCACTAATCAAGAATGCGTATCAAAGTATGTGCTTAGGCCCTTTAAATATTCTCATTTATTACATCAATCCATGAGTACTTAGAAGTCATTTTTGTGATAACCATCGCTGAGGGCACCTGGTTCTCAATTTTTAGCAAAGTTTCAGCGTGGGTGTACTCACTATGTGCATATAACGGTAGATAATGGTGTAATTTTTAAGTGGGAAGCAATCAGGTTTTACTACCCAGAGTAATATATGCAGAGTGACGTAGATGGTCTGATTTTCATAATAAAACTGTGTACCCATATTCACAAGGCTGCAATAGTTTAAAGGCTTTGTATTTAGTAGAATAATAGGATCGCTAGCCCGTGGTCAGACGGTGGCATACTAAGCTTCTACTTAAATCCTAATGGCGTATTTACTAAGCAGCTTATCCTTATATTTGGTACGAAAGCAAAAGAAATTAAATAACTGGCATCTTTCTTAAAGAGGGTCCAGCTGCTATACAACTGTCTGAGCGTCCCAACTCATCTATTTACTCCTCTGCAATGAGCATTCGAAGATCCCTGAGGTGGCTAGGCTCTGGCACGAATTGTGGAAGGATTAGAGACTTACTAACCATGAGGATTAAATGCGCCAATGAATTAATGAAAACACGTTGGATGGATCTCCGACAGTTGTTAACAATTTGAAGCCATTGGTTTCGTTAATTGCACAAATGCTCACAACCTTATAACTATAATTTTTATAATTGCGGATAAAATAACTGCAAACTTTCATGATTCCATTTACTAAAAAGCTGTAATAACAGTCTAAATTTTAGAGTACAATGCAAAATTATTGGATTGCAAAGGATTAGGAATGGGAACAATAAGCTCACCAACCCCAATCATGAACCTTATGTTATGGTCATACAGTGTTCCCAGTTAGTCCCACAAACTTGCGAGAACATCTGACAAAGGAAAGCAAAGCATGATACAAACCACCGCTTTACCATGGGACCGGTATATAAACTTGCATATTCTTGCCTTGCATTAACAGTGGTTGTAACCGTGGTAGGGGCAAGTGATACTGGCAATGGGACAAGGTCATCGCTGTTGGATCCATTTAAAACGGAGTTAAAGAGATAGCTTATTTTAGAATCAAATATGGTGATGTTTTTTCGTAAAGCGACAAGAAACCTAACAGTCCTGTGCATTATGTGATGCAATATCCGGTCACTCTTCGTGTTTGTGAATTAACTTTGTTTGGGGATCAAAGGGCAGAGTAGGGGACAATTTGGCGATAACACCCCATTGCAAACTCCTTGACGTTCACTGCATATCTAAGGTAGCCATGAATAGAATCAGCTATTTAATTACAGCAGATGTAAGGCTACCTTAAAAGACCAATATTAAGACATTATATAGTGATGAATCGACAGATCCACCTCACTTAAGCGACCATCCACTATCCACCTATGCTCGCATCTGAATATGCTATGAGAGAAAAGGGTACCTCCCATGGTTGCATACCAGGTATCTTTACAAAATCCTCTCTTTAGTGCTTCAAAGCCCAGTTAGATCACGACAGAATCCTAATTACTCTAAGAACCTTGGTTACAATTTGCAGTCCCTTTTGATAAATTAACACGATAGTAGGTGGGTAGCAGTTACTGGGCCCTCGGCCCACGAATCTCACTGTGCCGTGGCTGCAGATGAAAGCTAGATCAGGGATTAAAACGCCCTTAGGATTAGTGATTCGACAATATTTTCTAACACGTCATTAAAAGATAAACTATTCATGCCTTTGCTTAGAGTTCTACAAATAAATCTTACCAGTGCATTAGAACGGCCACGTGGCTTAACTCGGTGTTCTTATCCCAAGTTAAGGGGTGCTGCAACCCGGGCGAATTGAAGTTTTCGTATTCAGCAATGCCTCATATTGGGTGATATATTCTACCATCACTCTCCCCACTTTACTTACCGTTGTGTGTCAGTCTTATTTCAAATTCCGTCCAAAAGCAAAGCATTCCAATCTGGTCCGAGTTTGGAGCGACTTCCGCATATTAAGCAGCCGCGAGCTATCAAACCACGATATCTCAACAGAAATGAACCGGATTAACTCGGATATTTCGCAAAATGCTCTTGGAGGCAAAAAGTTGCCTGAAACCGAGGGCAATTAGTTTATTTTAAGTGGTAATTTAGTTCCACCTTACACTGACGTGCGTCTGGTTGGAAAACTGGGTTGATCAATTAAATAGAGGTGATTAGATGTCGTTGGCTGACGCTATTGTGTTGGCGCATCGATATGCGAGGCCCAATTACTGGATTCCCAGTGCCCTCATTTCAAGACACAGAAGCTTTTATCTTTTTTCACGACCTGTCAGTTGTCACAGAAGGCCGTGGAGCATACCTCACGCCCCAGCATCAATAAAGGCCAAAAACCGTGGGGTAGAGGTGCGCGCAGATTCAGGGCCAGTATGGTTTTGGGGCATGTCTCCTCCCTTGCAGGTAGCAATTTGTGCGTGTTTGATCTAGAATTAGCCTCACACAAACTGAAAGTCGCATTACCGGACATATTAGAATCAATCGGACGTTGGGACCATCCTCTTACTTCTTTCACATTAATGTAAAAAGAATGGGTTTTTTTTATTGGAATAATTGGGAAATTATTTTAGTTATTAAAACTTAAATTCAGATGACCGTTAAAAGACCATTAATGTGTTGTACCCAGCTGGATTGTGAAGTTTTCTACTTGATTTTGAATACACTAAGTTCCCAATTGCAGATACTGTTGTAGATGTAGTTTATACAAGATAGGGGGCAATTTAAATTAAAAATGAATTGTAAAACTGTCCACTACTTTGACCTTTCACTTCTAGATGCATCGCTCCCTAAGGGTGGTGGTAGTGGAATCGGTAACGATTTTAATCGTGCAGACTTCAGTAGCTTGCTGCAGCAGCAACAACAGCAGCAGACATCATGCCTCAACTTGGCCTCTCTACTGTCCCTGCAAGAGAACGAGTACTTTCAGCTGGCTAGATCTGACCCCAGCTTCTACACAGCTGCAGCGTTGCAGAAGCAGCAACAACAGAAGCAACCGAACCAGCTAATGCGCACCGGCGAGGGCGAGGAGACCCATGGGATCTCGGGAGGCGCGATGTTAGGTGGTGCAGGCAAGCACCGGCGAGCCCGGACGGCATTTACCTACGGCCAACTGGTTGCCTTGGAGAGCAAATTCAAGACCACTCGCTACCTCTCTGTCTGCGAACGAATGAATATGGCACTTTCTCTCAACCTAACGGAAACTCAGGTCAGTGAACTTCATGAATAGTTCAGCAAAGTTTGGTAAAGATAAAATTTTAACCTATTATAAATCATCAGGTGAGGCCATGTGCAAAGCAATCCCAAATAAATTTTCTGGTGATCCTTTATCAAGGCTTACATCTACCGATGCTCCATTGGAAGGAGGTACCCATCTTCACTCAGCGTCATTCGACCCGATGGAAAGGGAGTATTTTGTAATGGGATTTCTTCCCCTACATTAAAAATGAACCTCGTCAACAAGAGCAGCGGATAAGTGGCTCTCTAGCTAGAGAACTGTGCTAAACTAATGGATGAAGAAGGTGAGGGCAGAACCGGTATTGAGCTGCATAAAATCACGAAAAGGAGAGTGTTCACTAATTAGTCCAAAGACTTAAGACGAAAAATTAGGCCAAAACTGACCCATCGCTAAGCACAACTTGAAAAGGACCCCAACGCCATTTAAATCTAGCCCTTAGAGGGTATCCTTTTGCACAGGGACAGAACTCTTTCTTCACGCAGGCAGGGTCTAGGTCTGAAGTGATGAAGCGAATTGACCAACACCTCATTACAAATACATTAGAGGAGAGGCGCGCTCGCGCCCACGCAGCACATCAAACACGCATACATAAACCAGCACGCGCGTGGGCTCAGGCACACACTTTTAATTTCCGCGCAATTACATTAGGGTTTCAAAGAAACGCTACTCCCTTTTTAATGGGTGTGCATACTAAGCCGGCCAGAGCACTTCACCCCACCCGCCCACCTACCCTCCATCACTCACTGCCTAAGTGCTGTGCGTGTGTGTGCTCTCATTATTTATAATAGAGGCTATCACTGCTTCTGCCCCGCTCCTTTCTGCCCCCTCCCACTCCTCGTTGCCTGTATGCACTGCCCCCTCCCCGTCCCTAAATGCCCGCTTCTTTAACGACCTCTAGGCCACCTAATTGCACGCCGCACGAGCAGGGTGCGCTAATTTGCCTGCTCCAATTAGCACGGAAGCAAATGGCGTTGAAATAAAATACACATTGGAGTATAAGGCAGAGCTTCGGTGAATTAATTTGAAAGTATGTGCCCGTGCGTTCGTGCGTGGCTGGATGCGTGCATACGCGCGGTGCACACTAAGTGGGAGATAAAAGGGTGGCAATAAAGCAAATAGAGACCCCGTCTTTTACAGCTCTTACCTAAAATTATGCGAAACGGTGCTCATGTATGTGGAAAATAATCTTCACAGTGAGATGCGTCCATTAATCGAGACAAATTAAACAACTCTGGAAAAAGCATCTCGCATACGATTAAACAACAGTGCCAAATTAATTGCTGCAATATTCGTGCGGTGACCGCCACTAAAGGAAGGCAGATCTGAACGTATGCTGGAGGGATCCTCTTCCTTTCATCTGCCTAAAACCACAGAGACCGACTTCATAGTCGCTAAAAACGTATTCATTCTGTTTGACTTACTGATGAGCCATTCGTTTGAACCTATCAAATGTAAGACTGAGACACTTTGGGAACGAAAAAATCTACTTTACGTGTTATGCTGTATGATAAGTCCGCCGACTTCTTAAAAGTGAATGTCCTATTACTGTAGGTAAAAATATGGTTCCAAAACCGAAGAACCAAATGGAAGAAGGAAAATCCCTCGGAACAGCACCATCAGACGTCAATGAACTCCCGAAAACAGCTCAACACGCAGGAACAACCAACACTCTCTGGTGGCCTTGGTAGCAACCAATCAGACGCGAGTGAAATGAGCCCACCGACCTCTAGCATCCCCGAGTCGCCGCCAGCTAGGGATCAAAGGGAAGACGGAACAAATGCGGTACTGTTGGCCTATGTGTTTAATCAGTTGAGAAACTCCCTTCACAAGGACAAGAACGTTACTGCAGATGGCATTCTACAGGCATTCGCGAACAACGTCACCACCACAAGCAGTCGACCGTCTAAAAGTGGAAATAATCAAGTGGGACTGGACACTGGAAGTTAAAGAGACAAATACCGTTGACCCCACTCTTGTATATATTTCCTGAGACTGTAGTTTCAGCAATTCTTTTAGTGGGTGATGCATTATGTGATTACGTGTTGCTTATCGAAAACATATTCGACAATCACGAGTTTAAAGCTGAATGGGTCATCATGATAGTCCACTCATTACCTTCAGGACGCCATGTGTCCCACCGATCTGGAAGAGGGCTTATTACAAAACTATGAAAGGCTTGAGAGCCTAGTGGTTCAGGTGATATGAGTAGCACCCTAAAACCTCAACGCGTTACTTCAACTACGAAAGGCCGAGGGGCCCAAATACAATCATCCCAATTCTAAACGATCTCTTGACATTTGAATAACCTACTGTCTGCAACCACTTAGAGATATTGTTACCACCCCAGATTCGAAAATGGGAGGGCTTTTGTATCCGGTGTTTAAGTCCTCAATCCCTCACTACTCAGCAATGTAAGCACATACTAAAATGTTCGTCAGTTAAGCTGTCATCTGAACAGGGATTTTAATTAAGACAGCCGCACTATTACTAAGGTCCACCAGACCGCAAAATGACGAGCAATATTCCCGCAAAATAATTAGGTGGGAAGCTTAGTACCTTCATTTGACATTTTGCCTGGAAATAGACAAAAATCCCCACCACTGACGATGGTCTAAAAATGGCAAAGTACTACCATTTAGAGCAGCTGCCCCAAATCGCTCTACCAAATTAGCATCCAACATGCCGAAAAAGAACGAGCGATCAAGCAAGGCGCCTTCCCAACTAGACTAGTAATCCACTATGGTCTGAAATTAGACTACCAGCACCGGCTTCTGGAAGTTTTCGCCATACGTTAAGCAAGCTCGCAAACGATAAGCAATTGGTTTCTATCCAGTGAGGGCATGATTACGAGGATAGAATGCAGACTATTGTTCAATCCAGCCATTTTTCACTCTTAAAATGTCGTCATAGGAGAAGGGGGAGTTGATTGAGAGGAAGAGCGACAGGTAGGCGTGTGTGAAGGAGGCGTTTGTGTTTGTGGAAGGGAGAGGTTAAACACAATCCAGAGTTAGCAGCAAAACCAAATAAGGATTTTAAATGGAGTGACACAGTAGCAAAGGAGTGCGTGTGCTCATGCACACACGCACGCACAAACGGACAAGAGGGAGGGCGGGAAGAGTATCGTCACTGGCGTCAAGTGATATGCACAAGCAGGGACCAACGGGTCCGAAAAATTCATTTGCTTAGTCGCAAAAGGAGACAAAAGCAATCTTGCATTGAGTGGATTGTTAGATTACTGTGTGATTTTGGGTGGGCGTGCGCGTGTGTACTTACACAAGCGTTAAAATCACTCGAAGGAAGAAAAGAAACAAACTGACCCACATAAATACAAAATAATACCATATGTATATAATAATATTAATAATAATGTAAGATTGATTGTTCATTCGGAGCAGAAAGAGTGGAATGAGGAGGAGGAGACGTATGAGTGTATGGGCGTCGGCGCATAGCTATTGTGAATTGGATTTCAAATGAGAGTAGGAGTCTGCTTTTCCACGCTACGTAGGGTCTGATCAGCAGGTAACCAGACACAAGGACCTTTATGTTGCTGCAAGACACGATTCACCGATACCAGTGCGCTGTCCAGAGACTCCAAATTTAGTATGGCTAAAGGCACAGAACGGGATTAGTATGCGTGTATCCCTTCCGGCCATAAATTACAACGAATCCAACGTCATTTCTATGCGAATCAACTGATAGTAAACTTGTCAGCCATGTGAAAAGGGGCGTAACGGAAAGGGCTAAGAAGCACTGACCAGTGAACAGGTACCAGTACTCGGACTCCATTCGGGTGCAGGCTTCGTGCATCCTACGTGCCTGATCGACGGTGAGGCGTCGCTGAAGGCTCCGACACTGCATCACTGTTTCCGGCTTCAGCAGAATTGACATAGGATGAAGTCCAGCACTCTTAAAGAAAATTATATGTGCTACTGTTGAGATATTAGTACAATCCAATGGTCACAGGAAATAATGGAGAAGTAAAACGCGGTTAGGGTAGATTTGAGGATAATCAGTTAAAAAGGCTGTTATTACACGACACTTATTTTTTTTCCCATGCCAATTCTAAAATAATTTTTTCTTTTTTCAATTGAAGCCGAGGAGAAGCGGGATTTGTATGAATTAGGACTATGTACAAAGTAGAACTGTGCGCTCTTTTCAATAACGTATACGCCACATAATAAAACAGATTCCCAAAACACGCATGAATGATTTAGGGAGTACGAAAGAGATTACAGATAGAGGGATACTTTTCAGACGCAAGAGGACGGAAAAATCTGCCACTGATATGATAGATAACTTAAGAAAAGCAGTCACCAACCTGTAACCGATAGATGGCCACAATGTTGACATCAAGGATGCATATGCGCCCACTCTGAAGCACCTCCAGGATGGATTGCACAGAGGTGGCGTAGAAGTGGTCGCTCTGGACTATCACATCTAAGAACTTGCCCGACGAGATGTCTGCCTGCATGGCCGCTTTAGAAGGATAGAAGTGGTAGTCGACCCCGTCCACTTCACCAGCCTGTGGTGGCCTCGACGTATCTTCAAGAGAACACAGAAGAATGAGAGAGGGTTTGATGATGCTCCTAGCCTATCTCATTTTTCTGAAAAATGAGATTCAAGGGCCGCAAAAAGTCTATTGTCTGAAAAATTTCACGATGATATTGGAAACGATAATGAGTTCCTAAATGACGTAAAATGCACTGAGCCCTTGAGGGTACAACGAGATGTAGATATGGTACTCATCTGCGAATTATAAAAAGCAATGAATACAAATTCAGAAAGTCATGGTAGACCAAGGAATGCACGCATAGTAATAGCAACAATAACCAATTTGGCGGTGAAGGGTAGCGAAAATAGTGACATTAAGACCTTGAGAATCATATGACTAAAAGTGTAATCAACATACACTTTTAAGGGAAGTGTATACTCTTGCAAAAGTCGCAATGATTACTGCATTCCAATCTAAAAAAGTATATTCTACTATGCAATCAGATAGCATTCGACCAAGTAAACCGTCAACGCTTTGAACCTTGTCACAGAAAAAAAACGTTATCAAAGCACATGATGCAGTAGTTTTGGATACAAGTGAATGCATGGAAAAGTTGTAATCATTCAAAATGCTTAACCGTGAAAACAAGAAAAAGTAGTGGAGAGTTCTACTAATAACCTTTGTTAAATGACAAACAAAAAAAAACACCTTTTCTACGCGAGAATGACTTCATACATTGAGTGTGTCGCAAAGCTCGCATAAGATACAAAAGAAAATTGCAAACGAAAGCACATGAAGGTGCATTATGTACAGCAAAAAGTAGGCGAAGGTGTTGACAAAAAGGCCACTTTAAATCGGGCAACAGATGTCCAAAACAGCGTAACTGAAGGTGTCACTGATACCAAACAGTGTAAAAACATTGAAAAAGGGAAGCAATTGAGTGGAATCCAAATCTTGCAAACTTACGTTGTATGCAGGTAGCAAATTCATCAGAACGGAGGAGCTCCTCAGTTATCCTCTCCTTAAGAGGCCCAAAAATAATCAAGGGACGAGCCATTTTTAATGTTACAGAGTGGACGATCTCATAGGTGCGCGACAGTCGCGGACCGAAGGCTGCAAAACAGCGAACAAAACGGGCGGTAAAGTGCCGGTAGATGCAAGGGGGCAAAGGGCTCACTCGCGTACATATGGCTTTTGTGCACCACAACAATATTGGAAGTAATTTTCACGCGAAATTAGCGAGAAAACTTGCATCTGATTAGTAACTACAACCTTCAAAACACATGTGCTCGGAGAAGGGCGCATTTGGATGGAGAGCCAAGGTGAAGCAACACTGAGCCAATAAAACTTTCATATGAAGAAATCGTTTTTATGAGGGTAGTTACTTCTGAGCGACTTCTATATGTGTATTGTGGGGCAGACAAAAAGCGATTTTTTACTTTTAGGTTTATAATAAAACCGTTTGCCACCGCCAAACAGATGTCGTATTACTTGAATCACGCAAAACAAATTGAAGTGCGTGGTCGGCACATATAACAACAAAAGGCAAATACAATGAAGTCGTCAAGTTGGGAGTACTCCAAAAAAAGACTCGCAGAATGCAGCAGATTCTCATTTATTTAAAATTACTTCCCCTAAGAAGCCAACCTTATTTAACAGAGAAAGGGCATGTGACACCACATAAAAGACCAACGGGAAGGGAAGGGTGTGAGTGCGCGTAAAAACCAGCATGCACATTCAAAGTGAGTAAACCACGTGCCATTGAATTGATGCCCGCCTGCATGGAGTTTGCTACGCCAGTAGTCCTAGGTTTGCTAGTCAATTCTTGTCTTCTGTCTTGTGCAGAAGTAAAAAAAATATGACCGTCCTCACAAACCTACAATAAAATTATCTAAGCCTCAAAAACCTCGAGGTGGTGAAATAAGGAGGGGAATCGGCATTAACTCTTTTCGGCAACTATAGCTATCAACGATATCCTACGTGAAGTGGTATGTTAAGCGTACCCGAACAGTTTCAGCATCAATACGGTGAAAAGTTGGACTGCTAGGGTCTGGTAATGAAGAGAAAACATCAAAATCTGCTGCACCGACACTGCAAGCCCTAAGCCTAAACATTGTCACCCAGAGTCTACATGTTACTTCGTCGAATTTGAAAAAATGTGGCTTTTTCTTCTGGAGCCAATGCATATCAGCGCTAATTTGCAGCAAGGCAGTGATACTTCCAGAGCAGGGCGAAGGTGTTTATCAATAAATTTAGAGGAGCCGAAATCAATGCAAGACGCAGGCGTCACATCAGGTATCGTGGTGATGATGCTGGGGTCACCGTTTAGGTTCGCGTTAGGCATTACAATGAAGGTGTCACTGATAGACTTTCAATTAGTAGTTTTAACAATCGCAAAGAATTAGGGAACGAAATATACACACATCAATTCAAAGAGTAGGTAGAAATCAAGCTCTACCAGGCAGAATTTTGTCTAAGGGATTATGCAACAGATATCGTTGAGATGTTTCTGTGCAAACCAAAATGGAAGAGCTCGGTGTGAAAATATGCCAACATCGTTAGAGGGTGCAAAATGCAGGTTACCAGCAGCTTGTCATGAATAAAAGTGCAGAAAGTACCACTGAGTACGACTCCCAAAAAAGCAAACTAGATAAAGAAACCCATCAAGCATATAGAGTACGCAACTCGTTAATTCAAACTGCGTACGCGAAACTAAGCAATGGGATTATATGCATAGCAATGCTACAGAAGAAGCCAAGGATTGATATCAGTATGGGTGAAATCAGCAAAGTGAATGGAAGGCTACACTGTAGAGAGAGCTGCATAAAATGGCATAGCAAATATGGCCTGACATCCCTGCCAATGCATGACTGAGACTTAAACAACACTTAAAGGTGTGGCAATTGCCAATTGTATTTGACAGCTGATTGGCTGGAGAACAGGCACGGGTGCCGTTAACTCTCATACTGAAATAATAGAGGAATATGCACTGGAAATGATACATACGAGAAATATAATATGAAAACTTTACATGAAATTAAGATACTTGTGTGGTTGATAACAGGCAAAAAAATTAAAATTATTGAGAAATTCTTGATTGTATCGCACAGAAACAATGCAAAATACCAAATTGATAAGCAATATGGTCTCGTAGTCTTTAAAGAACTCAGAAACGGTTTAAGTAACTCTGCTGATTCATGGACGTGGGCGCCTATCTTTTGGATAACATCAAAAGGTAGACATAGGGACAAAATTGTATAAATGGTATAAGACACAAACTTATCGCGCCTACATTAATATAGGAACCGTCGAGCGGAAACAAAAGCCAAGTGTATTCGTAGAGCCGGTATTTCACGGCAAATCCCATCGACAATGCACATTGTGCCAGAAAGGGTGGAAAAATTAGGGTGGTGATGTTACCACAGCTAAATGCATATGCAGGTAAAAAGAAATAGCGAAAGAGTAAGGAATTAAAGAAAATGCTGTTTAAAATACTAATTCCGATATACAGTCCACACAATCGAAAATAGAGCGCTAGACATGTTTAGTAGTGGACAAACATAAATATAGTGAGGTATTCCCAACCTAAACTTGGCACTCAAATGCGGAGCAGTTTTCATGTGGACAAATAGTATATTACCACGTATCACACCCGTGAAAGGCGGAAATAAGCTAATTAGAGGGGGAATTGCTCTAAAAAGTTGCATTAGGATTTGCACATAGCACCATCACTTGACCTTAACCTTAACACCAAGAGCAAAGTCCAAAGATGAGGTAACCTTACGCAAGAATACAGCGGAGTAGACGTAAAGGTAACTCAAATCAAGACAAAAGGTAGTAATAGAAAAGCCTGCAGCACCGAATCGATGTAAATAAACATCTAGAAGCGAAGAAATCACTGGTGACTTTTACGATAGAGAAGCAGATACGACTTCGCAAAAAGTAGCTTGACAAAAGGTAATAACAGCTGGAAAGGAGGGCAGTTGAAAGAAGCTAACTTATTCACACAAAACAACATTGAAAGGTAGACAACCGGGGACATCTGCTTACAGACAAAGCAGAAAGAAGGATTTACACGCAATCGTGTGTGTGTGCGAGATCGAAAGTACAAAACTCAATCTTCGAGACACTTTCACAACCAGTCCCCAATTAAAAAACCCAGGTATCGCAATTAAGCGGCCCAAAAGCACTACAATACAAGTAGAATCTTGACACATCAATAATCAATTGGAACTATTTCCTCGAATGTTTCTACTGCACAAATTACAAAAAGAAAGATGTTAAGACAAAAAGCGGCTGATTATCACAGGTCACGAAAGCAATATCAACAAAACGCCCAGGCTAGCTACAAGGACTGACAGAAACGGCGCCTGCATCAGCAGCTACTGGAGAGCCTAACGTAACAACGGTGAGCAGAGTAAATAAGTGCGTCCTCAAGACGCTTTTGCATGTGATTATGCAAAGTTTTACTTCACGACACGTGCACAAATCCGATTCGCCCAGTGTGAAAAATTTACCCTAACGGCATTACCACTTCAAAACGGCGTAAAGTGGTCGTATTAGCGTGTTTTAAAGTACAAAACAATGGCACTATAAACTAAACGCAACAAGTAGTTGGACTGGAAAATTTTCAAATTTTAGGGAGTTAAAAATAGCCATGCTCACGAGTGTATGAAGAGGGTAGCCACAAATTTTAACCTATTTTGGAGAAGAGATCGGTTGAATCTAAACAGTCTCCAACTAAGAAGAAACGCTGCAGAGTTAATATAATGAAAGATTATTGAAGATTTTTCAGCGCTTCAAATAAAAGTCAATGCCTTGCATAAATCACGTAGGATAAAGTTAAATATAGCAGTTACGTTTTCACTAAACCCACTAAACAGCCACACAGATTGACAAGGAATAATAAGAGCAATTGCTTGAATCGAAAAAGAGCAAGGTATGCGAAAGTGGTTTAAACCCAAGCAAAGTTCCATGAGCGACAAAGGAGACAGCAGATGGCAAATCACAGCATTAGTTGCCAAACCTTTAGTGAGCTGCTTGTAGTGGCGTGGAAGGAACCAGAAGGCAGTCAACTGCGTTTGTCAGATTAAATACAATACAACCATCCTGAATAGGGGTCAACTTGAGGTCAAGTTGGAACCTCTATCGCACTGCCGGTCGCTAACATTCCGGATTTCATAGCGAAGTGTGCATTCAAGAATCTCCCTCTATTAAAAGAGTGATAAATGAATTGGGAGGTTACAACCAATGACCCACGGTTCAGCTTAACAGCGTAATGCAAAGGAGGATTAAATAATTTGTGTAAGTTTTGGTAAACATGACCATAAATGTACTCCACACACCAGGAGTACAAGGCGTTTGCGTGCCTATGGTATTTCACAAAGAGGGAGCAGTATCACTGATTACAAGAATACGAATACAACTGAACTATGAGGTATTCATTCAGTTCATGTCTTTAGGATTTACGTTCAATTGCGAGTCCAGTGAATTGACGCAACTTCTGTGATTACAACATTATGTGACAATCTGGCTTTTTTAAAATAGGCATAAAAAACAAAAGGAGTGAAGAAATTCTGAACTTACGAAGCACCGGTAAAATAACGGCATGGTTCTATAACAATAGTATTGCTGATATATAATGAATCATGTCTACTTTTTTCGTACTTAAGTGTGAATGAAAAGATTCCAAAGATGATCTTTCTCCCGGGATGCAACTGCATCGTATCAAACTGCCATCGGTACGAAACAAGAGCCCTAGTTGCAAAGAAGTTTCTCAGAGGACATTTACGATTAAAAGCTGTAACATGCTATCGACATCAGCATTTCTAAACAAAAAAACGTCGTGGCAACCTGAATCAGATGACAAAGAGTAGTCAAGTTAGACTAAAAATAAGGAAAAACTGCCTCGAGGTGTCTTTTGAAAGGGTCCATGCGCGAACAGTCATTCCACATCTCCAAAGGCTGCCCATGTTTTAGTACCCCAAGCAGCAGTGTCCCGAAAGCAGTTCCATGAAAACCACAGATTGAAATACATGTTGCTGTTTATAGGTTTCGATCAGCGCGAAAGCCTGACTCAGAAAAATACAGTGCTACGCCATATTAGTGGTGACGGAACTAATGGCTCATTTGCAACACGGAATACCTGACACATGTGCCACGAGCTGTAAGAATAATTTCGTATGGATACTTGA
Source organism: Echinococcus granulosus (assembly GCF_000524195.1). Taxonomy (NCBI): domain Eukaryota; kingdom Metazoa; phylum Platyhelminthes; class Cestoda; order Cyclophyllidea; family Taeniidae; genus Echinococcus; species Echinococcus granulosus. The sequence goes on along the minus strand of NW_020170391.1, from coordinate 419,596 downwards.
CCTCCAGAATGCATGCATACGTGTGTCGGTCAGGTTTCAGCACATTAATTTTAATTAAATATCACACGTAATCATAACTTTTAACCAACTAAAAACGGAGTTACCAATGTCAAGTGCATCGAGTAAAAAAAATTTTGGTGTATTACAATCTAGGTAAATTTAAGTGAGCAATGTGAATCACTAGGACCAATAACTTAGTTCGTGAAATATGCTGCATAAAGTAAGTAGTGAACTTACAACCAGTTTGCATATCTTCGAGGGAGACGCTCTTCTTCTTCATTATGGTACCGCCATCGAAGTCCTTCCTATCGCGTTTACTGGAAAAACGCTTAAAAATGGAGAAAGAATTGGGCTTCTTTCGTCGTTCCAAAGTCCCACCTGAAGTAACGAAACGACATTCTAGTGCATCAGTATTAAAAATCACCTCGATGTATATGTAATATATGCATCGACTGCAGTTGCAGTAACAATGGATTATCTTTTATTTGGACATTAAAGCGAGCTTATGCACAATCGTGCGAATCACGCACACAATGAATTGTATTGTGGCTATCTTTTAAGTGAAGTGCGAATGGACGCTGAAATTCTCTAAGAAAGTTCAGTAGTTGAAAAGATAAACTTTTGGAATATGAAGCTTCCAGGGCCTAAAATCCATGTTTAGGAAACTGAGACGGCTGCAAACACGCAAAGTGGAAAATACACCGAATATAAAATCAAAACCACCGGGTCGTAACTAACTGCAAATAAATCTGAAGACGTTACCACTGGCATCAAAAGGGTAGCCAAATTTGCACGGACCGCTTGGTTCTCAATTAGGCATGGAGTTAGCGACATGAACTCAGCAGCACCGCCGACGAACTTACGAGGATAGGCGAGAATATGCCTAATTACCCATAAACAAATTTCAGTTTCACTACAGAATCAAGAGTGCTCACGGGGAGAAAATACTTGCCATCTACTGACTACACACAAAATGCACAAATTAGCACGTAAAAATTGCGCTAGCCAGCACGTCGACTCTAGGCCTCGTTGATAAAACGGCGTTTTATATGCCAAAAAGGTTGGCATCCGCCGACAAAACGGAGCCCTAGTAAGAGGACTTTTGGCATTGCTACAAACATGAACGAACGCAAGTAAAAGCCACGCACCTCATGTAACTATTATCAACCTTCATAGCTTTTTGGCTTTTAAAAGCTAGTGGAATAGACGTATCGTTCCATTTTACATTTCAAGACTGTTTAGATGTAAATAAGCGCAATAAAATTGACATAGACTTAAATAATAATCGTTTACCGAGTTTAAGTTTTGGACAAAATCTCCCGCGCAGAATAGGAAAGCAAGCACAGACTTAAATTACCAAGTGCACTGCATGGGTCAACAGAGGAAACAGTGATTAAGTCATTAATGCTTAGCGCAAGTACATTATCCCAACAGCGCTTTCAACCTCATAAAACTCACGAACAATGCCCCACAAAAAAATCTTTTACATACGCAAGAGGCTTTTGTTTAAGCCCACAAGTGAAAATAACCCGCTTATTTGCAGCAATTATTAGTTGGATACCTGTAAGGTTGTCCTCATAAGCGCCTCCAGACTATAACCATCCTATCAGGTTTTAATTACCCTGCCATTCTCTCCATAAATGTTTGAAATGAACTTAATCTTAAATTATATTTATGCTAAGATCAAAGGCACCTGTATGATACAAGATCCAACCTATGTCACTTGCCCGAGTGTCAGTGAGTTTACCCAAACTCGCAAATAACCACAAAACGGACAAGATTGGGGAAATTAAGATTTGCGCTCAAACGCAAGACGAATTTTATGCGCACAGTGCAGACCGTCATGGCAATTCTCTCGAGTCGAAAATCAACGAAGCAAGGATTCAAAATTTGAGATATATTGAGACCCTTCTTTCGAAAAAGTAAGCCAAATAAATGATATTGTATAGAAATATATGGCGTTAATGCAAAGATGAGGAGGGGATGATTGCGAAACACGGTTTGGCACTGCGCCAAGACCAGACTTGTGTGCGTGTAAATGCAAACAAACGAGCTCAGGAACAAGAAAATGAGGCCTAAATGCACAACGGAGCAACCAATATGAACAATAAATTGGGGTGCAATTTGTTTATCATCACATTATGATGCTCAATTACGATCTGGCAAAATTTTTGCCCAGAACCCAAATCGAAGAGTGACTCATTACAATAAATAGCGAATATCGATGTTGCGTGACGATCGCGAAACATGAAACACTATAATAATACAACGGGAAGGCTACAATGCTAACAAATCGTTTTGAGCATTCAACTCAAAAACGGTGTACAAAAACAAGAGAATGTCACGCCATCGCGTTTTATAAACTTTCGGTCAGGTAATGTTTAGCCTAATCTTAGATATCAATGATTTCCACATTAAGTTTGTACTTTAGCGACTTCTTTACTTGGTTTAAAAACACCATTCATACCGACAATAGCTAAGTGTAACAAACAAGTGGAAAGGAATCAGGTGCAAACAGAGTTCACACAATGGAATTAAAACGAATACAAATCGTTGGGAAAATCGAGGGAATCAGCAAAACAGCTATAGCTAGCCACTACACTGCATCAAATATTTGCTGCGTAAAGGTTAACTGGTACTTACAGCAGAAAGTAAGCAGGCATTGTCGCTTTTGCTAACATAGCTGGGGAACAAACTCACCAACAGACACAGAGTCCCCACTTGGAAAACTACCGCCCCCACCGCTGGCGACGGCTGAGAGGGATGCAGAGCTGCCTTCAACACCGCATCCGCCAGATCCGCCAAAGAATCGATGACTCTCCAAGGCGTGGGAGAGGTTAGAAGTGTCGCCTCCGCTCGGGCTCCAGGGATTAGGGCTCCCCTCACCAATGTCAACCTCTTTGTCCACAAATTTTACACGCTTGGCGGAAAGCCTACTGCGCCGCTCAACGCGACGTTGGCTGGGAATTATGGCTGGTCGACACGACCGAGTTGGCGGTTGCTGATCGGGAATATTTGCGTTGTAGGATGAAGGGACTTCTGGGGGCGTGATACTGTTGCTACTGATGGCAGTAGTTGAGGTGCAGGCTGAGGCCCAGGCGGGCGGGGAGATGGGAAAAGCATAGCACGCCTGCCACCATTCCTGGTCACTGGCATTCACAACGTAGAGAATGTCCCCGTGCTCAAAGGCGAGACCCTGTGAGAGCAAACACACGATACGATGAGGCGTATGAGATAGCCACAGTTTTGCTAAGAAAGCTAAAGGTGCAGACATTATCATTCAGTTACTTAAAGTTCCAATAACCAACTGAACGACATTTATAAGCAACAAAGAAGACATACGAAACAAATAAAATCAGCACACGGTGAGGAAAAGGAAAAACAATGTCACCTGGAGGATAAAAGGTACTGCAAAATGCCAGTGTCCCTTTCTCAATACAAGATTACAACTCTAGTAATGAATAAAAACGGCAATCGACACACGAATCAAGGTGAATGCAATCACGAAACATTGCCAGAGAGAGAACAATGGGACTATCCAGAAAGTAATGTAGAAAGTGTGAAATATTTTGAACTTCATAAAATCAGCAAATACTTTATGGACCTCGAGGAAACCCTAGTGCTCAAAGTCAAAATATAAAAAAGTACGAACAAAAGAGTATAAAAAACATTTCGAATTAAAGAGCTTACACGAGCAGCGAGACCACGGTCTGTCGTCGGATCATAGCGGAATAATGCTCTCACATAGATACTTTCCCGCTGATTAATGGTAAGAGTGGTTAGTTTGTAATTAATTCCAACTAGATCAGACTGAGACGCACTGGTTCCTGTGAGAGAGGATTTTGAAGAAGTCAATTTGACTGGAGAAACGGCGGAAGAACTTTGATCAGCCAGAGAGGAGGCATCATCAAGCGTAGCGCCGGAACCACGATGGTTGAAAAGATGTTGATTACTATATGCTACTCCGATAGTAGGCCTCTTGATCACTTTCAGAGGTTCAACACCAACCGAATCGAAAACGGGGGAATCAGGACGTTTACTCACGCAGGATAGACTCGAATACGTTCTGCGAGAAGACTTGTTGGGACTAGATACAGAAGACATAGCTTGGACGCAGGAAAAATTGGAGCATCTAAAACATGAAATTGAATGGTGAATTTACTAAATGAGGCGTATTTTGAGAAAGCCTGATTTGAAAATCAAATGGCAACAAGAATGAACTAAATAAGCAGATGAAAGCCTACACGGGAGGCAAATACTACTATGAACTCCTTGTTTTTAGGCTGTCAAGAAGCACAACTTATTATAAAGAGGAACTTTTAACCCACAGCAATAAAAACCTCAGCAAGAATGCTTCCTATTGAGAAAAGTAGAGAATAGTAGCGACCACCAAGAACACGGATTACAGTCTGTCACCTTGCCTAACTAGATGGCGAGGGAAATTCGGCAAAAACCAACTTTTATCCCATCAAACAAGAAAAAATAGACAGTAGGGCCAAACAAAGCAATAAAAATGGTAGTGCGAGATTACATACACCTACCTAAACTTAAGCAATAGACACCAAAATGCACAAAAACACTATAATAAGCTACTGGACGTACTAACAAGTTTCTAGAACTCCGATGTGTAAAAGGAAATCGAACCCAATATTTACACAGAAACAGTCCCATAATAAAGAAGCTGGCAGTAATGATATACATATAATGAATAGCAAGACTATTTACTTCACAGTGAATACTACCTAGGAAAAACTACTTCAAAACCCGACCCGGGAACTACCAAAACAGTAAGATTGTTAGCACTGATAACGTAAACGTTCAAACGAATTTTAGGAGAAAGTAGTAAGTTCGTGAGGATCTAAAACAAACAGTAACCACACGAAGAGGACCCAGTGCTACAAAACTTCAAATTTCAAGTACAGAACACAGACCTACGAAGAATAGGAAAATTAATGGTCCAACAATCTGATTGGTAGAACTATTAGAGCCTCCGTCACATTCGTGAGTTTGTTTTAGCGTTAGATTGTTTAAAACAAACAAGTAAAGAAATTAAATATAATACCACACGTTAAGTGGGTTTGATCTATATAATCTGCACATACATAAATTTAGTAAACAATGCAATTTGAATTCTAAACTGCGTACTCTACACATTCGCTAATCATCTTAGCAACAGCAGCAATGTGGGTGAATCAATGCCAAAGCATATTTAAAAAATCCACTAGCTGGTAAACAGATATACAGCTTCTAGCAACAAGAGTAGTTTTGTCTTTTGCAAACCATCCACAAGGTAAACCAATTATGCGTCGTACACTCACTGAGCACACACCACCCAGGCGGCTTGTGAAATCCCTTCTGGCTGCATTTGCAAACTGATAGCCATTGCGGGCCGGCACCGAATCCCACCCAGCACTATGACAAAGCAGGCACAAGCACGCACAACCACAGCCCACCACGCTTGCCAGCCCAACCACCGCCGCAGCCCACAAACCAACCCCAAAGCCAAAAAACGTCAGCTCGCTTCTAGACATGTGTAAACTCATGTAAATCGCACATTCCAATGTGAAGTATGTGAGAAATTAAGTCACACAGAAATACAGTGTGGGTGGCGGATAATAGCAGCAGTCACATTCAACACGAAATGAAAGCTTCAAACGGCATCATCTTGATTGTCACTGAGCAGGAGATTGGCGGCAAGCTCTTCATTCTTATCACACGCAAAATAAGCCTGAAGTAGACAGGATAAGAAGACAGTTCACCAGAACTGATTATGCCATATGACCAATTACGTTGCCAAGTTGGCAGGGGTAAATAACTTACGATTCGAAAACAAGGGGACATTGAAACTTAACAAACTATGGCACTGGTGTTTCACCATAAAAATCAAGGATGATTAAGTCTTGTATGGTTTACAAATTATCAAAGCATCGACAATGAAATTCACCTGAATAACTTCATCTTCCGAAAAACCAAGAGCCTTTAATCTTTCAATGGCAGTTTTCTCCTGCTCTGTCAAACGGATAATATGTTGGGCAGGTGGTCGAGGCTGGTCACTTTCCTGATTCGTCTCCTCAGCATCGGAATTAATAAAATCGAGGAAACCATTTTCGTTTGCGTGAATAGCCTACAAAGGAAACTAATTACGTGAAGGACAAAAGGCAAAGGCGTCACCCCACATCACGCTGGCTGGACGCTAAAAATACGCACGAAAACTTTGCCTCAGGTATTCGACGCACGGAAAAATTACTACCGAGCTATTTTGAAAGACCATTAAGAAAAAATACTTTAGGGAGAATCAATAAAGCAATATTGAATAGCGATGATGTTGGTGTAAAAAAATGGATATTTAGCCGATAACGGTAACCTAAAACAACTAAGATGGACTTACTGCTAAATGATGACTGAAAGAATTAAACAAGGTAATCAGATAGATGAAAACCAACCCTAACAACGTCTGGATAGGAGACAGAAAGTTGTTGGATGAACTGCGACAGAAGTTGAGGATTACCACGAAGTGCTCGCAGCTGCTGAAATTGAGGAACCTGAGCAAGGATCGGGTAAACTTCCTCACTGCTGAGATTTCGCAATGATTCTGGATCGAAACCGATACCCTGCTGAGGTGTCGCAACCGGCTGATCCTGTGACGCTGGTTGTTCTGCCACTTCTTCAGGAAGATTGCCCGATATCAAATACTCAACAGCGCGTTCAGGATTGTTGAAGCTCATCCTAAGAGCTTGTTCCACCTATAAATAAGACACCAAGACTTATAAAAGTAAAACATACAGAAGGCAGAAGAAATACGATAGGATCAATAATCTCTATGCAATAAATTTTGTAAATCAGTAGCAGAATTGGTCTGTTCAGCTCATTGAAAATAGCACTGAAGTTAACTTATCAGTTACCTTTACGCGCTCAAACCCCATCTCAATCATGTTTCTTATAGCTGATTCTAAGGTTTCCCCAGTCAAAAGGTCGTTCGAATTGGAGGGATTTGAAGGAGCAGAGGGGGCCTCTGCATCCGATGGTGGTGGAACTGGAGGAGCAGGAGTTGGGGTGGAAACCCCAGGGTTTTCTGGAGGAGAAACCGCGCACGTTTCGGTCTACAAAATAAGGCAAATAAAGAAAACCAAATTGCAACCTTTTTTATAGGCTCCGGGAGGGCTTCCTTCAAAGGCTTAACTATTTGAGCCATTACAACGACAAAATTCTTATCAGTAACTTTGTAATCCGAAAGACTTTTGTCGTCCTCCAGTACTTTCCCTGAATATTCAATGAATAACTACGATTCCAAATACCTGAACAGATTAGCTTCAATTTGGATTCACCAAAATCATTCGGTCTAGACTTCTTGATTTTTTCCTTAACATCACCAACCTGAAGAGAGAAAATAAGAGGTATCGCAATTCACAAGATCAGATTCCTCAACTTCCAAGGTAAATGTTGTCTGCTTCAAGGTTTTGAAAGTAAGCTGCATTACACCTTCGCAGGTATTTTAAAACGAATGGACCACTATTCACGAAATTTTAAACAAACTAACCAAAATATGAAACGAACATTTGTTAACTTAAATTACCTAAAAACCTTTATCAAAATAAAATCAATAAAATGGAACTTATAATTCTTTCTGTTATATGATTGATTCTTAGGTGGCAAGCTTGTGACTGAAAATCACATCGTTCTTCGAATTTGGATGATAAAGTGGCACAGTCAATGAGTTTTCAGCACTTTAACTCCTCCCAGTACGACATTTATACAAAAGGCACTTAAGCTCCAAAACATTTTTTTGTCTATTTCTAATGTGTTTACGATATTACGTTTCGGGCAATGTGATACTGAATCCGGAAATGGCAAATGTGAAAGTATGGTTTTTGGCTAATTTTGGCTCACCGTTTTTATCTCCGGCTAGGTGGCATGACAAAAGGCTATACATGTATCCTTCCACTCTTCCTGTTCCACAATGATAAACTTTCCGTACGAGTATACGCTTTTTCGACTCTATGAATAATAGGATGCGTTACGATAGTAGCAGTTACAAGCGAGCCGACCACAATAGTCAGTATCTCTGGCATCCAACGTCGATTTGCCAACCTTAACACTACAGGAAGAAGGTATCTTATGTGGTTAAATGACACCGAGGTATCGCACTAAGGGGGTTCTGGCAGCCTCGTCCACTTTCACCAGTTATCCCAATCTTGCTTTTTTTCCAAAAGCAAACTAATTACGTCACATCAGATTTTAACGAATGTAGCGTGTCAATTTTAGAGCTGACAACAATAAAGATATTTTGCAAATAAACGATTCTTCTCCCACGTCATAGTGACTAAACAAAATCCAGATCGATGGCAATCCAGCACCGTAATAAGGTCATCGGTGTTTGTGTTTTAAATCAAATGGCTGAACTTTTAAAGAAATGCTTTCATGAAGGGGGGGGGGTGATTTTGTGATGCACTCTTTGTAGACCATCGTCCAGCCTCAAGCAATGTTAGACTACTTAATTCATGTGCAATGTCCCATTAAGGGGCACAACTGTAGGCACGATGGGCCTGATGAGATTCATCACCGAAACTGCGGTGACGTACCTTTCATCTAAACGAAAATTAAATGACAGCCTTTCCTGTGTTGTGAGTGATTTTTCAAGCATCAGTCATGATGCAATGGGTATTGAGAAGAGTACAACACCAAAAGGAGAAGAGGCTATGTAACAACAGTTTTGTTTTGATTTGGCACTTAGCTGCGTAAGCGCCCCGGACCTCAGTGTTTGTACTTCCATCTTGTCTACGTGCCTTTCCCGCCAGGTTTACAGCCTTCCCCTCCACCCCAATCATTCTGTATGGTGTCCAAGCCTTCCCCATTGCAGTTATATGCTATTACATCCTTAGGGGCGACTCAGAGTGTGCACGAATTAAAAGAAACTTATGATCACTTACAGTGATATTTCATTGCACTTTGTAACTGTTCAGGAAACAACTTTATCTTCCGTAGTTTTTCCGAAATCTCTTGTAGTCTTCCTACATCTCAATGTGCTCCTGCCCTTTGTAGACTAACCCATCTTTAGAAAATCTATTAGTTCATATTAAATGCGAAGCTTCTACTCCGTTATGCTGTTTACACACAACGTTACACATACTTTTGTAATACGATGGTGGTTTATCCCTCGGTTCCGGTGAGGCGCCACTTTTGTGCTTCGAATTAGCCCCCTTGTACCTCGCTGGGTGGGCTGGCCTTTTGGGCCATGCCAATAGCCCAGACACCTTCTCCGTGCCGAATACATATATTCTGCCCGAGTATTGTGTCTTCTTTCGTCTTAGGGGAGTCTCGGGACGCTACACTTTCTTTTTATGTCCATTTTAATAAAATAGCTCATTATTTATCAGCGTGAACCTGAGTTGCTTTTGAAATCATAGTGTTTCTTAAGGTAAACTTGATATGGATGTGCGTTAAAAAATTTGGGTGTCTATACCGTATAGGGTATCTAATTATTTTCTTTACTGTTTATTTTAAACGCATTTAGTTGTTATATGATGAGGTGTTTTAAACCTCTAACCACTGTACTACTACCCCTTTTATTTTGAAATCAAAATAGTAAATGTTCCCTTAAAGAGAATTTTAACGTTTATACTAAAAATCAGGTACATTTACAGGATTTACCGACAATGCGTGGAATGGGACGGTCAAGTAGATGTGTTTTGACGTTAATTATTCGAGCTAAAATTATGTCAACGTTTAACTTTTTTTCAATCAAACAAGAACTATATCACTTGGGGACAGGCAAGTTTACCGTTTTATTTATAAATGAGCTTTCAATGATCAGTCTAAAGTGTCTGCTGTCGGTGGCTCAGTAATATGACTGTTTTCACATGAATTACGCTTTTCTAAAAGTAAAGTGTTTTTGTAATGTCGGTCTGTAATTCAGCAATATGGCTACCGAAAAAGAGATTTGATTTTGCAATGTTTGTGTTCCCCGGGAGTGGATGGCTAGGTAGTTGTTCAAATCCCGTTTAAATCTTATGCCTGGAGGCAAATTGTATTGAATAAGGTAGTGTAAAGTTCGAAACAAGCGTGGCATGATACAGAAATGGGTAGTAAATGCAAATTCTTCTCCTATACCCTGGTCTCAAGAGGTGATGTTAAAGTTGGTTCCATTAAGAAACGATATTGCTACAATTTAGTACATTACACGTATCGAAGTAAGTATCACAAATTTTAAACACAAAAAAATAACAAATAGTTTTTAGGTTGGCGGAACGAGTTGTAGGTACAAGCGCTTTGCATTATCCAGCAAATTATAATGGTGTGGCTCCTCGAGTCTCCCAGGAAGTGGTAATAAGCCGCACTAGTACGGAGGACAACTTATTGTGGGTGTAGTGAAGGGCTGGGAGGCTACAAGCATGGTCAGAAGGCCAAATCGCTAAGATAGAAGCAAAATTTAAGGGCAAAAAGAGACCCAATAAGCATTATTCTGATCCAAGGCAGTCGAAACAAAAAGTTTTTGTCATAACTGAAAAGGTACATGCAAAGAAGGTTTAAAAGGGAATAAACCAATAGTGTAATGCATATAAAATATTTGAATACGTAGAACAGTGGGCACTTATATAACCTTGGATTGCTAGTTGGAAAGTAATACTTAATTTTAATAAAGTGATTTTTACAATCAGGTTTAATAGGTTCCTGCAGCCGTTTTAAAAGAGCTGTTGATACAACAGATAAAATAGCCTAGAAGTCTTGTAGTACCCTAGTCAGCCTCAAAGTCGTGGCAATCTAAACCACCGTGGTAAAAGACTTAATAATAGGGTGTATAAGAACTGAAAGTCTTTAGGCACAGCCGGAAAGCCATACTGTCAGACAGAATGACAAACCACTAAGTCTGAATAGCTTACAAAACCAAATATGCAGCTAGACAGATAACAACTCCCTACACTCCATTTATGCTGCCTATGTAGATGTATTTGAGCTTCCATTCCATTAAGTGTTGATACGAACATCATGTGCAATCTGCATTTACTCAATACGTCTAGAGCTCGCCTTGACAGGTAAACCCACTTTCTTGATAGGTGCTACTTAAACCACTTTAACAAATACGCGTGGAAAAAAACGGCGAGAAAAGTTGTTAATTTGCTCAAAGATGGTTCCACAAGAGAGCGGATGCGTTGCACTTTTAATGACTGCATTCCGAGGAAATATGCATTGCCTTGGATGAATCTGATATTGATAGCCTAAAGAGCGTTTCAAAATATTTCAAGGAAATTATTTTTTTGTGCCTTACAGTATAAGATTGGAAATGACTTTGTAGGGTGGTCGGAAAATAAAATGGAATCAAGAGGGGAGTCTTTGCAGTGGATGTCTGTAATCTTGTTGTGGTATTTCTCTTGATCGTCCCCCAACGGTTTCTTCAGAAATTGTGCCTACTACGTTTGAAGTGCCTTCATCTCCAAAGAGTTCACCGGAATTTAAAACGACAGAAGAGGTCCCATTTGCTCGACCCTGTCTAGGATGCGATATTTCTGCCTTATTCAAAATTATCACCTTACAGCTCCTAGTAGATGAATCAACTATTGTGGTAGAACGAAGTCGATCGTTTTCTTTGAAGATTGTAACACATTTGACAAATGACTAATGCGTAACCAAGGTGCACTAAGGAAATGGGCTTAACTCTGTCCGGTGACGGTATGTAATTGACAGCATTTCTGTACTGCACGAACAAGTTCCCGATCTCAGGATCGGGATCT
>NW_020170391.1:392272-407770 GCF_000524195.1 Echinococcus granulosus | reverse complement strand
AGTTGTGAGATACCAATTCCGTGCTCCAACGCTACATCATAGCTGCAAATGACTGGGTTAGTGATGACGTGGGCTGCTCCTTGGGCTTCTATGCTTCTTGATCACAAGTGACGATTCATGAGAACCCAAAAGGACATTTTTGTAATCGTTTGACATTCCCGTATGCTGCCAACGTTTAGCATTGGGTACGGGAGTAATGCATTTGGCAGCTTGTATTTACAACTGCAGAAATATTTTACAAATAGTCTGAGAAGCTGAGGTGATTGGCCAATGTAACTTTGTTTGTTTGGCTGCAAAAGATTTGGTTAACCTGAAGTGGTGCCTTTGGAGTTAGTTATAGGGGAGATTAATTGAAGGTGCATAAAATGCCGGGCTCGTGGTTAGAGTCTATGCATATTTCACCGCAAAACGCTAAAAACAGGCTACTTTCTTCTCTCCATTTATCTCTGATTTCATTAAACTCGATATATTGGAACTCTGAAGATGATCATCATTGCAAAACTTTCCAAAGCAGGAATTATGGTAGCTAGTGGTAATCTCACGATTCCGATATGCTATAATTGATACGCTGAGCTTACTACAACAGCAACGGTACCCTTTAACGTATGAGAATGGAAAGTCGTATGGCAGGTATTCAGAAACGCATATAGTTGAATTGTGCATAGTATTGCTTATAGCACTATAGAGTACCTAAATATGGGCAAAACTGGGGGAGTAAAGTGAGTACTAACTGTGTTCATCACAATATTCAAGTATCCAAAGGTCGAGCTACTCAAATTGGTCTTATTAAGACAACAGAAATCTACTGCATGTGTTTGCATTGTATCATTTGTCTAACCTCTACGCTTGGCGACTTCAATAATTTAAGTTTTTTGCTTTGGGAACTTCCTGGTTGATCAGTCATCCACTCTACCCTAAGTAGACAAGTTTGAGAAAATTCCGTTTAAACAAGCACGTATAGACAACGTCTGGTTATTGCTGCCGACAGAAATTGCTTCCTCCCTAGCCTACAGCGCTTTCTGTAGTCAGAGGCATCAACTACACATGCTTGTACATGCACGCAGGCATAAACGCCTACGCATTTATCCATTCAATTTACAAGTTACTTTAAAAGGCCAGAGAAACTCCCTCTCAAATGGCAAAACACTTGGAAAAATGAGGTAGAATTTGGAGAGTCAGGGGCGTGTCTATAATATCGAAAAGCAAGTTAATGAAACTCTCTGCGCCTACTTCTACTGAAAGTTTACAAAAAAAGCATGCAGACCTCAGCTTCGCGTTGACGTTAAACCACACTAACAGGAAAGAGGATTTAAAATACTCATCCTATAGGTCATGCCCCATGGCGACAAATGCAAATGAACGCCGGAATCGAAATAAGGACCTGTAACAGCTCGGCAAATTTCCAAAAATACATCAATATAAAGTTACCTGGACTAAACACTAAATGCTAGGATTTTAAGCAAATTTTCTTAGCATAATATAAGTACCTGCATGACTCAAAATCAGCTTAAAATGATTAGCTGCTGCTAAGTGGGCGTCAAAAAGGGTGGAGATGTCTTCAACTCATAAATGGTCTGGATCCTGGTGGAAGCTTTTATGATCATGTCGTACCTTATCAGGTAGAAGAATCCCCCAACCTGTTACAGGAGGAATATTAATTGACACGAAATTATCCAACCTTTGGATGCTTTATCAGTGATAAGGAATGTGTATAGGGGAACAAATGTATCTAGTTGGCTTGACTTGAAAACGCTCAGACAAGAAAAAGCTTCATATCACCATATTTTTTTCAAAGAAGAACGCTTGAGAACGCAAACATTGTCTTTCATGCTGTATTTGCTTAAAAGTAAAAAAAAATTTGGAATATATAGAGGGGCCAGGAATGGCGACTTTAAGTCACAAATGATTGTTAAGCAACAGAAAGGTGCAAACAATTGAGTTTACCACCAATGCGTAGTCAGCTGCTGTGTGAAAGTTAGAATTAAAGTTTCAGCAAATAAGATGCTTTTTTCTTAAACTTTTGGGCGTGGAACAGTGTACCGAAAAGATAGTAATTAGTATGCAGCAGAACTGTCTTCTGGCTGATTAGCAGAATAATTAATTAAGCATGTACAGTGCATTTATCCACCCAGACAGTACAAGTTTGATGGGACACATGTGATAATAATGGCAGAACATTTATGCAAAAGTGAGGATTCATAAATAGATCCTTTATTTTGAAGAGGCAACACATGTCTGTTAGTAGCCCCCAAGTAGATATTTGTGAAATTTTGTACATTCAGTTCCCAAAAAATTTTGGAACCGAACGAGCAACGGCCAACCCTACGGACACACAGGCTACGCTGACTATTCTCGATGTCTGAAGATAAATGAAAAGGTGCTTTGCTGCAGTCCATAGTGTTATTACATAACGAATGTGAGTGGAATCGCTAGGACGCTGTCAACGCATGCGCGTGGATGGGTGAGAAGCAGAGCGCTGCATGGAAGAGAAGTCATCTGCATCACATAGAGTCGACGGTGCCGACGAAGCCGCTGCTAACGATTCTGTTGAAGAGATAAAAAAGCTCAGACCAGGCGCCCAACGGCATGCCAAGGAGGACCATGTGCATCTCCTTGCGCTGCACTACTCCCTCGATTAAGCTGTTGAGGTTAACCAACTGCTTCTCCGTCAGGTGCGCAGATCTCGCGTAGTCCTCAATCGTCGGGCTCTCTGCAATGCACGTCCGTTAGTTAGCGTGGATTCGACAGAACGCGGTACAAAGCTTCCTCCACAGCTTTTTAGCCTTGTTTTCTTGCGCTCACTCTACTTCATATTTGATTTCAAATCAATTTTTTAGTCAAGGGTGATTGAAGTGCAAGAATTGTTGCATTGTTTTTTAACCACCTGCGCTTCAAATATGATACCAGTGGTAAAACAAAATTTTTAAAAACATAAAATTTGTGCCAAATATTTGATTCTGCCTTTTAATTTAAACGACCAGACAAACTCTCTTGAGTAATTAACAGTCCAGCTCGTAGGATGACTAAGAGTTGTTGAAGTTATTAATGCAAACGAGGTCTATTTATTCCAAAAGTCAAAGATAGCCTGTAATAGTACACGCTGAAGCTCGTGGAACGAATCATCTTAACATCCGCTTTCCCCTAAAGATTATTCAGTCCCAATTAGACACCACCTTAAAGTGAACTGTAAACTATGCCATCTATTCACAGTACTTTTCTTCCGCACCCTTTGAGATGGAGACTCAATTAGGCGATTTTCTCACAAATCACTTAGTTTCTATTTGGTCCTAAGTTATGATAGCTGTATTTGAATGCTCGGTGATAAGTTGAGTGAGTAATATTATTTCCAAATATCAGGATTGAATAATTTTAAATATCCTTCTCCAACAAAGGTGGTTTGGTAATAAAACATTGAAATAAGTGAATTTTTGAAGTCAACTTAGGAAAGTTTCTCTATATAAAAGAACTTTTCTTAAAAAAGATTAGCTTGGTTTCAAGCTCTCCTGGAATTTTAAATACTTCCAGTCATTACTACTTAGTATGCAAATTACAGAGGCTATTGGCTTCAAATAGGAGGTATCCACGGAGTTTGGTGGTGTTCCACTGCACGCAACGCCATTGTAAGACGCGGCTTTTTCAAGATAGCATTTCATTTGCGTAATACTGTTTTGTTGGTTGGTTTATCTCCTGATAATGTTCTACGTCGTAATAATTTGCTGCTGTTCTTGTACACAGCAACAATAACTTAAAAAAAGACTAAAAAGGCGTATTTTTCGTCTGCAAGTGGTCATAATATCTCTATCCAGGCGTTGTAATCAACCAGCTACGACAATGCGAGTTCCAAATGCCCATTCATACATATATTATGGGTTGTCAGTGCTCATTCGAAACTTACGAAACTGCATTTTAGAAAACTGTCTACTTACTACTGCCACAAAACAGTATCTTAATTTCTTACCTAATTTTGGTTAAGACAGCCCTGCCAAAGCATCACAAATTAATTCTATAGTATAACTGGCGAGGACTAGCGAGTGAAGTTAAAACTTCCAGTTAATATGACCATTAAACGAATTGAACTTATGCAAGGAAGCTTCTCCTGCTGAAATATTCTAACTACACATTAAAGAGGATAACTGGATTTTCCATGAACAGGTATCGTATTCGTAGAAAGTTTGAATAAGGCAGATTCTATTTCCCCGAAGTTCAACCGCTCCGTACGACTGACCCCTTCACATGGATGAATACGCTTACCCACAAGTTTTTTGGCCAACTCGAGTGGAGTACCCTTGCCCAAAAATGTGGGAATCAGCCAGTCCTGGTATCGTTGAATGAAGCGGAAGAGATACTCAATAGGAGGCCTTTGCTCTGCAAAAGACAGCAAATCAGACTGTACTTTACTTAACATATTCAATGTGTGTTAGTCCAGTTTTTTATCTTCGTAGTGGTTAATGCTTGAAAAATATCGCATCATCGATGTCCGGGGTGTTAAAATCAAGTATTCTTTGTCTGATATAACGTTAAAATACAATCGCTTTTATGTCATTCATGGAAAAGGAGGATGCTTACAAAATTTTTCCTAAATATTACAGCAAAGAAATAATCAAGTCGTAATGCAACTGTATGTAAATCTCAAGTTTGGCACTTAAAGGTGTAACTTCTCAAGTTAAACGAATATAGGAATTTCTTCAAAACCATTCCATGCAAGCTTTCAAAATTTTGTGGTTAGCGGAACGGTAGTATCTTTTAAAAAAGTCCATTTTCATGTTTTTCAATCGCATTTGAAGTGTTTAAGGGAAAGTAAATAAACTATTTCAGCGGATCACAAACGCTACTTTACATGTATTAATGTCAAGGAAAGGTTTGTTGAGGCCAGTACCAGGTTTTAAAAGAAAATGCCATGAAGCAGTTTTAATGGCGACATATCCATTTTGCCTCTCCTTCGTCTACGTATTAAAATATGTATTTATACTAGAATCCATGGCACTTGAGGCATCTTCTTAAGTCGCACACCACTAAAAACGAAATGAACGCTCCTCCAAGTTGCTTATGAAGTAGGAAACCGCTTAAAATAAGAAGCGAATCGCACAATGCGATTCAACTGAGGCATGCAAGAGCAGACCTGTTTTAGCCAGGAAGGAAATGCGAAATTAATAAAGCTAATCTAGAACACCGATCTAGCTTTAACGTGTCTATAACTTTCTCTAGCATGATTAGTCAGAAGTGCAGCCACATTCTACGATGGTGCTTGCAGATTGCCGGTCCAGCTGTGGCACAGGGAAGTCTCAAAGGTTAAGTGCGCCAACTCACGAGGGAATGCACCGATCCAAGTGATTCGCTTTAGTTAATTTATTGACAAAACACGATACATTTAACGAACCTGAATGAGACTGCGTCAAACTTTGAAGCTCAACTGAAAATTGAGGCGCTAAACTACAGCATGATCCGAGTTTGTAGACGATGTTGGCGAATCACGAAAAAAAATTTTATTACAAAATAAAAGCCGGTTATTTAAATATAGTTTGTTGGCCCTATCTATACATATGGGCTAAGGCGAAGGGTAGCAGGGCTAGGAGCCCCGGCCATATTACAAAGGGCATTGGAGTTGCATTATTATCACCGGCTTGAAGAGGCCGCAACAACAAATGTCCACTTCGCCAAACAGTTCAACGCAAAAATCTGAAGCCGCCTCACTCACCGTATTCATCATGCACCTTAACGCCAATGTCACCTATTGCTGGTGCTAGCTGCTTATGATCCAATATTATTTTAACTAATACCCTATCCTCTAAAAAGCATGATTTAGTGCATCTTCAAAACACTTCGACGTAATTGATAGTAATGTCTGCTAAAATACCGAAACACTGATCTAAGCCCTCTTTTCACCGCGTTAAACAGATGAAAATGACTGTCATTTATATCAATAAAAACTAATTAATGGATGCATAAGAACTAAGGTACACTAAGTGTAAATCTAGACAGATGATTTACTTTGGCTTCTTCTGCAAGTTTATTCAAAAATCCAAAAAAATATTTAAGTTGAATACTGCGAGATCCAACTAGACCTTTTATTTTTACTGCCGGTCGTTTCAAGAATCATTTGAGAGACATTACTGCTAATAGAGGAGGCGGAATATGGGTCTTTAGCCTGTAAAAGCCTTTAGCCAAAAAATTAAATGGCTCTACTACTGCAGTCTACAAACTGCACGAGCTGTTCACCGTATCCTTTTGGAACATGTTTGGAAAGAATTCCCATATGAGAACACCAGACCAGTGAAGTGCAGGCTACAATGTTGTCACAGGGGAAATGGTTTAAGATTTTTCAGGAATCGGAGCATTTGCGCTATTATTTCCGTTAGTTGGACATTGACAAAAGGAGCAACAGTGAAAAAGATGAATAACTTTTAACCGGAACACTGTCAGCCTTATAATGGCAGCTTTTATGACTAATTTTTTCCCCACGGAGGGAGCCTCCACTTAATTTTTTTTACAGTGGATGTAAAAATGGGAGTACCGCACCGAAATTTCAGCATCCACTCCAAATGCGAATTCTCAGTCCCAGGAAGAGTATATTCCATGCTTAGATGCAGTGAGTTACAAGTTAATACCATAGCCTTTCACGGTACACTGTGAAAGCTTTATTATTCATCAGTTTCCACAGAACAGACCCCGGCGCTCACTTCTTCCAAATCTCACATATATATGAGTCTAAAAAACGCAATTATTCTCATGCTCTTGTCTAAAACTATTCCTATTTATGCTTGAACGACTAGATTTAGTGTAATGCTTTTTAAACCTGATTTATTATATCTGGCTGTGGAAGGGTTTAGTGAAGCAGTGGACCTAAGCCGTCTGATGTTCTCTGCTATCTAAATGAATGCGTGGAAGTTCAAATCGTACACATAAAAGAGGTGGTCACCATTGGTATAAGGCTGGTAAGTGCTAGGATCAAAAACAACTATGGTCCACCTCATTGTGCACCTAGAGGTCTCCATTCTTCTTGTCCAAATCTCGTCTTGTAGAAGTCCACATATCATTAGCATTAACCTGATTATATTTAAAACAAACTTGTTTAACAAGTCCACACAGACGACTTTGTGTAGTGTTAAGGTATGATAGCATAAAATCCTTCTTCTTCGAAGCCACCGCATAATACACCGAACGATTGCAACATCAATCCTTGCGAATTGTTGAGTTGACTTATGATACGATGTCTGAATTAATGGGAACAAACTAGTTTACCGTGCAATGGAAGCTACTCAAACGTTCTGGTGTAAATTATTAATTTATTAGTGCTGAAAGAAGTGACTACTTTTAATGCTTACTAAAAAGTTACATTCATAAACAATTCAAAGGTGTGCCATGCGTCTTTCATTTAACACTTTCAAAAAGTAGTCAAGGAGAGTTTTCTAAAGACTGTGTTCCCTATAACCCCGTCTTCGCTTCATGAAGGTCCGTTGTATTTTGCCACCAAATGGGCTTGATAATGGTAACCGCATACGTTTTGCTGTCTTTATTTGAACCATGACTAAACTTTCGTCGCTTACTAATTTCAACATTAGTTTTTGTGGTGCCAGTAAGGCATGGTGCGGACTCTTGCTGATGCGCATTGAGAACATACTTCCGTGTGCTTAACTGCATGCAAACCAGATTTAAAGTAGCAGCATTTTATTTGATGCGCAACTTGTTTGAAAGAGGTTCGTTTTAGGCGCAGAACAGTATACCGAGGAGAAAAAGCAAAACAAGTTACTCCACGTAGCTGCTTAAAGCGCATACAATGCGTACTTGCTGTGCACATCTCCCGATCCTCGTCGTAGCCATCGGGGCAGTCGAGCTCGCCGTCGCAGATGAAATCAAATGATAGACAGAACCCGGGCTCACGACATGGCCAGGGTGAACTCTCTGGGCACTCGTTGGCTATTTTCTTTTTGGCATCTTTAAAACATATTACAAACTAAATATTAATTCTTTTTACTAAGAGGCCATTGTTAGAGAGAGGTAGCAGTGGAAGAAGGGATTGCTAAACTGATGATTCGGCTGTTCGAAATTTCATAGCATCTTATAGCTCCTACCTTAAAACCACCCAAAGAAATCATATTGATTTCACCAAAATAACAAAAGGCAATTCGCTTAAAACCTTTGCTCTTAATTTTGTTTTGGAGCTCTAGTAAATCATGTACTGCTAACCTAACATCCTGGCTGGTTCTCCCGCTTGAGGAGCACAATAACCAGATGGATGCAACTTTTCAAATTTTTAATTTGGGTCAGGCCTTAAGCTTCGGTTATAGTAAAAGCAAAGTTTCTTTAATGTATTTTCTGCCTTGATTATAAAGAATGTTATTGCAACACATACGACGCTTTTGTATTCTGGGAACTGGAAGGTAGATTGTGGGTTTTCATGATAAAGAAACATTTCCTGCATTCTCTACTTAATTTGACATAGAGACACTTGAACGTAGCTAACGTCAATTTAAAATGTCAAAGCTTTTCGCGGCGAGTGTACTTGGGAAAAATTGACTAATCGTGCAAGACGACAACTCGTGGCACTGATTACCATTTTTATTAGCAGTATTTCGATCTAAGTAATTTTTATGTTCTGCGAAAGGATATGAGATGTACCCTTTTCATTACTCCTCGCACTTATAGTTGAACAGATTCCCTTGCTGAGGAGGTAGAAGATCATTCCAACCACCACCACACGTTGGATCACCCGATGGGAAGGCATGCTTGTATCAAATTCTAAGGAAAAGAACAGGAATTTGAAGTAATAGATGGACTATTCACCAGTTATTACATCTCTTGTAAAATATGCATGATACTCCCTCCGCGTTAACCCACACATTGTTACATAAGTCTCAAATTGTTAAAAAACGAAAATATGAAAGGTACAATGAAATTGGACCGTTTGAAAAGCAAGATTTCAGTAAGGACATGAAACTCGCACAGATTAAATAGCATCAGCATCACGGATGCTCGAATTATGCAGTAGGGAGCGTTTAAAATATTATGCATCAACTGCCTAGACCTTACTTTTGTAAAAGCAAATATGAGAACACTAAAGTGGTGAAAATTATCCGAGGATTACCGATTCTGCTTTAACAAAAGTAGGAAGCGTATTGTTGCGAAGGCCGACGTTCTAGTAGTGTTTTCGTATCGTTGTACTTAAACCTAATGATCAGCCAATGCAAAGTCCCGTCCACACATCGCAGCCAATCAGATATGGCACTGCTCAGACAGTCGCAAAGGGAAATCACCTGGGCGAATGCATCTATTGTCATTCCCAATTAAATACTTGCCACTATGCATTACGATGGTGATGGCATTCGAAAGAGCGCCTATTCGAGCCATCAATGAACAGAAACGTGATTGAAATCTGCGTTATTATCACCTTGTTTTGTTTGAGCAAACTAACCTGTGAAGACTAAAGGTAGAGGAAGAAAGATGGGTATGCTGCAACATTAATTGTGTTACACAACAGCCGAATCTTCAGTTTTCGTGAAAAGTGTATGCAATATGTGTTGAGCTACAGTTTAAAAAGGGATATCCATTCTTTTGAAACAAAATAGAAGGCTGTTTAATCATGGAATCATTTAAGTCTATTCGGCTGTCAGAATAGTTTTCAAAGTAGCCCTTTTTAATTAATCTATACGTTAACTTTTATTTATGCTTTTTCCTAAGTAGTACAACTTAGCAGAAACAGTATTCATGTTCATTTTCTGGGTAATTAACTGTTCATTTTAACCCTCTCTCTTTCTATTCAATTGATTGTGAGGATTTGTCTATCCTCAGCTCAGCTCAACTGACAGGTCGATGTCATACCCCTTTACCAGGGAGAGTACGCTGCATAAGCAATGAGGATTCGTCAACTTCCCGCTCTGCAAACTCGTTATCTGGCATTGTACGACAGAATTACCATCCTACGGCCTCTAGGAGAGTGATTTTTTCTTTCGAAACTCATTAATGAGGCACGAAGGGTGATTGCAACTACCACAGACCCACAATGGCGACTAGTCGCGTAACATAAACACCATTTCCTCCGCCACACTCCCTCGGATATTAAGCCACCTAATTTCTCGCATGCTCTTGGTGACTGGTCTGTTAAATGAGCTCCCACCTCAATTGCATGAAAGCGAACAAAGGTGTCTACTCTTTTACTTTCAATTAATTTTGCAACGGGAAAACAGGTACGAAAGTGCCAAACATCCTGTCCTCATGCAGCTGTAGCAACCAATTTCTTGCTATCTATTCCAAGTAAATTCCGAAAAAGATTCCCCGGACTATTTCTGCTATAGACCTCACTTTACGCTTTATCTAATCGTACCACCTGCTGGAGCACTTATAACACTATGTGAAAATTACAAAACTTCCTGTGTCATGTGGACAAACATTCCCCGAAATTTGTTCAAGTGATTTTACTTCCGGAACAAAATTTATTGCACAAATTCCCCAACTCAAATGGAATTAACCACTCCTAATCAAAGAGGCCCAAAGGTTAAGCGCTCATAGGCTGTATTTAAATTTTGCTTGTTGGGGCTTTTCAATGTGATTGCAGTTAGGACAAATGAAATCATTCGCGAATCACTAATTCTTGACCCCCGAAATCATCACGATTATAATTTTACACCTCGACTGCTCCCTAAATGAAATGGCACAAAGTGCTTCACTTATTATCCCTTATTTTTTGCTAACCTTAGTGAGTTGAAATTGGTGGCACATCTATTTGTAACTTGTTTATTTGTTGTGCAACCGAAGAGTTTTCTACATTGCTTTAACAAACAAGGTAAGACCTCCAGTTTGACTTGCGATAGTGATGCTCCGTTAACAAAGGCCATATTGTGAAAATCTGGAAAAATCAGCATCCATCATTCACGTAACAATAAATATCTAGGTGGCTATCCAAAAAAAGTAAGTTTACACCAGTAACATGCTGCCCTAATCAGTGCCTTAGTAAAACAAAGTGAATACTCGTTTTTGTTTTAATGACTAGTTCTTGGTAGGGCAACTAGTTAATAATAATTTTATGAGGCCGAGTGCTTTTACTCGTTTACAAGGAGCCCCGACCTCTAGAACCTCAATATTTCCATAATTAGATCGAAACCAAGTTTTTAATTCCACCATTTAACTGGCATGTAAATACACTTTGCGGTGGGACCAATTTTGAATGCGGCATCTATATTTAGTGGATAAGTATACCATAGTTTCACACTATATCCACTTTTTAGGAATTGTTAAAGGCAAAAAAATTTAAGATAGTAGCGTTTCGATTTGCAGTTAAATGAATTTTTGGTAGCTCACGGTTCAAAAAATAGACATTATTCTATGCAGGAGAGTCGGTGGGGTGTTGCTCCACCAGTCCACAAATCAGGAAGATCGTGAGACGTGGAAGCGAAATCATTCCAAAGTTCGGAGTTAATGACCATCACTCAATTAAGGGTGTGAGCCTCCAAATCTCTCATCCTGCATTTGTGCACAATCTATTTCACATTTTCGAGGTCCCAAATGCAAATTTCATTATACTCTTGCTCTTGCATTAGGATGCCATAAAACACACACCATTTAACCTTGAAAATTACAATCTCTCTAAGCCTTGTTTGAAGGAGGTTAATCTAGAGTTTCGGAGTTTTGTATTTTTGTCCGCCTTTGCCGTTGGCCGATTTGTCGATGGAAAGCGGAATAAGGGAATTCCCACCTTGAGTAAGCACTCTTTGGTACGGTTAGGTCAAATCTACCAGATTATTTTAAGGAATCAGATTTTTACTTGGGGTACACAAAGCATGTGTGCCAGACCTTTACTTGTATCAGTTCTTGACGGCATGGGCAACTGGGGTTTAATGTTGGTGTCACTGAAAAAAAACCAAACATATGATTTACAATTTTACTGAGAATCAACGTACATTTTTCACTCAGACTACGGTGTTTGGTATTTTGCGTGAGTATCATCCTTGTCAATTTGTTTCTTAAATTTCTTTCCACGAGTTCGTGTTGCTGAAAACATAGCCATTAATGCACTGTTTACATCTGCTATCAGCTTCAATTTGCGTATGCGCCCGATCCATAATATAGCATGAAAATCACTTCCTTCCTTTTAGTTGCATGTTAAGGCGGGGATGACTTAAAGTACAGATAAAATCGGCAAAGCAGCCACCGGACACCGACCACCGCTGCAACGCCCTAAATATTTATCCATTTCAGGAATGCCCATTTCCGCGGCTCTTAGAAATCATCAGTCAGAACGCAAAACTTGCGCATGCAAGGCTGGCTATTTAAACTTGTACCCTTTCCTATGCTTAGATCACCTAAATATGAAAATTAAACATAAAATATCAGAAACTTGCACATACTGATGCAGTCCATTTAATGCGCAGAACCAAAGTTAGTTCAAATATTAATTACATGTAAAAAGCGGACTGATTGGTTAGCACTGCGTGCTTAAATGCGTCTCACCAGAAGTCTTTTAGAATCGTACAAGTCTGAGGAGCTTATTTTATCCTTGAATTTCGAATGTCTTTTCCTCAGTTTGGAAAAAGTCCACAAAACTATGTAAAGTCGTTACTCAAAATAACAAGGCTGGCAATTACTTTTTAATGCCTTTGCGAGTGAAATTCCTGGGAGCAGGGAAGTTACTCTTTATTGTGGTTTTATTCTACTTCATTGAAATTATCTGAATGGAGTGTTTTTCTGAAGACATGGACTTGGTCAGGGTGTTTTAGGAAAACAGAATATCTTAACTACAAATTTTATAAACGTGCAACTAGTTTAGTTTCTCTCCTTCTGTAAAAAAAATGCATTTGAAGCTTACTACAGATGATCACACCAAATGTTGTTTAGATCATTACCAGCCACACACAAGATGTAGGATACTGTTTGCATGGAGAATTAAATTAACAGAATCCGTTTGCAGTCCTCTTGGTGCATCTATTTAAAATGTCATATTGCTACACTTTCCCGTATCCTCTTCGGTAGTTCCGTTTCCGTTCTCAATGGTAAATCAAATGTAACCGCTTCCCACCAAAGTTCTTATTTCCGACTCAATTATTCGTCTTTGGTGGATGTTTTCCCACGTGTACATAACATTAACGTTCTTCATTTCCATGCATCTTCTTCAAAATATTTTCCCAATATCGTTTGCAGGCTTCAAAATACCATGATCAATTGCATTGCAAATTTTTCGCAGCCAATTTGAGCATAGGAACCAAGGTTCAGTAAAATATGCTTTTAGAAAGCATCAAATACATTTCTAAAACCTTCTGCATTTAACTGCACTTGCCATTTATTATTTACCTACGGATGACGTTAAACCAACCTATTCTCCTATGCGCATACTTAAAACTGCAAAATAGGGTTGTGCAGCTTTAATAGTTGGTTCAATGCTGCGTTGGATTACACGTGAACTTAGGTCTCCACAATGTAGCGTCCCGGAACTCCCTGAAGATGGAAGAAGACACAATACTCGGGCAGAATATACATTCAGCGCAGAGAAGGTGTCTGGGCTATTGGCATGGCCCAAAAGGCCAGCCCACCCAGCGAGGTAAAAGGGGGCTTATTCAAAGTACAAAAGTGGCGCCTCACCAGTGCCGAGGGATGAACCACTATCGTATTACAACAGATTACACTTCTGCTCGACGGCCTGACCTCCGAGCCATGTCAGTAACCTCACCTTTTCTCTACGGCAGGACGCGGGTAATGCAGCGCTTGTACACCGTACAAATATGTGCTCCACGCAGTGAATACGTTTTCAAGGTTTAATAAAATTTTAGTATATGCATCTAGCAAGACGTGCCACTAACAGGATTTGTGACGACAATTCATGGCTGAGGATGTAAAATAGATGTATGTAATACTTATGTTGTTTTAAGGTACCTTTCAGGGAGGAGGCAATCAGGAAATTCGAATCTCGTGACTGGATCGTCCTCTCCCTTACCTAGTGGCTGCGGCTCCCCTCCTTCTTGAACATTGTATTTTCCCTATACATCTTGTCGTCTTTAATAAAGATGTCCAAAGTAAACCAATCGGGCTTGTCTAGGAACGCTAGGAATAGGGAAGCGGAAATCGATGAGTCTCGCTCCACATATGAGTTTGACTATAAGGGATTAGTGAACATATTTAATTGTCGTATTAGAAGTTAGAGAAAAAGTAATTGATAAAGACGCGTTAAATTTGCTAAAAAACTGTTCTTAATTAATTGCCCGGAGTAAAGTAGGAAGAATTGTGTACTTTTGGTAATTTTGATACCTGCAGGTAACCCAAAGCTAAACAGTATTTTTTTAAATGGAAAAAAGCTTTAAACACCTCCTTATCATTTTGGAGCATGAATATGCCCCAGGAAGACTAAATGAAATTAATGTCGTTGTCGTTATTTGATGCTGCTAATTTAGCTCTCACACAAACCCGTGCTTGTGGTTTGCATCGGGCGTCACGTTAATACTTCGAAACATTACCTAAGTGTAATTAACTATAGTGTTTGAATTAACAACTACACCCCTTAATACCCATGCGCACCACGCCCCGCGCAGTTTCGTCCTCAAATAATGGCAAGTCGTTAATAGTTACATTCATAAAAGTGTAGGATGAGTCGGTTATCTATTCATTCATTGTCGAATGGTTCAAAGATGATTCGGGTCGAATTGAAAAATACAAGCTTAACTTCTTTCCATGTGATAATTCAATAGAAATGGTATTGCTTTCGTAGGGGGTTTACGTGCATCATTAGCATGATCTAAAACGCAACAAACTTTTTTTGCGGAGAATAAGGCAGCCGGAAATTAGGCTATTGGATTTATACGTTGGTGGCACTGTCAACATCTTGTCTCGGCATTTGTGTGTTACCAACTTTGCTAATGATTTCACCGCAAAAGCACTAGCCGGAAATTCAGAAAGGTGAGCTGCTTTCAACTTTTTTATTTAAAGGTGTGTATGTGTTATTTCGCCTTCAGGAACGTGCACTGCTGGGAAATATATCACCAGTCTCGAAGACCAAGGATTCAAAATAATTAATCTTAAAGTATTATACTTGAATAATATGGATGTACGAAAGTATTTTGGCGGTTTTTGTGAATGTAAAGATTTAGAGTAAGTTTTTGCTGGGGTTTTTGTAGAATATTATGCATAGATCCGTCACATTTTTTTCATTTTTAGTAAATTAACAAGTGTCCTTTCGAGTGGTGGATTGATTGCGTTGGAATTAATGCGCCGTGATGCGAACAGGGTTCTTAGAGAGGTCGTTTATGGTTCAAATGCTAAAGATAATGATATTTTTGCAAACAATGACTTATTTATGCCGGCTCAGACACCTGAAGCTGCTGCAAAGTTAGCACATATATTGTTTTCGACTTTAACGACTTCGCCTAATCGCAAGCTATTGGACATTAAGGACTGCACGTGTGCAGTTATAAAGCCACATGCTGTCCAGAGTTGTAAGCTGCCCTATTCCTTGCTCTTATGAAGGTTCAACACGCTTGAATAAATCATTAAATATGATATCATGTATCCTATTCTGAGCTA
>NW_020170391.1:386769-392172 GCF_000524195.1 Echinococcus granulosus | reverse complement strand
TAGAGGAGTCGTTATAAAACGTTGTTTCCTCATTATGTTACTTTTTCGACTTGTCCCCTATTTGTCAATTTTTTGGGTTCATTGGTTAACTCGCTTTGTGATTTCACAGTTCCCTTAACGTAATGAGTCTTTATTTTTAGATCAAGTTGGTGGCATTTGGGAAGTCATTCAATCAAACTGTTTTGGTGTTATTGCGGCACAAGTCTTTCGACTCTCGAAGGTAGATGCCGGCGAATTCTTGGAGGTTTATAAGGGTGTTCTCGCCGAATACCCTGAATTAATCTCCGAGTTTACTTCGGGGCCATGCGTGGCTCTACAAGTCATCCAGGCTGACCCGGATCGTGATATGTCGTGTAATCCAGGCGATCCGTTATCTGTACAGCAGCGCTTTCGTGAACTTGCGGGACCCATGGACCCAGTTAGTTGAGCTATCATCACTTTTCTCATTTGTTGCAGCTCTAGTCAGTGATACTACCTGGACCTGTATACGAACTAGGTCTATTTCCCACGATTTTCTACAAGTTTGAATGTAGTACTCTCACATACGCCAATGGCCATTTCCCACATTATAGGCTTCCCCCCATTCTTTAATTGATTTTGACCAAAAAAACCAAACACTCTACTTCGTTTCCTCACAGGATATAGCTCGTTACCTGAGGCCAAATACCATTCGTGCTAAGTTCGGAGTTAATTCAGTCAAAAACGCAATCCATTGTACAGATTTACCGGAAGACGTTTCACTAGAGGTAATCCTTCGGAAACGTTTCTTTTCCTGGCTTTGTATTGGAGTACATATGCATGCTAATTAGATTCAGTGCAATATTTTAAGGTCTTGTTTTAAATTTTGTTTTCCAAGTGTCTAACATTCAGAAGCGCCATACTCTAGCTGCGCACCCGTCACCACTTTGTTCTAAAACTCTTACAAACGTATTTTATCTTCCAGGTTGATTTTTTCTTCCGCATACTTAGCAGTTGAAAACTGCCGTCCTCGATGCTTGTGAAAACAATGTGCACTTCTGTGCGCTTAAAATTAATAAATCGTTAGCAATTTCGCCACAAAATCGGCGTGACTTGTGTGCACTGTAATACCAAGTTGTAATGAATCTCATAAATTTGCTCGACAATCAATCACCACTTAAGTGTTCCCCAAACACAAAACAGCCTTGGAGACGAGTGGTTGATTTTTCCAATCTTGCCATATGGGCACTTACTCAGTACCATAGAAAGTGCAAAATTGAGCAAATCGGTAGTATTCGTCCGTTTAATAACAAATGAAAACAAATATGTACAAACGTGAACAAACTGTGGTTCACGTGACGTCACATTCATTTTTACGCCGTTGAGTCTTCCTTGGAAGTGTAGTGACGGTACTCCGGTTTTAGTTCCCACATGTTCTGGTGCGGAGGTCTGGAATTGAAAACCGCAATTTCTTTCAGTAATTCCGTGAGGTACGCCTACAGTGGATAAAAAACCTTTACGGATAGGGTTTGTAAATCATGAGGGGCAAGGGCAACATGTGAATGAGGGGCACCTCTTACCACGGGCTGCTTGGTTAGAAGAAGCAAGTCTTTGAATGCGTAGTACTGGTGCTTTTCAAACGCCTTGAAGAGGTCCTGTAGTACGTCTTCACGCTCGCGACGAAGATTTTTGCCCTCGCGCTTCTTGCGTACTCCGTACTCAATCTGCATACACAAATTCGCACAATCGAGTTCACTTGCTAACGTGTCAAAACATCAACCAGTAACGTCAAATGACCTGTCACACCAGAAGTTACAACTTAAAACGCATACCACATGAACAATAACGAGCTAGGAAGCGCAAATGTTATATCACCTATTTCAAGAATATAAGGTAGTAAGATAGGGCACTTACGTCAAATGCATGGTTTGCAACAGGCAGGTGGGTTTGCACCGGCTTGTCTAGGACACGCACCTCATGTCTAGCGCGATTTTTTGCCTTTAACTAAAAGGGGCGGAAGGGTGTGCAGAAAGAGGGCAGCGGGCTCCTAAATGTGGCAACCATTTGATAAAATCAGAGTGTATTAACGGTATACTGGGGCCACCAGAAAGGACTATTCAGATTATGAATATGAGTAACTTGCTCTGGAGTAAGTGATTTCGGCATGTTAGTGTGTAGGAGTATAGACGCGAGAAACGAGGATGCGCAGAAACCACTATAAGTAAACCAACCTGCAGCGCCTTAAGTTTCATATAGTTGGCGTTTCGAGGTGGCTGGCACTCGGCTCTGCTGTAGACTCGACCAAATAAGGAGTAGCGTTTGCCGAACCGTGTACGTTGTGCCGAAGGAGCAGAGGACGATGCGGACTCATTTGAGGATATAGGCGCTTGAGAATCTTCCTCGCAAAGAATCACAAGCTCTTGGCCCGCCATTGCGGAAGAAATTCGTGACGATCCAAGACGATTCCTAGTAGGAGGCGACTTCGACGATGGTGCTGATTGAACCAAAAACTTATGCTCCTTGGAGGATGCAAAAAAGTAAAAGCCTCCAAAAAGAGAATTAACAGTAGACTGAGCTCATCAAATAGGATTACAACCCACTGATACAAAGGACGATTCCAACAAAGACCCTGACAAACTAAAGATACTTACTCTAGGGATAAGGTCGCTATTTTCACCAGCATCTGCAATCAAGCTGTCGTCTGTAATGAGATAGACGTCCGCTTTCTGCTTTTGATCCTTACTTCCGAGCACGTTGTCTACAGTAGACATAACGACTTTTCCGACAGTGCGATCCGTATTCGCTTTTAGCCATAGATCAGCCAAATAATTGGGAACTTTGACAAGCCAGACACCATCTTTTGCTCTGCTAGTATCAACAGGGTGAAGAGCATGAGCCTCAATTAGGCCATCAGCTGAACCAGAAGCCGACGCCGACATCTCAGCGACAAAAACGACCAGTGAACTGCACGCGACTTTGCCACTAACTAAAACAACGATGCCAAACATTTAAAGTTGTCTAAAAAGTTTCTGCTTTTTGAGAGCGTTTACTTAGCAATGGATTTTAAAAATTAAAAAGCCATTAGAAGGCAAAAAAGATTTTGATAAGCCTAGTGCTACCAATATTTTTTGCCAACAAATTTTGCAACTGACTCAGCATTAGTGCAGGCAAGTTTTAGCTATTGCTCCAAAAGCGTCGTTTTTGTCACATAGACTTTTGTCTCCGATTTCAGATTTATGTGTCATGACCTTATATTTTGTTTAGATTAACGGAAGGGTGATCGCTGTGGCGAGGTCAGGCCCTTCTTCCCTAGCTGGAAGTGCTGCGGTGGATCGGTGCTTTTTCTCTCGAGCCTTATCAAGTACAATTCATTCATTTAACAATACTCGCTGTCTTGGCTGTGTCCACTGATCAATATACTTCTTACTGATTTCATTCTAGGAAAACACTACTACTTTAGGTTTCATGTCTGCATCTGGGCCACCTGCACAGGTAACAGGTATCTCCCCAATCGAAGGTGTTCCTGGTACAAAATTAACACTTCGAGGGGAGCATTTCGGCCAATCAGCTCTTGATCTCACACATGTTTTTGTTGGTGGTATTGATGTCTCACCCAGTGCACGGTGGTTCTCTTCTCGAAAACTGTCTGTTATCACACCACTTGGGACCGGGGAGTTGGAAATTGTTGTTGTTACCAGGTCTGGTGGGATCGGCACATCTGAACTCACATATACTCAGAATGTTGGTCAGAAAGTAGGTATGTGTCCTTTTCATGGTTGCTTCATTCGTCACTCACCCGGGGTAATGTGTTGTTTAAGCTTTGAGTGCATTGGACTCTTTAATTTACAATTTGTTGCTTGTTTAATTTGAACTACCGAAATCACTTTTATTCATTCCTGCAGATCATTGGTGTTGTCATATTTCCTCACGGCTACTGAGGTTGTTTATACGATTTGCGAAAATACTTTTAATCACCGTTTTTCCCACTTTTTGCTACATCTAATACTGTTGACATTGACAGGCCCACAGGAACAGGTTAGCTATTGGCCGGAGGACGAACGCCGGCGCTGTCCGGCTATAATCGAGCGGGGCAGCGGGACAAGGCAGGAGGGCGGGGGCGACGTGGTCGATGCATCTCTCGCAGCCACCGGTCTCCCCGCTGCTGAGCTCGCGCGTCTCGGAATCCCTCTCTCTGACACTGCTCTTATGAAAATCTACCCTTGTACGTACTATCTTTCCTTCCACTACCCCTCCGTCTCGTCGTTTCATTTTGGTAGTGGCGCTTTTAGCGTATATTGATGTGTGCCCCCCGTCAATATCTGGACTAAAGTTAATAACTTAATTTAATATTGGTCTTGTGAAAGTCTGTTTTTGTGAGTGTCACCTCTCGCCCTACCTTCAACGCCGTATTTCGATGGGCTTGTTTAATCTAAATCATTTGATAAGCTTGTTTCATCTTGTATTTCCATCTTTACGAATTCATTCACCTTCGTGTTTCCACGAACTTGCTTTCCCATATCTTCTCAATATTTACTACTATGTGTAGCTTTGTATTAACCACTGATGCTTAATCGTTCTTCGTTTGTATAAAGATCAATTTTAGTAAAAGGTGGAGAATACAGCCTTAGGGCCCTATATGTGAAATTCAGACTTTGTAAACGTGCTGTTGCATCTTTTGCCGGGCATAAAAGTGTCTCTTGGCGAAGTCGGAACGTGTCGGTGTGTTGAACCTTGTTTTTTGTACTTCCAAACCGCAAAGCTAGACTTTCTGTAAATTTGCAAACTTGATTTAGTTTACGAACTGATCTCTTCAATTGTGAGTTGAGTTTCTGTCATTGTACTTCGTTTTTTTATTATCATCTGCAACTTTTGTAAGAGCAGTAAAATCATTGGCTGGCAACGAAACTACTGACAGTATGAGACCAAAAACTTAATGGCTTGTGTGCTATTTGGGGTTATTTTTGTATGATAGAATCTCACAAAGTGATGGTGATGTGTACCGTTGTTCTTTATAGTTACTCGGTAATCGGTGCTACGCTTCCTTACAGGTTCTGGGAGTGTATTACTGTCTGAACCGGATTTTGATCCATTGCTCTTCCTCCTCAAATACTACAAAAATGCCAGGTTCGTTAAACACCCGCATCTCTATGGCCATCTATATTAGCACCAGTTATCAGTCGATAGCAGTAGATGATAATATCACTGGTAAGATTAGCTTATGTCCAAAGTAGACACAACCTACAATAAAAATCGTGAAGCAAAAGTGGTTCATCTCTTTGCTCTCTACATTCTCGTCACCGTGTCTTTTGAATTCACTATCAACCTCGGTGTTTATAAAAACTTCCTTAATCTGGAGTAACAAAGTCATGAGTGTGTGTGACCTAATTCATCATCGTTCTCAACACCATGGTTTCTTCGGCTTACTTACAATTACAGTTTTTATTA
>NW_020170391.1:374089-386669 GCF_000524195.1 Echinococcus granulosus | reverse complement strand
ATGTTGTAAGAAATTAGCTCACTTGTAACCAGTGTTTATCTGTTAATTAACTTACTTGTTTCTTCATCCGCGCCTGTTTTTTAATTTAGCTTTGAAGACTTGGTGATGGCCCGCAACAACTTCAGTCGGAGCATTGCAGCATCTGGTGGCCATGACTCATGCCACGTCATAAAAAATAACCTCTACCTTATTTTTCGGTGCCTCGAAGGCCTTGAAGGTACCTATCTCCGCCTGCAGTTGTTTGAGCATCAAACTTGGCGCATGTGTACCTAAAGCATCGGTTTCCTTACAGATTTACGCAACGAAATGAAAAGATCTAATGTTCCCGGGAATTATGAATACAAGCCAAGTGGTGAGAACTGATGCGTTTCTGCTATTCCTTAGATTTGTACTTGTGGATTCTTTTAGATCATTATTAATGCCTGTATTTTTGCACGATTTCCGTCTAGAAGTTGGGTCTTTTTCTGACCTTGAAGGTTAGCCCTTGTGTGATCGCTTTCCATTTGACTATTGATTGGGCTGGGGTTTTAGATAAACTTCATCTGACTTAGTTTTGGTCTTTGTTTTCTTAACCCTATTTTTTTATTGCTTTGCTACCGTTTTCGTGCCGGAGCCCACTGTATGTGGTTTTGGTTAGCTTTGGTGCTTGCTGCTGTATCGGACTTCGGACACCTTCTTGCTTATTGCCTTCGACGCTTCTTATCAGTCTACCGTTTTCCTAGGTCAGAAAACCAGATCAAAGGTCGAGGAAGGTACCGTAGAAACACGCTTGGAGAAAAAACTCACGGGTGAGGCCAACTATGCTGAATATCACGAGATGCATTCGCCATAATCTTCATTGCCTTGCACATTGGTGTTTGTGATGAATTTGCATAGTTATCTTGATTGATGTTTCATACTGTGGATATATTGTGCTAATGTTACACAGGCGTAATGTCTTTAATGATTATAAACCTCGCAAAGATTTTAATTCTTTTTAACTGGGTTCTAGGTAGTAAAAGTGCTCTGGCTTATTGCTTTTAAGCCTCCCTCTTACTATCAATTCATAGCAATTCCCTCTGCTTCATTCTGCCAGATTCGTGGAACCAGGGTTACGACCTCTTCAAGGACGTTTTGCGATGTCGCGAGGCTGCCAACTCGGCCCGTAATGTTCTCAGCATCATGGAGCGCTTTAGCTTTCTCTTCCGTCTCCCCGAATCCATCCGGAAGACTATCAAAGAAGTGGGTTTTGCTTACAGCAGTTAAGTAATTACTGTTCATTTACCGTTAAGACGTATTTCAAACTGATCGTTTAATCCTCTACAGGGCGAATACAACCTCGCCATAAGTGACTACAAAAGGGCCAAGGCGCTCTTTTCGACCTCAGATTGCGGAGCCTTCCAGCGAGGTGATTATTATTTGTAGTCTTTAGCTTCGCGTCTCCCAAAATGGATGGTTAGATCCCCTTCTACCTCTTATTTAGTTTTCGTGGAGATCGAGAATGTCGTGGCACAGTTTCGCAACACGTTGAAAACCGAACTTCTGGAAGTTCCCATCGATGTTGACGAGGCGATGAGGAGAATTAAGTACCTAAGTTTATTTAGCTTTGTCAAGTGTGTAGTAGGATTAACTCTTTCGAAAGACGTTGTCTTTGCATTGCCGTCTTCACTTTAGGCTATTCTAGTCAAAAGTAAACCTTAATTGATTCTCAATTCTTCAGTGTTGCTTTCTTGCTACAACTAATTTTCAAGTAAAACAGAGAATGACACATTTCTCTTCTTGGTTGTTGAAGCCATGTGGATATTTCGAAGCCATTAATAAGTTTGTTTTTGATGTACTTTGTGCAAATCTTTTTTCATTTTTACTAGCTCGACCATTGATTCGATGGAGGGTTTTATTACTGTCGTTTCACATAAAATAAGTCCATTGTTACCTCACAATCTGATCATTAATTTGCTTTTTTGCCGTTTTGGTAGTGGCTCGTAAACTGTTCTTTGTCACAGATGTCTTGAGCAGCTGGACGTGGATTATGATCCCTACTGGATATGTGCGGAGGCTTTCAAAAATTGGCTCGTTGAGCAATTACGGGGCTTTCAAAAGCGCTACCAGGAGGAGGTCAAGGTGTCTTCTTCATCCCAATCGGAAATCTCTAAGACGCCGTCCCAACCGATTTTGTGTTCTACTGTGAAAGGTACCTGATTTTCCTTTCCATTTAACTGTGCTCTCTTATGACATGGCGCAACCGCGTTTAACTAATTTTTTTTACTGATTTCACAGGGCATTGGTTGTTTGCAAAGTGCTTAGCTATGCGTACATTCCATGTATGATTTTGCGGTCGGCACAAAGAGCCATCTAAAATAACTGAAATACTTTCTTCACGTACTGCGATGAAAAAGCACCAGCCATGTTTATCTCAATAAGCCATTGTTTGGGCTTCCTTTCTCGAGTTTCGTAATTCTACTGCTCATTTGATCCCTCATAGGATCTTAAGCTTCCGAAGTAATTTTGTTTGAAGGTCGTATGAGCAACCAGCAAATGATCGTACAACTGGTGAAGCAAGCTTGCAATCTCCTCTCCACCCAATGTGTTCAGTTCTGGCGTCTGCAAGCAGTCTGTCTCGCTGCATCTTCCAAATCTAAACCCAATGTCTTGGAGAGGACTGATACTCAGCAGTCGCGGCAGGCCAAATATCAGGTGGATGATTTTCAGCCGTGATCCTGCATCCTGCTCCTGCTACACATATTTCTAATGAAGCTTTCCGGTCTAGACAATAAATCTTGAGCTGGTTCACCTGTTGGCAAACTGTATACGTGAGGTGGTTCTTCAGCCGGCGTCAGTAGGAACGCTGGAGACTGTTTCCTCTGGCTGGGCGTCTACCTGTGTGCAGGAGTTCCGGTGCGTATCCAACATGGTCCGGTCTACTCTTCTTACTGTCTCCTCTCTTCTAGCCTTCTTTTTTATTCTCCAGAAACTGCTGTCTCAGTCTGCCTCTAGATATTGTGCCAAGGGATGCTCAAGCTGTGCTACGACGCCTCTCCTATGACCTTCGACGACACGCCGTTCGAGATGCCCTTCGCTCCTCTCAAACCAGTAATGCGAGAACACCGCTGCTACTATCCATTCGTCAGTAGCACATTTTAAGCCTCTTTATCTTTTACTCTAGCCACTGAGTCGCTTCACTTTAAAGAGAATTGGGAAGTTGAGGTTACTGATGATGGTGGCAGCATCACACAGCTAGTGAGTTTCGCTTGCTTTGGATAGCTGATGCTGAAGCAAAGTAGTACAGTATTATACTTCTCTGTACTGTGTTCTAAGGCGTAATTACTGCTTACTTTTGCAGCCGGCTCTTACTAGTTCTTTCGTTTCATGCGTAATTTATCATTCAGGAAAGATCTCATTTCTTGATAGGTCATGTTAAATTTAACTTTAAACTCCAATTGCTCTATAAAGTCTGTGTTTCTTCGTACGTACTGTAACTGGAAGTTACGCCCGATCACGTCTGTAGTTTCATTCTCAACAACGCACACCCAATCTTCAAATGATTTGCGGATCCCTCTATACTGTCATTCTTCCTCATTTGTTACATATTAAACATGCCACTATGTATGCGCTTTCATAAGCGTTATTAAGAATCGCCTTTTTGTAACGTTGCCATAATCGCTCGCATTGAGAACTCATTCCTATTTGCTAATGTCGGTTTCTGTTTCAAGTGGCAAAATTTGACCACTATTGCATGTGTTTTCATCTACGAAAACACTCATTTAAGCTCTAAAGATGACATTTTAAAGCTGATTTTTTCGCTTGATTGTTTAACATGCTTTACATAATTCAATTTCATGATATGTTGCATTTGTTTTCGTGTAAAAATTTTATTTTTTCACGTTTTTTACCAAGCTTTATTGGTATTGAACACAACTGCATTTAGAATATGTTTTTCGATGAAAAATGACCATCTGCTTCTATCCTTTCCGTTTCTCTTGCCGCCCTCTTCTGTTTGAGTGGGACTACCTATTAAGGCTCAATCCCTTCGTTAAAGTTTTCCTATTATTGTCTTTTTTTCTACAATCAACGTTGTAAGTGAATTTAAACTTGAGCACAAAATCGCCAAGTTCAGACCAAGTTTGCAAACAATAAATGTAAAGAGTATCACTGTGGATGACCATGACCCTTATTTTTAGCCACTTGCCTACGAAAATGCTGTGTCAGAAACACTGTCTCGCTGCAAGACTCTCATGTCGTCCCGAACATCCCTGGAAAATTCCGTAAATTTTGCTTTCATCTCTACTACTGGTACTCAGGCCTAATCAATTGGAATGGTAAATGTGTCACTCCCGCCCTTACAGCTTTTCGACGCACCTGAGTACCAGGAACGCTTCTCGCAATCATTTTCTGACGTCATGTTGGGATTCCTTGGCACCCTCCAGCACTT
The DNA here is from genome assembly GCF_000524195.1 of Echinococcus granulosus. Taxonomy (NCBI): domain Eukaryota; kingdom Metazoa; phylum Platyhelminthes; class Cestoda; order Cyclophyllidea; family Taeniidae; genus Echinococcus; species Echinococcus granulosus. The sequence goes on along the minus strand of NW_020170391.1, from coordinate 382,261 downwards.
GGCCGAACAAATCAAGTAAGCTGCAGATTGGATTTCAACTCGCTTGCAGTTTTACATAAAAATTTCCCTCGAAATAATTCGACTTGAATTGATAGTTTATGAATTTCCAACCCTATACTTTTTTCCACATCTCCGAAACCATTTTTATCGCTACCATTGCGGGTCTTCGTTGCATTCTTCAACCTTGTCCCCTACTTTGTAGGCTTTCATTGCCGTGGCATGGCGGAGCCGCAGAGATGTCGCAGTACGACGACCAGGACGGCCTCGGGACCTTGGAGCCAACCGTCGGTCAGAGGCCCATTATTGCTCAGGTGGGTGACTCCACCTTCCTTCCCACGCCCGCGATTTGTCACGGTTGTTTAACCACGCATTCTTCCTCCACTAAATGCGTCCCGTTTACCCCTCTTCCTCTAATTACACTTTGTGTCCACTATGTGCGCACCATCAGTAGAATTAATGCTGCTTTCTAATTAACTGTATGTTGATAATTACGCCCTGAACACTGTGGGATTTCATCAACAGTCTCAATCTTTAAATAAGTCATTCCACTCACTGATTCCCTTACTTGTCTAATAACTAAATAGTAATGAAAAATATAGGATTCAACCACCTGTTTTTCCCGTCTTCCAAGTCTAGCTACCAAAACGTACGCCAATGCACATGATTGACTTTGGGTACAATTTTCCTTGCTTTCATTGTATTTACAGAACTTATTTGCACTTTGTTTACATGAATTCTCTAAGTGCACACCTCGTTTGGTCCGTCCACATGACGCTTTTTCTCTGGCGCTGACACTGCGCAACTCCAATGTGCTAATGGATTTTGCCCCATTTGTTTACACCACTCCTGACAGCTGAGACTTGATTTAAATTAATCACACGCTTAAATTGCTCCCTCTGTCGCTTAGTGACTCGGTTTAATTACTGCCTTCAGGCCAACTTGAAGTGTTTTTGGTGCATGAAAGTGAAACAATGAAAAGCCTTGATAATCCTCATGTAATCTCATAATGCATGTATTTTCAAGAACTTCCTCGTTCATTTTAGTGGTACAAGCCTGATTTAATTTTTACGATTTGGTATCTATTTAATGTGTGCACAGATATTTTTCATCCGTTCAATTTTTATTTCTTTTAGCAGTGTCTTTGACAGAACTCACACATCGATAGGCTTGATGCACAAATGAGGTTAAAATACCCGCCCTTTCTCGCACTAACGAAACGTACGAGTTTCCTCCTCTCATATGATTCAAACTTAACCGTATTGGTATTAACCCTTTGTTTCGCACTTTAGTCGACATTCAACTGAGCTTGTTTTTCACCCTCATTACATAGTATAAACATGTACCTTTGCTTGGTGGTCGTTAGCATTTACTTTCTGTGAACCATATCCGTCAAGATTTGTAAGTTCAATCCTCTTTCTCTATTTTTAAAATCCTAAACTGGTATGCTACCATCACTGCTTAGTTGAATTAGGCGTTCTAATCGTCTGAGCAGTGTTTCTACAATTCTCCTCAATTCGTGTGGTTCTTAATTTTTATCATTTGATTGGACACTCTATTTGATTTTTTGCCAAGAATTTTAATGAACTTCAACTGTTGGGTCTTCTCCAGTTGTGTCCTGGATGGTTTTGCTCCTTAGCAGTTGCTTTGTGGAATATAATTTACCCATGTACATGTACACTAGGCGCTTAACCCATAACCCTTGTTCTACTCATGTTAGTTATTTCATGCGTTGGATATTATTTCTCTGCTTCCACTTTTATTCCATCATACTTTGCTAGTATTTTTTTATTTAACAACATTCCTGCTTTCCTGTTTAATTAAAGTGGCTTCCTCCACATCTCCCAAAATTACGCCAGAGTTGCAAGTGTGAGCGGTGAGGGAAGGGGAAGGAGGGAACAGGGTGAGGACTAACGCACTGACCAGTGAACAGGAAGTAGCACAAGCGGTCTCACTTCCGCTTGTCTGTTCTCATTAATTAACCTGCCTCCTGCTCCCTCATCGTTCAATATTTTGCCCTGCCTACTCCTCCTTCGTCTCTCAAACACCCTTTCTGGCCTCTCGCCTTTGCTCATCAGTTTTAAATACCATATCCCAACTTTTTTAGCATCTTACTCGTTAATTACAGCGTTTTAAACTCACGTCCTCTGGTTTCGCTCGGCTCTATGATGTTAATTTTATGTATTCTCTTGATGCACCATTGCTTGACTCAGTCGTAGTCCCATTGACGCTGCATATTGAAGGAAGTCTCTTGTTGACGCCTTTCAACCACTGCTACTTTTTATAAATACATTCAAGTCTTGAAAGAAAGTAGCAGCGTTTCACGCGTAGCTAGGTAGAAATAAGGCGTCGCTCTTCCTCTCTCAAGTCGCAACTGAAATGCATTTCAAGTAAGCTCTATAAGACGCAAGCCAGTTTAAGCTGTCACTTGACTGCTTAAACCTATTCAACTATTTTTATTTTTACCCTACTGAACTTATCGTCGTTACCATTGTAAGTGTGTTTGAGGTCATTTTCGACACCAATCTTAGCAACAATCTGTTCGGCAAAGGATGCCATTTACTTAAAGGACACATTTTTAGTTTTTTTTTTTCCTAGGATTTTTAAGCTGACTATTGAATCAATCGGAGAGGTGAGCTATGCTTAAACGAAGTCGGTGGTGCTGTGACACCCTAAATACTGGCGAAGACGTCAAGAGGACTTTGTGTTGAAGGCGTGTTCACTTTGATAAGAAGCATACGCACCCCTTGTGGAGGTCATTTTCCTGCCTCGACGTGGCTTTTTCAGGCACGCGGAGTTCTCCTCCTCGTGAGCAATGCCGACTGGGCGGCGCGGCACGCGAACGCTCACGTCTTCAGCGCCTACGCGACTGCTGGCTTCTCCAATGTGGAGGATCTCAAGTCGCGAGTCTCCTCCTCATGGAAGGCAGTGACCGTGAAGCTCATCGATCTCTACGTCAACATCCGCACCACGTGGCTTTGTGCACCTCTGGACAAGACCACTCCCGACAATGGTAAGTCATTCTACTCGTTTGGTTTCAGTACTAAGTTGCTATCATGATAGTTTCGGCGTTGTGGAACCAGGTTCAATCACTTGCATATTTTATTTCGTGCATAACGCGACTTTTTATGATATCAGGGTGTAGAACTTCTTTCCTACCGTAGACTTGTTTCATTGAAATCATTGAGCTATCTAGACTTGTAAACCTTGAAAATCACCTCCTTTTTTTTCTTTTAAAAGAAGGGAAATTTTGAAATAGGATGTTTTTCAGTGGGTGTATACTTGATATCTGATTTTAAATGTCGCTGTTTATAAAGGATTTTATTATGAAAAAAAATGCTCGGAGGTCTTTTAACTTTAAATTTTAGTGAATAGATTTATCGAATGGCAAGTCGGTTGCATGGGTTGAGACTCCTACTTTTCTACCTCAATATGTATCGCGGTCTATTGAAATTGTGCATTGTGTTGATGCTTATATTACGCCTAGGTATTGAATATGCCCTTCATTTGACAGCAATCATCTCGAGTTGTCCACATTTGACCATCTATAAGGTTTATTGAGAGCGTCATGAATGATTTTTTCGGTTTACACTCGGAGCAGACGTCATTAGTTTGCCTATGCTTGTCTCCGCTCAGCCCTCCAGAGTGCAATGATCACTGCTCTGTGCAATCTCTCTCACATCCATGCGGAGTTGGTGCTCCTTCTGGGGATCTCTACTGCCGCCCAGGTCAATGCAGATAAAAATGGCAGTGACGGTGATGATGGACTCCTCTCCTGCGATCGTACTCAATCAATCATGCAGACTGTCGCAGCCAAACTGGCCAACAGTATTAGAACGCGTTCCGGGTGAGTCCAGTGACCCCGCTCTACCCTACGCAGGGTGAGAAACTTCCTCCGCGTTTTACACATGGCGAATGCTGCTAGCATCGCCAAACAGGCAATCATAGTACTTTTCACATTTTAAAGCCTTCCAGCAGTAGCACTAGCGTATGTTCATTTGGAGGTAATTATGTTTTGCTTATGCACCTGCTAGATGGGCTTTGTGTACCTGTAAAAATTCCACGAACTTTATGACAGATTGGTCGAATCGCGTTCTCTTTATGATGCAGCAGCATATCTGTACTTATCCCTAGCAAGCCTTTCTTCCATGAAATCCCGACTATAATTTATGATCTACGTACTGTGCAAATAAGTTGCCATTGGAGAGGCCATAAAAATGACAGCAGCAGTAAAAGACAACTTGCCCTATCCACGTGGGTGGCCAAGGGAGGTAGTAGTCGGCCTGCTGTACAATACCTCCCGCTCCCCTCTGTCCGATCCATTGCCCTCTTCCTCATTCCACATCCGGGCCACCCACCTTTGACAAATTTAATTAACAATACCCCAATCTCTCTGGACAAACAACTTTCTACTTTCACGCAGCCACCGCAACCGAACCTCCTGGGTGGTCTGGGTGATGGTAGGATGTGTTAATATTGTTGTTTTGTCAAATGGCTCGCTTGACTACTTTTTCCTCTTTCCCTGTACACGTACACACACACACACACTTGCACGTACGTCTACTGCGAATTATTTTAGTGATGCAAAATTCACAGATAAATGTCACATGGTATGATATTCACACCAGTAGTGCTCTCTACTCTTCTCGAAATTTCATTTTTCAGCTATTGCCCCTTGATTCTTTTCAAGTGAGGTTATTCACAAGGGTACTTTAAATTCATATAGCGCGACATTTTAGTGGCGTCATTACAGAGGCAAATGGTATTATAGCATGTCGTTCTTTTTAAGTGTCCGAAAAATCAAGAATGCTTTCTATTCGATACGTTGTTTGGTTTTGGGATCATTGGAATCATATTTTCGTCCTTTTCCGTTGTACTACTTGAATAGAATAAGTATTTACCTGAGTGTCCCTTAATCGCCAACATTGTCTTTCTGAATCAGGAGCATTTCCTCTCAGAAACCATAGTTAGTAGCGTAGACCTAGGCGAGTAATTAATGTTGCATTTTTAATGAGGGAATTCTCGAAATCGAAAAGTGAAACGTAAAAATTAGGTTGTTTTTGGTAGGCTTAAGAAGTAGGCGTTTCGTCAGACAGCCAAATTAGCATTTGGTGGTGTGTTGTTTTATTAAAGGTTTTTTTTGGTTGCAAAATTGAAATACCACGTTTTCTAAAATAGCCATACATCATCTCCTTTTGGTACGATTGTTTTGCATGACTTAATACATTAATTTAGCATTGTTTTACACAAAGGCTATCTGCGCCCTTTGTAACACTGTATTTGACTCAATCAAAGGATCTTTATTAACATGGCAAACAAATATGGCACCTATTAGTATTGTGTATGGTTGGGCACTTGAGTTTTTGTCTTCTAAGCAACACATCACTACGGATAACTCAATACAGTAAAAGCTAAAAAAAAATGACCTCACCTTTCTCTCCTATGCAACGATTTGTTATCTACCTTCTCATTTCCGGTGAAATGACTCGGCTTGGCAAACTCTGATGCTTGGTTCCACCCCATTTACGCTTCGAGTACCTAGGCTTCTTTTTTGGCTGTTTGTGGTCTTTTTAATAAGGGGGTATCCCATTCCACCCTATTTTTCACCTCCATCACTCAGTCGGCTAGCCCCGTCTCAGTTCCCAACCTCGGACCCGCTGACTGCGCATACGCGTGCTGCATACCGTGGTTGTGTTCCCTCTTCTCCAACCCCAAGCATAGTCGATGCTTTGTCATAGAGCTAAACCTAACACATCTGATTTATAAAAGGCGCAATCGCCTCTGATAGAACCTGATGCGGTGCAATGTAATTTTTTCCTGACTAACGGACTACGAAGCAAATTTATTCACCATCGCGACCTTTTTGTGATGATTTGTGTCACGTCCTTTTTTAAAGTTTGACAAAACCGAATTTTGGTTCTCGTCACAATTTGACTTTGTCGATCCTAGTCGAACCAACGCTTATTTGAGATTTGCTTTTTTATGTTTATCAGTGAATGTAATCCGTTGAACCCTGAGTTTTCTGAGGATGAGGCTAAAGCTACTTGCCATGGGAATCGTCGGTTTAATTTCATATTTCATATTTCACTACTTTTATTCCTCAGGAATCTGCCGCTTTTCTGTTATTGGTGAATTCATTTATCTATTGGTTTCCATGGCACAATAATACTCAAATTTGAATCTAGTATATTTGTTCTTACAAAATTAGAAAACCTCAAAGAAAATTTAATGCAAAACCAGTGATGGTCTGGCCGTGTATGTTTTTTTTTTAAGATCAAGATCGCTATTAATTTGCTTCCAAATCTCTGATCTGAGGAAACTAGACTTTTTAACGGTTCCATGTCGGGCCAATCTTGGTTGACGAGTGTTTGATTAAGTGGCGCTTCCTGGGTAGTGTCCTTTCCCTTCCCCACTCTCTATCCCCTTTCACTCTGCAGGCAAAAGCTGGGCCTGTCGTAATCGCTCCAGACGGAAGTCGACCACCCATAGGGATGTTGTCGGCCCGGTGACCGGTGCGCGTGGTCGCCCTCTCTTGGGTGGTCGAGCGCCTATTCTACACCATGGAGACAACGCTTAATGCACGTGCCGCGTTGACAGCTCTTCCTCTCTCCAGGTGGCCGTATAGCCGAAAAGCTAGGTGATAAAAAGGGCAACTTGCAATGAAGGAGGCGGCATGCACACTGCATTTGTGTTTGAAGGGAAGGAGGGGAGAGGGGTCGCTCTCAAAGACTTTTCCTTCTACTGTTTTCACCTTATTAAATGAGTCACTTTCCTGTGTAAGCGTCTTGGACCTTTCCAGCAGTTATTGTACCAATAAAGAGAGAGGCTCCTTCTCCAGTGGTGCAAATTTTCAGCTAGTGTCCACTCCTAAATGATCACTCACAAACCACAAGGGAAATGGTACTTACGTCCAATTTTTAATGGGAGTGATTGCGTAATTCTGCGCTACAAATTCATTTAGTTTTAGTGCTTAATCATTTACCCATGGAATTGTAACGGGTCAGCCTTCTCTCTAGTGATGATGACCCGTGAGAGCAGATAAACAACGTTATTGTTTTTATTCTATTCTTTAAATTGCGTACTCATCCCCACTAGACTATCAATTGGGATTGTTCATGTTTTGACTGTCACTGGTGTGGTGACATTCATTTCTAAGCGCTCTACTGTTCTCTCAAAGTTCAAAAGTGAATTCCCCAAAGCGAGCATCACGGCCTTATAATTAAGGGATACGGCTGTCTGTGGGAGTAGGAGGAGGAGGTGTTAGAGGAGGCAGGGCACTAGTCAATGCGTGCCCGTCACGAAGGGCAACCGTCCCATCAGACCATCTAATTGCCTTCTCTCCCCTTTCCCCCCTCTATTTAGTCATGGCTTTAACTCCCTTAGCCCATTCCTTTTCATGGCATTTGTTTGTGTACACAGAAAAGGCACAGGCATTGCAATGACGTGACATCCAATTTCCTCATTGGCACTTGTGCTCCAATCCAAACTTCCTTAGCCTTTGCTCGAACATCTTTAATCTACTCCTAGTTCCTGAGATTATTGTATTGCTTGACGTGTTTTTAACCTTATCCCCGTTCGAAGCGTTTGGTCCACCATTGAATCCGACAAACAAATGTTCGTATTAGCTGCTATATCCTGCCTTCACTTTACATTTTAGTAAATTTTAAAGAACAGGAATCACCCTGAGATTCTTTTTAAGTACTCAACAAATGTGCTCATTATTTGGTTTACACATCTTTTGTCTAAAAATCGCTTAATGCCGTTCGAATTTCATTGTCTCCTCAAAGCCTAGGCTTGTAGTTCAGTTTTATTCCACCTACCTGTTTTTCGCGGCCATTCCCTTGGGATTGCAGCCTACTGGCAACCAGTTTTTTCTGCCTGCCCCTTCTCCGAGTTCGTTTAAAATGATCTTCATTGTTACACATGCACAGAGCGAAGAGCCGTTTTTTGCCTTTGGGAGTGCGGCAGGAACGAGCAGTCAAGAACGGAGGCAAAAAGTTTTCTTTCCCTCTCTCCCACCAGCTCTCCCTCATTTCCTCATCCCCGGAGAGTGCGGAAGGGAGGGAGACAGGTGGTGCATATGCAGGACAGACCACTTAGAATGCACCAGTAAAGGCAAGCTACAATCCTCGCTGGAGGAATAGACCCTTGCAAAAGAAATGGCAATGGTTTTCT
>NW_020170391.1:346762-373989 GCF_000524195.1 Echinococcus granulosus | reverse complement strand
CCACAGTTTTTTCGAGTTTTAGCTCGTCTGCAATGTCACTGTGCTTCCACTTTTTTGACGGTTTAAATCGGCTCTGTCTGTTTATTATTTCTCAAAAGAGGTGTTGCGATTTTGAAGCAAAATTGCAACCAAAGGAAAACCTATAAATGCCTGATTGTCTCATTTGGACGGTGTTGTCCGATTTAGTTCCGTAAATCAAGCATTAATGTGCCTATATGTTCAAAATACACACGATAAATCACGAATTGTACTTTTAAACACGGGATAGCAACTTGCATTTTTTCGACTTTTCATAGCAGAATATTTTCTTCTGGTTTTCACTTTTTTCAACAAAATATCTAGTTTTACTTGGTACATTTTCTTCACTTATTCTCTGCATTGCTTGGAATCAACCACTACCACGAAAGATTTATTAATTGAGTAGGATGTAGTCCTTAGGAATCTAGTTTAATCTCACTGATATCGCTGTAGCATTTCAGTTGTTTTGCCTTTTCATCAGTTTTGCTTCAATTTATTCTCCTTAATTTAGCTCGAAGCGTTATTTTGTAATACATATCCATTAGCTTGAATCAACGGGTAGCATGTCTCTGTTTAGTGGGCGGCCGTATCATCATTTGTGCTTGACCCTTCGCACTTATATGGGGAGATTGATCTATGTAACGGCAATACCTATCAACCGTTGCCTTTTAGAAAGATAGTTTTGCAAGGTTACCAATAATATAAGGAACGGGAAGAGAGAGAAGCTAAATCTGGACTTGAAAAATTTTAGTACATTTGACTGGCGAATTCCTTTAATCGGGGTTGGTGTAGCAGCCTACAAACCGAAACCGATTCACCCCACCTCTCTCTTCCCCTCCTGGTTTGATTCACGGCGGCGCTTATTTGATACGTGGACTGTCGGGTTCCGCTCAGATGAGCAAAACAAAGTGGTCGGAGGTGTTCGTGTCACATCGCCTCTCTCCGTCTCCGATAGAGTGAGCTAATGGGCGTTGAAGCGTTGCGGTGGTGAGTGTGCCTCGTAACCCAACGCACGGTTGAGTGGATAAACTTTACTCATCATGCATCCCCCTCCTTGCAACACTTGACTGTGCTGCGCGTGTTCACCCTCTACGAGGACCCATTAACACCGATCTCTATAAGGGGTCTAACGGTGCCGAACGTTCTCCACTTTGCTCTACTCTACTGCAAGCTGTGCTATTTGCTTTCCTACCTTAATTTGATCAAAAGCAATTAAGCTCGTTTAATTTAACAATGTCATGGGGAATGTCTCCCCTGGCATTTACTTCACTTCAGTCCACTTTTGTTCATACCGAATTATACCTTTAAACCCGAAAAACTGGTGTTGGCGGGGAGGGGGGCGTTCGGTCCATTTGAAACTGCGGAATTGGTTGATTTTGAAAGGCTTTAAATTCATTGTAGGTATACTGAAGCCACTATTTCCCGTTGCTTAGGGTGAGCGAATTCCTTATCTATAAACTGTCGAATAAGCCATGGTTACAAAAAACTCTTAAAATTCATTGAGTCATTTTTGCCGTTGCTCAGTTTTAAATCCATCAGTCCCTTTCGTACCAGCGTGAAAACGTTGGATGTCAAATACTCAAGTGGATGCGGATGGAGCTACTTGTGGAAGAGGGACTAATAGAATTAAACCGTTCATTTGTCTTAGTTGACCTTCCTAATTGTCTGGGCTATATATCATAATTTTATTTGTCTGTAGCAGGTCAGTTTTTCTGCACGTACATTTGATACCGATTTTGCGGTAAATACTTGCTTCTTAACAAGTGAAGTCGAGTCCCGGGCTTTACTAAGCTAGTCTAAACGTGCCCACATTGTTGGCAATGTTGGGGCAGGCCGTTGGATTGCAGCATGTTGTTGGACCACCTACACGCTGCTGCTGTTTTTATTTATACACTGTGCTGTCACTCGAGTGTCAGGGTGGTGGGAAAGGGCGTGGTCGACTCGACCTACATCAGCGTGCAGTGGCGTCCTGCGGTTGGCAGTCAGCCCGCGTTTTGATTAATTTTCTAAATACCATATACATGGATGGGGGAGAGTTTAGTCGACGTTGGACCTGTGCATGTGTGCATAGTCCGACTAGGTGAATTTCACGGTTGCATGGCTCAGTTCAATTCGTACTGCTTTACACTCCATTTGGTCCTAATTACCCATCTCCCAATTCCTCATTTCACATTGACCAGATGCTTCCAATCTTTATTTTGCTTATATTTTTGGTATGCTTGTGGCTTATTTCTACTATTTAGAGGACACTTGCATGCGAAATGATTTTCACGAAGTGCTTCATAATTTGAGGTTTTTCTAAATCGTTTAAATGTCTAATGCACCATTTAAACGATTTATGGTGAATCTTACCCCCTAATTCAGCCTTCAGCTAACATTTTGAGACAACCAGCTTTAAGCATCAACAGCCCATCCTATCTACTTTGAACTCGCGTATTTTCATTATTATTTAGGTCTTCAGTGTATATACCGTTAAATTTTACCCCAATGTGTAACTTCGTTTCCTTAGGCGGAAATAACCGCCTGGTTTACATCGACTTTATACGACATAATTTAAATGGTAAATATGTTATCCAATGAAGAATCTCAACTTTTTCAAAATACCTTTTCTAAGACCCTCATTTTAAAACACACAGGATCAGGTATTGATAAAACTGTCACTTATAGTGCACCGATGATTTGTTACTGGTTTCACGTTTTCATGCTTGTTAAAACGGATTGCAGATTCTGCCTAATTACGAGTTGAGAAAACGGAAAACAGCCTCCTAGACTTATACGAAAGTAATTAGTCCTATGATTGTATTACGCGCTCCTTCAACATATCTTATTCCCATATTTTCTGGTCTCCTCAACCATAGACCACCCTTGAGTGATCCCCAATGTGCCATAAAATTTCCGGAAATGCGACGGTGTGACTTTCCATCCATTTTATGTTTGAAAATAGTCCTCTTTCAAACTGGCAATGAGCTTGTCCGTAATATTTCTGTTTTACCTTTCATAGCGATGTCGTGGACGATGCAGCCAGTTGTGACATGGTGCAGGTGAATGCAAACTTCATCCTCGATCTGCTTAAACTCCTCATCTCGGGCGAATCATTGGAGCAATTTCTCTCCTCCAAAAAGTGAGTTATTCTCTTCCTCTCTAGCCACTCCACTGCGCCGGGTTGGTACTGTGACGGGTGATGTACCTCCACCACTGCCACCACTGCCGCCTCGCCTTTTAACTTAGGGCTCCATTATATTTTCTGTGATCCCTCTCTCTCTCTCGCTTTGTGTCATGCTTTCTTTGGCTGTGACAGGTCCACCAGTTGAGAACCCACCGCTCATCGCAGTGTACCGCCGTGCCTTACTGCCGGTGGCCTTGTGAATGCTTGTGGTGTTGCTGCCTAATTGCCACGCTTAGTTGCCAGTCTGACTTGCGCTCTGTGCACTGGTTATGTTGTGTAGGTCTCCTATCTTATCGCTTATCACCAGTCGAATCTCAGTGACGGAAATCCGTTTGTGTGTATATATTATCATGATTTTACATCTTTAGGTGAACCGATGTTTCTTGTCAGCTTAAGTAGTGATTTACAACAGTTACATCGTCTCACCGATAAGGTGCACTAGTGATCAAGATAAAATTCATTTCAGGCGTCGATTTTAATTTTTCCGCTAGCATAGAGTATGAGCTAATTCTTGACCCCCCTTTTTATATAAATTTATTTTAAAATGGTTTCGGACGTTGCCACGCACTCTAATTTTTACGAAAAGTGCCTATTCCTGTCAGCTACTGTCACGTTTGGATAAAAGTAAGATCCTTCATAGCTAATTTGATATTCACCCTTATTATTTAAGGAAATTTTTTGGAAGGTCACCTTGGGTGTTGCAGCATAGTTATGAGTCGATCTGTGTCTTCATCCAGCGCCAACAATCATTCTTGGAGGGGAATAGCTCATGAATTGCCAATGCTTTTTGTGAAACCCGTTTTTGTTATGGATTATTTTTGGTTATTTATGTACAGATAAGTAGGTGTGGTGATGCCTTTTTGAACTGACTCTAAGGATGTCAAATAGTACGATCTGTCGTTCACGATGTTCTACTATTACTTCGCTGCCTAAAATGATTCTTCATTCAGGTATTGGTTCTTCGATGAGTATTTATAAGCCATGCCAACAGAGTAGGCGCAGTTGAGTGACACACCGATACAATAGAAAAAAATAGCCGTATCTCTCCTTGCGGCGGATCATGTGACGTTGAAAACAATAACGCCAATATTGGGCCTCGGCAATGGATGTACACTTACTTCATCGTGTGAATTAAAATTCCGCCCCATTGATATCGTCTTAACGCGGTAGGTATGTAGGTGCGTGTTGGTGGGAGGCGTCGTTGGCATCGCTCTAGCCTCGGCGTCCGCTTCCCTGCTAGTAGCCGTGGTAACGATGACGGAGGCACAGCACACGCTCAATTGCACGGCGGCGTGTCGGTCTAACCTGCCAAACGTTTTCCCTACTTTGTCCTCCCACTAGTTTGACAGGTCGGTGTTGTCTGAGCTTCTCTGTTCTGCTCTGCCCTGCTTCCTTCACGCTAATGTGCGTGGCTCTCCACTTCTAGAAGGTGTGGCACCTAAAGTCACTGAAATCCTATTCTGTGTTTGAGCGTTTTTGTCTCTCGAGATGGGAGGCTATGTGGTAAATAGCTCTAGGTTTCGTGTACACCCAGAGAAATTGCAAGGTTGACCATATTGTGGCCAACCTCAAAGGCGTCGCTTTTTTTATATTTGAAGATCAGTATTTGAACTCAAAATACATCAATTCTTCTCTTATTTTTATTCATGATTTTTCCTTCCGTGTTGATGCCAGTCTTATTGGAAATCACCATACTTGGCTCTTTATCTGTTGCAAGACACAGCATCAACCATTCGAATCTAGATCCCGCCTCATGTTAAGCGATCTTGCTAAACACTGGCTTTCCCCTTCTGCCGCTATTGCTGATGAATTAGCTCAAGGAAGGCGATTATAAAGGAGGGCTCAGGAGGAGGAAGAGGGCGGCGAAGAATAAGGTAGTTGTGGTAGCTACCGGAAGCCACTGCTATCTTGCGCAAATCGTTTCACTTGTTGACACGAAAGTTTGGTGGATAGTTCTCATGACCTTTCATATGGTATACGTTAATCATCAAATCTTTTATACTCAAGCAAACGCCAATTGTCATTTTCATTTATTTTAGTTTTCCTCCGGCCCTACTCCTTCCTGATTAGTCTTCATTATGGTTAAGTGAAATGTCCTTAGTTTGCCTGTTAATGCTATGTTTTGCACCAGAAAGGTGGAATTCTATATTTGGTGAAATTTAGTCTTCTCAATTAGCATCCTTTTTACCACGATCAGAAAAATAAAAGTGACCGTTAAACTAAATACAATTTGTTTATTCTGCTGAGAAGGAGAGTTACTTTACAAGTCATGCTGATTATGTAATAAATTCCAAAATTGAAATATGCTGCGAATCAAACCACGTCACTGTGCTCATAACCGCGGGTGGAGAGACGAAGCTTGGGTCGGCTCTGCCTTATGGAAGCGACCTCCATTAAGATGGTGTGAAATGGAGGCGGTGATTTCAAGTCAACACGCACACGGGGAGTAGGTGCACGCAAGTACGTTGGTAGGCAGGGCGGATAAGCTGGCAGGGCATTCACGGGGGCGCCAGTAGATGCAGTTTTAGTGGTGGTGGTGGCGCTGCTACTTATTATTTCACTCAGAAGTCTTTGATCTTGCCGCTTGGTGGTGGATTTGCGGAAAGGCGTATGCGCATCTGTGGTGGTGTGACTAGGATCTCCGACGCACATTTTGTGAAGCCTTTGCGGTAGACCACCGTCTTGGGTTTCCGCTGTCACAGGATGTGTATCCATGACTCTGCCAAACAACAACGATCAGACCTGCCTCACAGCTTCCCGTCTAAACTCTATGAGCACACTCGCACTTTTTCGTTGTGAATTCTTTTTACCGAATTACTAACACTCTTAGTGGTCTTTGTCTTCTATTTCTTTAGGAGTACAAGGAGCCTCTAATTTGCGGTGATTTTGTAGGACTTTTATCGTTTCTTCCATCGACCTCCAGTTTCAAGCCCTTTGACCGAGAAGAGTGATTTGTTGACAATATAATATTTTGTTTGGAAAGGAAACTGTAGAGGCAGTAAAAGACTTAGGGGGAATCGGGATTTGTGCCCTTTTTGAGATTGACGATGTTGTCGTAGTCATCAGGCTCGTTGAACTCGGCGACTTTTTACCTGGAAGATGTAGTAAAACAACCATGTACTACAATTCGTCAAAAATATAGGGCTTGTGACCGGCTCCGTCGTTGATTTTGTTTGCAGAATTGTGATAGCAAACTTTCTCCGTGTATTGTAGGAGTGCACTGGATCTGAAGCGAAGTTTACGGCTTGTCGCGAAGGCCCTGGACGCTGGGGAGACCTTTGAGGAGTCGCAGGGTGGTCTTGACTCGCCTAGTACCCAGTCGCACCGTACGCGGAATCTCTTCATCCGCAGGCCACATCTTCGCCGCCACTGAAAAAGATTATCCGCTCCTTCCCTTCCACGTCATTCCAGACTCGAGATGAAATCATCAAAACTCGCTCTTATTTGCTGAATGTATTACAACTTTTGAAGTGGTTATCTTTTAATCATATTCTTTCTCTGCTTCAATTTTCTTTCCTCTGATTAATGTGAGTGATGGGTGTTAGGAAGTCAAGACACTCAAAATACCCCAAGTTTGTCGTTTTCAAAGTCATGTTATGGTTTTACAAAATGACTCATTCACCTAAATTCTTTTATTATATTTGATAAGTGCATAGATTCTTTCGTCCTGTGCATTTTCTTGCATTACTTATGTCCTTTTTTTCATCCTCGTGTAGAATAGCTGCATTATCCACATCCCGATTTAATTTGTTTACAGAGTCCATGTGCCGTGGAGGTACTGAACCGGAAAGGTGGGTACCTTTTAAACAAATTGAATTCTTTTCCTGTTGGAGTTGATTTTTCAACTTTATTCACAGGGCTGTCTGGATACCTAACTTGTTATTGCACTTTTCGGAACACATCAGCAAATGCAGTGGTATCCAGATCATCAGGGAGATGTGGCATCGGTTGCATGTGAAATAAAGCTTAACTGGCATGTCTGTAGAACTTCAAAGCATGACGTATCTCAAATTGGTGGTAATTATTAATGGTGCTAAATGCTGAAATCATTTTCGTTTACTTGTTCCGAATACACATCCTTTGAAAGATAGTAAATAAAGGTTTCGATTGCGTGAAACTGGTTAATGAAACGCCTAGTAAACCTGATGTAGAAAGTGTTGGCGCGCGAGCGTTATGTCCTTACACTTCAGTTCTGCCTCAGCATTCGCCGGGCTGGGAAATGATCGGTGCCTCAAATTAACGTCTTCCAAGAGATTGGGTCAATGATTGTGGTTGCTCTTAGAAATGTGTTTAGGGGTGGAGCTAGCATGTGGTATTGTTCCCTTTCGCTACACTGCAGTTGTTATTATTTACTCGGGACTACTTTTCGGTCAAGTTGTATCCTTTTCGGAGATTCGCACACAACGGAAATACCACGCAATTTTAATTAGGAAATCTGCGGTGGGTCGCGACTCTTCTCCAAAGACCGCAGAAATCAAACGGAACACTTTATCATTCTTAAGAGAGCTTTTATGCATGTCTTTCTCTGTTCGTGTGCATTCTAACCGCTGCACAAATCCCAGTTCAGAGCCTAATTTCATTTTTATAGATGATAGTAGTACGGTACCAAAAGTTGCCAAGCAGACTTCCACTTTCCAAAATATTTGTCAATAGTCCATAGGTAAGCCTAAAGTGGTTATTTCTTCGCATGATTTTGATTACTTGATATCAATTTCAGATACCATTCACATCCCAAATGGAGGCAAAAGTGTGTTCGCTTTCGGCGAATAGAAACCTCTGACAAATATCTCCGATTGCAAGTGGATTGAGTTGCTTTCTGTAGGATTGAAGCACAATTTGTTCTTTAAATGAAAAAAAAAAGTATTTGTCCTTCAACAATAGGTTAGACTTTACTTTCCGCAAGACAGGAAATGACTTCAATACCTTATGCTATAGGAAAGGGATGTTAGTTCGCAGTCTGACGCACGGTTCCCATTATTCACACGCACTTTGATTTAGTTGAGTATTCTCTGTCTAAGGAAGAAAAAACGTATCCTTGAGTGGCATATAGCACTTGCAAGTTCAATTTAAACGGCGGATGGGGGTTATAACAGAGACAATGCAAACTCATTGGTCAATTGTATCAATCACAGTTTGACATTTGAACTGAAAAGCCATCCCCAATGGAACACTGGTTGCTTGGGTGAGAGACGGAAGGAATCCCAATGGGGCTTTACCAAGTAACGGGTCTCCATACAAACATGAGAAAATACCTCCACGTTGGCAACCGTTTTAAGTGTCGGTTATTCTTTTGTGTTAATATGACCAAAAAGGCATCCTATGCGTGCATAAGATCTTGCAAATATTCTCTACAACGGCGTTGTCAAAAGGGGAGTTTGACAGTTTGTAGGAGAGAACCTCAGCACCAGTATTGATTGCAGCTGTCCACTAACGCCTCGAATGTAGTTTCGAGGGTCCTCGTCAGATTGACGTTGCTACAGTCAAGTCTTGCAACCGCACAATGCTGCCCTTACGTGCTCTCATTCGAAGCATGATTCACAGCACTCCAATTACAAACGAAATCACAAATTTTTGTGTTCATTTCATTATTAAAAGTATGTTTTCGTTTACACTACTGGTAGTAATACTTTTGCATCCTAGTAATAACGCATCCAACCCTAGGTCATATTATCTACAATTCATCTCCAGCCCACTCCAATTACTTTGTGGTCGCAGCAACTTGTTCAACCTTTAACAACCAAATATGCAATACTATTGCTTTTGGACCTTCTGTGCACAAACTGTACGGCCTAATGCAGAAAAGGACGATGCAGTGCTTTCATATTGCAACTTTTAAGGGGACAATTTGAAGTTAAATACAGCAAAGGTAACTAGCGAAGCACAGTCAGCAGCTGAGGCGGCGGACCAGTGTTCCTTCTAAGACTGCCTACATGTTAAGTGTTGCCATGGCGATTGACAGCTCACTCTTCTTTTGATCTCAGCTTTAAAAGTAGGAGTTACTTGAGTACCAATGTGCGGTGCAGCCAATTCAGTAGACGTCACTAATGCCATATTGACTTGACTTCTGACATTTTGTTCAGTAGAATGACAGGCATACGCAACTGTCGACATTGGAGGAGAGGAGGAGGCAAGAGTTTAAGCTTCTTGAGGGAACAATGTACAATGCTCTACAAATAACATTTCTATTAACGAAGCCTAATTAACTTTTACATCACCTGCAATAGTTATAATATACCTTATAGCAATTCTTCAACCTCGACAAGGGACAGTAACAGTTGACAAGTCATATTTATTCTTCGTTTCTCCTTTTTTCTGTACCTGATGGTTATTCATAGCGTTTTCTGGACCACAGCAATACCAGTTCATTGTCGTAAGTCATGGCCCTACTTCCCTCTCCCTAACTGAACGTGACCCACAACGCGGACCGCATCACAGTCATCTTTACCCAGGGCCGTGCCTATGAAATGCCCTTTCCTCACTTACCAGTCCCCTCGTTGCTGTAGAGGTCCAAAGCCCATTCCATGACGTGAAAATGGATGTGTGGTGCTATCGGGGCACACTACTCTTTGCCCACTTATACGGATACACATTTTATTTTATTTTAAGAGCCTCAATGACAGGTCACTGACATAACTACTTTTAGTTTCAGATTCAAATAAGCATTTTTTCTTCATCAAACTGCATTTTTAAGTTTGATTTGAAAGCAGACAGTGCAATCTTTGATGCATAAAACTGCTCTACTTTTACTTAAGTGTCTTGTAGAAACGCCGACAGTAAAAGTATATTTTGATCGACTTAAGCATTGGTAGTTTACTAAACAACTTCCACTTGCATTCATCACAAAAGCTGTTTTGGACAGTGAAGGTGAAGAAAATAGGTTAGATTTTCACGCATGTTGCATATTCACCAACATTTCTATTGTCAGATGGGGGACTAAATCGCGAGCCCCGCATTGGTGAAATTTATGCCTTGTCCAGAAATGCAGGCCACAAGTTTGTGCTTTCAGCCTCTGCCACTGCTGCTGGTGGTGGGAGGAGGAGAAAAGGGAGAAAGTGCTCAGGTGCAAGCCGATGTTTGCTGCGTCATCAGCGTGTCTCCTTGTGTGGAGTCGGCAGTGACTCTAAGGGATGTCAAATCTGCATGAGATGGTGAAAGTAAGAATGATGGTGGTGACGGCTACGACGACAACGACGACGACGACAGTAACAGCAGACTACTCTGACTAATTGCTTGTTGACAGGGTTTACCATTTAAACAAACGACCAGGAAGAACAAGTCTAGAAAACATGCCCTTGTGAGAACTACCGCACCTGCAACACCCCCAATATTGAACATTGGCCACTCATTAGCAAATATTGGCGGTTTAGGTAAGAATTTTACTTACTTCACAGTGCATGGGTAAAACGAGTCGGACACATTGGAAAATGATTTCAGAGGTGATACCATTATAAAGGGTTTGCATGTTTAGGCTAGCGCTCTGGAACTGTTAATGCCTGATAGAACTGGTCACTGACACAATCTTGTATCTCACATAAATATAAAAAACAGAACTTCTCAAATGCGTCGTTGTTGACATTAAAACACAAATCTCGCTGTTTAGGAAGAAAAATGAACCCACTGACATCTCCTTTTAAAGTGATCAAAGTGAAGCAGTAAGGTTCTCAAACAATATCTTGACCACTTGAAGGGACGGGATTTTTCAATTCACAATTTTGCTCAAAATTTACGAAATCCGAATTAATTCAAAAACTTACAAGTGAAATAGAATGGAGATGATGTCACTCCATTTTTGAGTTTGAATGTCAGATAAGTGCTGGAAGGATATATTATTGAGAATTGGTGCTGAAATTTCGGCTTAAGGTATCTGGTTGGGGTTGGAATAAATGTATTTTAATCGTTGGAGTAACAACGCAAAATGTTTGTTATTGTGAGCTGTCGTGCAGATTTATTTGCTGGGTAAAAATCGCACCATGACTGCTCATTCCTGGTACCGACCACAGTATTGGCTGAAGTAACTGTCACCATTAAGTGAACTGAACTGCATAACTCGGAGATACTCAAATTTTTCCAGCTTCATAAGGTAGTAAATATGTCAATGTATGGAAAAATGTAGTCGGCTGTAATTTACTGTATTGGAATATGAATAATGCGGAAGTGATGAACGGGATCAAACATTGGGACATCTCCCACGATTAAGAAAAATTTCTTTAAAGTGAAGTCCTCTTATGAAATTAGGCCGTGCGTTGGCTCTCCTCCCCAAGGTGTCTCATAGTCAGGCTTCTGGACGGCGGTAGCCTGCCGTGGGGCTCCAAATTGTGATGTTGCTATTTATTTCATGTAAAAAATACAACAGGAAGCAGCTTGTGCGCGGATGTCAAAGCTGCCTCCCCTGCATGCATTGGAAGAAAAAGGTAACCGTAAGTTGAAAGACTAGTAGACCAAGTCTTCATAATTACCAAATTATAAAGACAGACAAACCTTCGGGTATGGATGCTTCATTTCTGTTTTCCCCCACACTGAAATGTAATCTAGTGAGAGAGTGAATGTGGACTATCCCAGAGTACTGTTTAGTCTGAAAGACACAAATACATCCGTTGGAGCTCTACTGTGGAGGGGCCATTATTGGAATACCCGAAATGATGATTTGATTTGCATTGACAGGCTTTTTTGTCAGAAGTAAGGATGACACGAGACACCAACTTGCATAAATACATGGGTTCAATAGCAATGTAACCGTTTTTGTCCAGACGGCAAACCGTCAAAGGATCCACTAGAACTCGTTTTATAGATTATGGGCCCACATTGAAACTGAACCTATGAACAAAAGGCATGCTTTCTTCAGAAGTTACACGGCAGCTTTTGTAGGTTCAGGTTCACGACCATGGTTATAAAGTCGAGTGAAGTCACTTTGCGAGCATAAAAACCAAATTTTTTATTCACTGTAAGGGAATTTTTTGACGTAAATGTTTACAAGTTTTAGTCACGCGGTGACCTAATGGCATCGCTACGGAAATTTTTACGTTTACTGATCTTAGCGAACTGTATTCCCAATTTTGATTCCTGTCAAGAAAAACACTTTCTGGCGGATCGACAAGGCAAGCATTCGGAAGCTAAGTATGTTTATTCGTTTCATTAAAAAGAGGTGGAAACCTATTTTTCGCGGTATTGACTCCATTCTTAGTCAAAATATGCATGTTTTAGTGAATGCAAATTGCTTAACACACTTCATTGCCCAATATTTCCCATGTCTTTTGTCTTGTCTAAATTTTTAACATTACCTTTGATCTCTATTAACAAACCCCATGTCATTCCATATTTCCCTTCCTCAACAATACTCTATTCATGCAGAATGGTTTTTTTGCTCACTCGAAATTTCGACCAAAGTAAGGGTGGGACGTGTTCCAACTTCGCTCTTGCATTTCGAGGCATTTCAAAGCAAAATTGGTATTTCTAAAGTGTTAATAAAATGATGTCGAATTTTACATCAACTGTGGCCAAAGTCCTGTTATGCTACTTGTGTCTACACACTTTAGTGGGGGGATAATACCTAGGCTTTTCCTGATTCTGTTTTTGCCTTGGGCATGTGATAAGCTGCGTATTGAAAAGCACATTTTAGTAACCATGACTGCATGGATGCATTCAGAAGTTTACCAATTTATCGCATCAACAAGATGAACTAAACATGGATAGAGTGATTCGATACGAAAGCATCTCAACAATTAAGATAGTGATAATTGAATGTAAAGCCCAAGTCTAAAAGGTTGAAGCTACTGGTAAAGAACAAAGAAAACCCCAAATTTTCTTGATTAGCACATTTCTACTCTTTATGGCCAATGCCTTACATCCGCCTGAGGTGCCATCACTTGCTTTCTACTGCTTCCCTGAAGCACTCTGGAGATAGAGGCCTTCGTTATATCGATACCTATCACTCCTGAGTTCCATTTTGAAGTTTGTGCGTTACATTGTAACAAATAAACCTTTAGAAACAACGGTAAGACCATTTTAGCAGGATAAAAATGGAGCTAGCTAGCTCATCTCTGTCCCGCCGCTCTGAAACACAGAGTAAAGCCCAGGGTGTTGACACTGGCAGACCTACCGCAGAGTGGCAGGACGACAGTTTTCTGCCCCAATCTTAACTACCCTTGCCTTTCTTAGTGTATCTGCGCCCGTGTATGGAGTTTAGCCACAGCTAGCGTCGGCAGCAACGCTAATTTGTCTCCAGACCACTGCTCCGCGGGTGGTCCACCCTGCCTGAGCAAGGAGGGGAAGAGACAACTACGTGGGAAATGTTACTTTGCGCTTGATAAGCTCTAGCCCATTAACCCGCCTCTTTTGTTCCTCTAATGCTCTGTAAGGCCTTTAAATTCCAGCCTTGTGAAAGATATGCTGGGTGCGCAGCTCGATTTCGACGACTTTACTCAGACCGAGCTGTGGTGGCCCCTAAGTGAATTTCGTACCCTTCCGATCTCTAGCTTGATTGTCTTTAACCCATGGGTTGGTCCATTGACGAAGACGTAATGAAAAAATAGGAAATTGCACCCAACAATGACACAAAAGCACTGGCCCACTGTTTCATGTGCAAGCTCTTGGATGTGAAAAGGCAGCATCGCTTATACGCTTGCCAAAACAACTCCTTGAGCTTGACCCATGTTTATGTCCCACGAGGATGGTGAAGCAAATTTTAAACAGTTGTGATACGATGCCCACAACCATTGCGAGATTTCAACAACTGGAATATTTAAAAAGGCTTAGTGCTATCACGGGTAACGAATCATCTTCCATCCTACCACAGCACATGATTTTTCTGTAAAGCTTGAGGTAAATGCGACTAGCAAAGGTCAATGTTTAGAGAACTTGGCTGGATAGTGTTATTTTTAAGATGGAGAAGCTAAGTTCTGGAAAATAGGTGTTTTATGTTATTTGAAAAGGCTAATTAACTATGACATGTACGGTCCCTAAGGCATAAGTGGGTAAAACAATTCTTTCGACAACACGTGGGATTGAAATAATAAGAGGCAAAACGAGTTTGAGTAAAGTTAGAACTCAATCCATACAAGCTTTGGTTGGTTTTAGAAAAGGGAAATTTTTCGATACCTGTTAATCTTGCAGACAGAGCTACTAGATGTGTGCCATTGGGATTTCAAGACATCTAAGAGATTTAAATTGTAAGCGAATTTTATAGGTTGATGACAGGTACAAATCGGAGTTTCTTTTATTTCTCTTAGACCGAAAATTAATTAGTTTTTCACATAGGTTCTAAATTAACAAAATTTGTTTGTCAACTTCCTACATTTATCCGGCCTTACCATTTCCTACACAGATATGATGGATGTGCTTTTTCCGGGTTGAAAGCAAAACGGTGACGTGGGTGGTCTCATGGGAAGGGCCAATGTGAGACGCTTCTGGCCTACCGCGGTATGACAAAACCGCGACCAGGTGGGGAACGCGTAAGGCGCAGCAGGAACTCCCCTTTGGCCAATGGGGCGAATGCGCTATGGGCAGTCCTGTTAAATACCTCCGCTGCCACCACCACTACCAAGGTCGGATTCGCGTGTGTCAACTGGCGTAGGGATTGAAGCCGGTGTTCGAACCGCTCCTATATACCGAGGTTGTTGACACAATCGCATGATCGTATGATACACAATGACCCTTTTGGTTATGAATTATAAATAGGGTACGCAATGTTTTGCCTTCCCATGACGTGTTCTTAAAATGACACCGTAAGTATTACATTGCTGTGAGCAATGAAGTTATAAAAGTGGCGTTCCATTGTCGTGATGAAGCTAAGTGACTAAATATAATCTGATTTCGACTGACTTTTTAATAAATTAAACGCAGTAGTCAGTTGACAAAAACTGTTTGGTACGGTGATGATCTAGGGTGTATATTAAACATCTTATGCTACTTTTCAAGCTGGTTTGTGAAATCGGTGAGTAGAAGGATTCGAAACCACAAATAGACTCTTGAAGAGCGGTTAGAGCAAAACATGCAGATGTGTCGCCCTCGCATGTTATTACAATCACCTAACGACGCCTTCCCTTGTCTATATTTCATGTGCCTAAAAGAATGGACAAAATCTCAGTCTCAATCTCTGTCTGCCATTCACATTAATGAAGACGATTCACCCTCCTCTGGTTTCGCTATGCATTTCAATTGCGCTTAGCCCAATAATTCAGTTGGAGCCTAATGACTGTGGGACTGTGCAACTTCACAATCCTCCTTATCGGTTCTTAGGAAGAAGTATTTTGTGCTAATCTGGTTCTTCAATTCTCTGGTCCGTTTGTACATATATGCATATATATATGTATACAAAGACCCTAATTTGTATTAATACGTTTCCCATGCAGAAGTGCAGGATAGACTCATAATACGGATCAAGTTTAGGGGTTGGATGGTACCAAATGCTCATGATTTATGCGTCTTCCTTCTGCCTGCAACTTATGTCCAAACCAATACCAATAAACTTATGTGTATCCAAAACGGAATTTGGCCTTAAATTCAGAATTTGCATTCGAAACATAAGTTTTACATACCGGAACATGGTTGAGCATCCCGAACTACCAAGTCTATCTCATTTTAATGACCATTTCTTGCTTAGCTTTACGAAAACGGAATGTCAGCCTTTATTGTTTCGTAGTTGATCGCAGTGCTGGTCATGCCTTACCGTATAAATCATAAACCACACATAAGGACACATCAACTGCTCCTAGCAGCTCTGTCCAGTTTATTTAGTGCCCAATTGCTAACCCACCCAGGTATAAAGTGGCCCGATGTTTTCACACAGATAGTACAATTTGTGTAAACCCAGCCTTGATTTCACACACCCGGTCGATGTGCTCAAAAGTTTCAGAGCGCGGTCTCAATTATTCACCAGCTCAGCGCGCAATGAAAACTTCTCCACCTTAGTCTGCGCCTTTTCCGCGTCTCAACCCAACCCCTTGCGACGTCTCGGCTTGTTGACAAGCTCCACTGAATTATTTATTTCGCGTAAGTAAAAGAAACGTTACATGATGGTTTTAGAAGGCAAAATATATACGCTTCTGAATGTTAAAATGAGCCAAAAAGCTACCTCTGTGAAAAATACTTATTTAGCTATTCCGCAATACCGGTTTATGGTCTCATTTACATGCCGGTTCGGCGTAAATTTCCACACTTTGAGCATGTTTTACGCATATTTTTTTCCAGAAATGAGCGAACGAGGAAGTTTTTGAAAGTATTCCTTAGGTACGATTTCGGTTTTTTCACAGCTCGAAAAGGTAATTTACGATTTCAGCGATTTGACTGTAATTTGGAGCTTAGGTTTATTCCGATCTATAACTCCATAGCTTAACAACAGTCTCAATAAAGAGCACTTCTTCATTAACTCATGAGTCGCCTGAGCTAATGGAATAGGTAATCAAATGCGCCTACTTACCATGCAATTCATAGCCAGAGATTCCGCCCATATTGTCATCAAAATCGAAGCTCCCAGGCAGCTGCTTTCTGTTGCCTGTCTCACTTAAACAAACATAACTACGAGAAATGGTCACCGCTGCTGTTGTTTTCGTTGTTAAAATACCATGACTGACGTGGACAGCTGCTTTGAATAATTTGAAGTCTTACTGTGGCATAAGGCTTGAGCCCGCATAGAGCCACAAAGTCAGCAGCAGCAACAGCAGCGGTGACAAAGGTTTATGGATTGGACCTCATTCCGCATAGTGTTATGCCACGCTCAATGCAGATCCCCAAAAGCGAGGTTGTTATTGGCCATCTGGTCATGGTATTTGTCGACCGTCTTTAACTCTTAATTCGTTTCTATAGTCGAATTTAGTGTTACTTTAGCTAGAAGGTAGATCTTGGCATGTATCCTACTAAAACACGTCATATTCACGTAAATTTGCCCTCTCCCCTTATTTCTGCTCCACCCATCATGTGTAAAACCAGGCAGTTTTTGTGAGCTAATGAATGGAGTCACGCCTCAGTGATCGCGTGAAAACCTCATTCTTTTTGTTATCACTCTACCCTTCGATCGCATTTCTGTCTCTACCACCTTCCAAACCCCTGCGCCTCAAACAGTTAAATTCGCCAAAACACAGCGTAGTTTTTCGCTCATGGTTGAATTGGAGGCGTTTTTAACTAGTCTTTAAAGTCTGCACCAATACCACATAAGTGAAACTACTTTTTCTGGCTGGCAGGGGAACTGTTGCTTTGCTTTCACTCGGAAAATGGTACGTTGCCATAATTGTAGTTACATTTGAACATGAGTGTTTAAGCAGACAATTTACGGTGTCTTTAAACGTTATCAGCGTGGTCCTCAGCATTTAAAGAATACGAATTCATTCGATGTACCTTTATCATCATTTAATTTAAGTGATTGTAGCTTTTCGCCATTATATCACAAAGTTGGGCATATTTGCTTTGATATAACCGTTCATTTTTACCTAACAGTATAATGGAAAACTGTGGAGTGGTCGGTACCACTGTAACGTAATCAAGTCGGCATAAGGCGCAATTTGATAGCAAAACCGACAATTTAATAAAGAAACTCTTTGCTATGTCTAAGGAAATGTGCTACAAATTGCAAGCTTATAAAGGCGTTTTTGGTAGTACGGTCACAGAACACACTATGCAAGAACAATCGACTTTCCATTCAGTGGCTGGAATTAATGTACAGAGGTCATTTGGACTAACCCTATTTTTCTTCCTACAATTTATCTGCATCTACATTGGCTTAACTTCTTCATAGGGTATTTGGCAAGAGAAAAGATGAGTAAAAGTAGACCACCTGTCAAAAACGGTGTTTTTAATTAAAGACACTTAATTCGGAACCAACGAAAGGCGAACATAAATCCGACTCTGGTCTCAATCACGCCAGCTTAAGAAGTGACTGTCAAGTGGCAGTGGTGAGGGCTAGGGAGAGGGAAGAAGGAGTAAGCAGTGATTCTTATAAGGTTTTCCCTCTAAAATGTTTTTATGACATTTGTTCCATCGAAAGATCAAAGGAAAACTTGATGGCGCATTAAATGCACTTTCTGTGGTGAAGGCACCTGCTTGAAGTTTGAGAAGGCGTTTATAATTCACTTAGGTAAGTTCATTTTGTACAGCCCCAAACACAGAAGTTGGCTTAAATGAAACTAAGTTTGAATTATTTCTCCACGAAATTCAGATTCATATGGAGCTTCATTGTCTACCAGGCAATACTTTGAAAAATCAAAAGAGGAATATTTAACTCCCCCTTTAGTTGATATACAAGCATTTCTTTCCCAAATGCATTTTGATAAACATTTAGGAAGTAACTTGGACGGGAGAGCAGGAGAAACCGAGATTTTATAAATGGTTTGCGTTATAAATTGGTACTTTGGATCCTAGGTGCTATTACGTTGCCCATATTTAACGTAATGGATATAGCTTGCTGGCTGAAAGACAAGATAGCCTTAAATCTATTAATTAACAAATTGACTTGGCATGGATTCCATTTGGTAAGATGGGGAACGTATTGGATGATAATGCAAAATTTTAAAGTTTGTGTCTTCTATTTGTTTCAGTGGAATTTAGCACAAAGTAATTGTTCTGCGTACACATGAAAACCCCTGTGGAAAATAAGTGGAGATCTCGTTGAGGGCTTAGCTACAGAAAGAAGGCAACGCTTACCCACCTCCAGTTAACCACGGCCGCCTTACAACCCGTTTTTGGGTCTAAAACCATTTTTTTTGCTAAAGTTGGAGATGTGGTGCATGGGTCCTTTATCTCTCATGTTTTATGCGTAGTCTCCAAGGCATGTTAACCTACAATACTTATTGAATGAGCAGAACCCTAGACCTTATAATATGTTCAGCTCTGTTCTTATTAAAAAGACATGCAAGTTTGTGAAACGAAAAAGCCTGAAGTTCCAGACTCCCTCGAGCACGTACAGACGCGTCCAGTTAGGTTAATGGCATTACTTAAAGATGGGTAGATTTTTTGAGACAAATGGCTTCAGCTTACTGTATTTTGTGTTGTTGAGTCATAAATGTGAATTTTCTGATGGCCGTTTAATTGTTAAGTTAAAATGGCCACCGGTTCCTATTTTACAATGCCAAAATGCACTACAGTAAACGTGTCGATTTAAGGGGGGGAAGAACAGGCATTACACCGTGGCCGCATTAAAGCTCTCAAGCATGTCACTGTAAAATTCGCGTTTGTGAACATAGAATCGGACGTGGGTTTCAAACTCCAAATACGTGATAGCTTTACTTAAATAATTACACGCTTAGGTTGTGCTAGTTTCAATCGTCCACTAATATACCTTGATTGCAGTAATCTTTATTCACAAACAAACATATTTTCAAGTCTTGCCCTAAAGACCAGTTTTAAAGACCATCTTATGAGGCGAAGGCTCTAAATTTCCTGATATGACTGAATTGTGCTGCTTCTTTTATTTCTCAAAGCATTTTTGGGCCTGCTCACCAAAACTTCTTCGCGTAGTGGATTGCCATTCACATTTTTCAAATGATCAATACTTTTGCAAAAAAAAATTTTGATAAGCCATTTCGACATCATCATCGTTGTACATTGGATCGGTTCATTCTAACTACGAAATTGCTATGAAAAGGGAAGATGGAGAGAAATCTGCTTCTTTATTTCATATGCTGCTTGAGACCCTTGTTTATGTGTTAATAATGCATATTGACGAGATCCTGAATAGATTCGGTGGTGTCCATCCCAAATTGGCCAAAGTGACAGAAGTGAATGGAAATTAAAAGATACGTTGCATTGAAAATTTTGATTGTCTGGTTTAAGCTATAATTGTTGATAAAAAGGGTATCTTTTGAACTGATGTAAAGAGAGTAAATGCATATTGAGTAGATATTGATAGGTATATTCATAACTTGTACTTTCGAGACCATCAAATCTATTTTATATCTATATGGTCACAATTACTACTCGTTCTCGTGAGTGATATGCTTTTCTCCCAAAATGATTCGCCTTTACCTTGGAAGGGGGACTAGTTACATTTAAAAGGCTTCAAGATTGTTTAATGCAAATATGGCTCTCGGTAATAAAATAAGAATCAAAATAATTCACCTCTTTCCGTCACGCCCCAAAATTTGGTCACTGAGACACACACTGGAATTAGAAACCTCATAGACCGTCAGATGATTATACAAATAGGAATGCTGCTTTCTAAGGAAGCAACGGTCGTATGGTAATTAGCACAATGACTGGGTCTGTGCTAATTTAATGTTGCCAGAATTTATGACAGCTTATTAAATAAACACATACTGCCAATGCCTTAACAATCGCATGTCAGAACTGCGACATTAATGCAATTACTCCTTTCTACTTCCCACTAGCACAAAGACTTAATAAGTTCAATTGGAATTTGATCGTACAGCATTACTGGCTGTAGTCAAATAATTGAAAAGTACGCTTCATCTGTGCATCTGTTCATAGCATATCTCAATTGGTATGGTTGGAAACACTCTTAGGATATAAGATAAGAATTTCCGGCCAGAGGTTGCACATAAATGTCATCCTTGTGTTTTTCAGATTTCAACGCGCCAACTTTTTTCCAACCTGGCAGGCGCCACTTGTCTCTCTGCTCCTCTCACTCAAAAACGGCTAATTTATTCACTCCTTGAGATGAGGGAGGAAAAGGGTGGGGAAGAGGAGGCGGAGAAGTAGGAGGGGACGAGCAGCTCTGGCAATGACAGCAGAGTTCAGACGTAGGAGGAGGAGAGGAGCAAGGGGGATGGGAGGAGGAGGGAGGCGTCGGGCTGTCTGTGATGCCGCGGGGATAAATTAAAGGGAAGTAAGTGCTGTAAGCACTCACTTTTGCGAGGTGGTGATGCTGGCGCTGATGACAGCTGGGGCTCTTCGCCCACTCCCTTTCTCGCGTGTCCACCAGGCTGTGGCACCCTCACCTCGCCTCGCCTTTCCCCGCATGCAGAGAAGTAGGCTGGGCTGAGCTAAGTTGAGTGGATGGCGAGCGGGCGGGAGGGAGGGCGGACAGTCGGTCGCTCTGTCGACTCCGCTTTCGCCTCTCAAGCTCTGCAAGAGCTAAAGTGTGACAAAGTTAGGATGCAAGGCGCCCTCTGAGAGTCGACAATTTGCAATCTACTTGACTATTTCTGAGACGCTGAATTGTGCTTAGTCAGTCGATTTTGCTCTAAATCAAACCTTTTATCAGTGTTTCGATAAATTTTAGAATATTCAGAAATTAGCAACCAAAATTTTATGCATAAAATTTGTAGTATTCGATGTTACACTACTTTATCATTATTATTTGCAAGGATCAATTTTGGCTGAAATTTTGGTGCAACCCGTCTTAAAGTAATAAATAATCAGATAAAAGTCCGCAAAGCCTACTTAGTTTGTACCTCATTATCCGTCTAATTAAGGTTTTGCGAATGCCGGGTATTGCTAACGCGGATCTCCTACTTAACATAGGTTGCTGGATCACTGTCTGACTTCAATGAAGCAGGACTGTTGCAAATTCATTTACTCAACACTCGTGCACAAAAATAGAGATGACAGCTCGGAGTATTCTCAAAAGCCATTTTATGATTCCTAAGTACCTAGTAGTTGAGCTGTTCATTTTCAA
Organism: Echinococcus granulosus; assembly: GCF_000524195.1. NCBI lineage: Eukaryota > Metazoa > Platyhelminthes > Cestoda > Cyclophyllidea > Taeniidae > Echinococcus > Echinococcus granulosus. The sequence goes on along the minus strand of NW_020170391.1, from coordinate 352,243 downwards.
AACACTTCCCACTTTACGCCTTTTCTCATTTTGATGGTGCCAGCCATACGATTGTACAAGCAAAAGAGGTGATGGCGATCATAACGACGCAACCATTATCCGCATATTTTCTTCACATTTCAATGTGTATAAAAATGTTTTAACATAAAAAACGCAAGCACCATGGAAATGATTTGGGGTATTAATGATTTTGAAGAGTATATTTGACGAAGATCCGGGGCTTACATAAGGGCTTTTCTTTTCAGTTTGATCACCATAACGGAGCGCATAGCGCTCCGGAAACTATAAATCACGGTTTTAGGTCGCACATTAATCTCCCAAGGTTCCAAGTAGGTGAAAAATCCAGTCGCGTTTTGAATAATATCCATTAGCACAACCAGCCTAATGAAGCTGGGCTTCGGCACGCCATCCAAACACTGTTTTTATAAATGGAGTGGAGCGCCGTCACGCAAGTCAATCCCCACCTCATAAATTTGGTTTGTATTTTGGTGCACATCCTAATAGCTGGAGAAATACGGCACGAGTAAATTACCCAAATGAAAATACAGATTGTCCACTTTCTGTGATGGCAAATTTCAACACCATCTCCCAAGTTTTGCCATACCTTGCGTTGGAATTAAGGCATTATGTTGTCAATTTCTACCCCGCTCGAATGCAAGCAGCACAGCGGACCATTTCACTCCGCATGTGTGCTGCAGTAGTCTTCTAACTTTCAAAGGCTTTTTCTAGAAATGGCTATTTTATTAAGAAAGTAGTTATATGGATCATTAAATGCACGTTTTGTTAATTACTAACAAAGTATTTGCAGCTTTTAATTCGCGATCTTTCAGAGAAGCAGACATGGGTAATGCAGTTATCCCAATCGAATAACCCGCCGACTTTTGTGCATGATTGGACGTGTTGAAGAGGTAAAGGAGGGGAACATGATAAAGGGCAGGCATGCTTATTCCGGCAACACTTGTACTTTAGACAGGTCGTGTCTGCAGGCTACAAGGGTGGTTTTAAAGAGAGCACGTACTGATAGACTGACTCTGATTGGGACGGAAAATAAGTGGGTGCGTGTCTATAAGATCAAAAACAGCCGAAGCTAGCCGCATTGGCTACGTTAAAAGGGCACCTCAATTTAAAAGCATCACCAGAGGTAAATATAGTTCCATTAGATGCAGCATTTAATTCCGTAGTACTTCCTTTTTTTCCATTCGCAAATTCACAAAGCATGTCAGGAAGACTCCCTCAGAACTCCAGACCATTGAAAATCATTGAAAGCTCTCAACCACAGCTGAATTGCATGTCAGACAAGGTTGTTGTTTTAACAATTTAATAAAAGATTACTAGAGATTCCTCTTGTGTACTATAAGATAATACGAATGAATGGCGGATAAATGGTTTTCTCCCTGACGTTGACTGTTTCTTTCGATTTCTGCTGGCTAGCAGATCTACCAACGGGATCATTACTCCCCATATGTTAACAAGCATTTTGTGTAATTTGCAAAGTAGGGAATGTGGTGTGTAGGATAGCACTTAAAACCTCTCCTTTACTTGGGTTTTAAAATTCACTTCTGCATGCAGCTCTTGAAATGAAGTAGTAATTACGACTGATTGATGGGTCAACGTTAAGAGAGTGAAATGTTGTAAAATAATACCAGGGGCTGAATCCGATCCTCATTTCTCTTGTCAATCAGTCCGCGCGACTCGTGGGAAGAGGCACTTGCGCTCGGGTCCGCGGTCCGTATCTGGTCCAGCCCTCTGATTCTGTGCAGTACGGCAGGCGCCTGTTGCATTGGACGCTCCTCCCTACTCCTGGGAGAGGCGTATTTGCGAGGGGTTTGTGGAAACATCAAATAGACATGCTATACCACTGATTAACCTTAATCTACCACTTACTAGCCTAAGGCTACATAGTTCATGCGCACTGACTAACGAGCCGAAAAATCAGATGGAATTCAGTTGATGTGACCGCTGCCATTCTTCCACTAATTTGAAAAAAATTCCTTCTCACCATTATCTTGAACATTGAAACAAAGCGAATTATGAAGAATCATAAAAGGTGTTTCTATCCTCAGGTGTGTAATTTTAGCGGAAGCACCAAACTCCACTTGATTCGTTCTAAATGCGTGTCACAATGTGGGTAAATCTGTTGGTTGAGTATTTTGCGTATAAAGGCAAGAGGAAATCAATCCCGCATTTATTCGACATACAAATGCTATTGCTTTCATTTATGCTGCAGACTGTTTCAAAACTATTCAATCGCATGTTCTGCATTAGGTCGCGGGTGCAGTGCACAAGCCGTGCGATTTTTCGAAAAAAGGTTCAACTAAAGAGAATTTCACCTTGGGCACCTAAACTTATTACCCTCTAAATGCACCCGAATTGTAGTTTAAGACCTAGAAGAGTGTATTTGTAGGCGGCTGAATGGCTTTCCGAGAGGATTTTAACCGTCGATGAAGTCGTTAATATAAAATCCTTTAAATATTTCTCCCTAAGAGATTACTTTTCCTTTAGAGCTACTGGAATGTTCGCAGATGTGGGGAAAATATATGTACACTTATGAATGATTTACAAATCTTACCATGTAAATTAGGTCACTTTCCCGGGTGCTAAATGATTACTTGGCAAGAAAACCCATTATCCACTAAAAAAATTTGTAGCTTTTTAAATTTTCGAAACATATGCTAGAAATCCTCGCTTTGGAGTGCGGCTTTTCTATTTCTTGACAAAGTATTGGAAGAAAGTCAAAAACGGGAGGAGGAGTTATTTTACCGAATAAATCCCCCAATTACCAGGGTAGCAAGTGAAAAATCTCACATCATTCTGCAAGATGTAATCAGCATACCTCACGAATGTTTTCAATAGGCTGGCAGGGACAATTTAGAGGCTTATCTCTAACTCATCATGTCGCCAAAGCATGTGCCTAGAAGCAGCTTCATGTTGTGCCCTTGGGTATATGCGACTGCTTCAGCGGCAGGCGCAAAATAGCGCCAGGCTTTGACAAAAAAGTGGAGGCAGTCATGCCGAAGCGAAAGCACCTGGTTCTCCCTTGTCTGGGCTAAGTGCTTAATTAGGCGGGAGGAGGCACTAAGGTTGCTGCCATTGGTTGTAGCTGAACTCCCCTTTCCTGTACCATGCTTCTTTAACGAAGCACCCAGGCAATCAGTCCTCTCTGATTCGTCAAGGTGTGTGACGACGTCACAATGCCTACATCTCAAGGCAATTAACTTAGAGCACCTTCTGGTCTTTTTTCACATTGAAATATTAATTTACATTAGATTTGAGCATTATCTGATGGCATATCCAGTAATGCTCATGCCAAGAGTACGATCAACTCTAAAGGCCGAAATTTAACCACTGGCACCCTCTAAGCATAATTACTCAAGTACGTGCCAAAATCCTAATCCAACCAAGCCTATTTAAAAGCCATCGAGTTAAAATATGAAATCATACCGTTGAAATTTTTCGGTTGTCATTTTTGAGAAAACAGTTGCAAAAACTACAGTAACATGACTTTTTCCACTACTAATACACAGGAAGTATTTGCTTTGTCCATTTTATGGAGTACCTTATCCATTAAAAGTCCAGTTAGGGTGAGGCTACGGTAAGCAATGAGAAGGGCGGTTAATTTACAGGATGGCTGATAGCACGAGTGTGCTCTTCGCGCATTCACTTTGCCAAAAGAGGTAGTGGCAATAAAAACTCCATGTATCACGGGTCGCAGGCAAAAACCTATGCAAAAGTTTGCTAATTGAGAAGATGAAACCGACCGAATCTAAGGACCAACTCCTTAATTCCACTCTAACCAAAGCACTTAGTCCTCTCGACTTGGCTGTACCTAGCCCAACTTAACCATCCAGGATGCTCTGTGGCTTAAAAGCTCTTGAAACAAGCGGCGTTGATAACCGCTTTCAGGTGCTGTCCATTAAGTTGTGTGAAGGTGAGTTCATTTTATCAATCTCTAATATTTATTTTATTTTCTACTCTGACTTTTATCCCTCTTTCGATGACTTTTTAAGAAATCTGAGCATTAGTAACAACCCTCCTGAAAATATTTTCAGCACACAGAATGCCACACGTGGCTAAAGCTCACTGCCCTCCTCAGGGCTCCGAAATGCCTTCCCGTACGCTCATATCTGATTTTAATCTACAGCCTGCGTAGCAGGCACAAGCCTTGAAACGTTTAGCCTGAGCAAAATCGGCAGTCTTCAACTGAGTCCCTGTCTACATGAAGCACTAAAGTAAGTCTACAGCCCTGACAATTTCCGCTAGGCTTTTAAGCTGCGATCGACTAACACAAGAATAATTCAATCCTGTACTGAATCACTCACCTTTGATAAGGCATAGATGTGCTAAACTTAATTGTCCCCAATAAATAAAATTTAAGCATAAGGACATAATTATTCAACTTTGCACTTTTGTAAGATCTGCAAGCAGCCCAACGTCCTTCCAACATAAATCCAGATTCCTAATACATTCGACAGCAGCTTTAATGTCAAAGTAGGTTAAAGCCTTAGCAAAGTTTAATATCAGTTCTTACAAAAATGGGTGTTGGTTTTTGCTTTAAGAAGCAGAGTTTTGGAGTTTAGCCTAACCTTGGCGCTATGAAATTTTGAAAGTTTAACTTTTTAGTGAAACTGTTTATCGGGTGTAATCTAGTAGAACTGACTGCAAAACTTAGGCTCACGTACAAAAGTCACCATGAATTCCCTTGAAATTGGTAAAATACAAGAAAACTCATTATTAGGGATAGGGGATTCTCAATACGTTTCCATGTTCTGAGAACAGGTGGCACAGATTTATCCAAACAACCTGAACTTTACCGATGGTGTGGATAGAGGAAGCACTAAAAATATTTTCTGTGTCATTCTTCAAATACGATCATTTCACTGGAAAATAGTCAACTTCTATCAGTGTTTTTAGAAACTGGCTACATGCTTCATGTGTCGTACGAAACGTCCAACAGACAAAATTTGAAAGACGGGGTTAATCGCAGTGGCGAAATGAAGTCCAAACTTTGTGGCTCAAAAGGGTATTCATAAAGCCCATCACATAATTAAACCACTGCACAAAATAAGTACACATTAATGAAACATGTGAGTGACTAAATACTTTTTTTTGTTTGGAATGTCGAGAGACCATCAAACGATTTTGTCCATGACTAGGCCCGCGTTTTACCCACCTTATAATAAGTAAATAAAATTTGATTGTAAAACAACCCTTAGGATGGATGGAAATGTATTTATAGAAATCCTATGCTCTTCGCTTCGAGAACTGCGTAGCACTACCATGCAGAGCACTGAAATCTAGTGTTAAACGTCTCTTGTGATACCTAATCTCACTAAATGTCTATTTATTTTAATTAAGTCAGTATGCATTCGTTAACTAGATGCACAGGTCTCTAACCACCAGCCCCATTTTCTCGCAGTTGTCAACACTTGTGGTCCAAATTCCATCCCTGTGAGGAGGATTGTGGTGGATAGGTTCATCCCC
>NW_020170391.1:320851-346662 GCF_000524195.1 Echinococcus granulosus | reverse complement strand
CCTCCTCCTCCAAGAGGTCGAATTCGGATTTGTTACAACGTTCTATATAGATTTAAATTTTCCGCAAAATGATGCACTTATTCAATTGTCATACTCTTCAGTGAAGTCCAATCGGGAGCAATGGCAACCTAGGGTATCTGCCATTCAACTCACTTATTTAAAAGGGATACTTTAGAGGAGCGAAGGGAAGGAGGAACTAAGAGTAGATTTGAGTCGACTAATTTTACCCGAGAAAGGGTTTGAAATTGAAAATAAGTGTAGATCGAGAGAGGGTTAGGGACTGTGTGATGATTCACGTTAAACACCTACCGGAAATATAAAAAGGAAAAAAATTTAGAAATCTAGAATATGTTGCACCCCGAAAATGTAGACTTTTTTTGAGCTTCAATGGAAACAAACAGCTTCTTTTTTCAGGATTAAAAAACTAATGCTCCCAAGGCGATTAACTGCATGTTTATATTGGACCGCATTACTTACACTATGCACTGCCTAGTGAAGACTGTTTCCTACCTCCACTTTCTCGCCTGCTTGCACCGTAAATTTAAGTCACATGTTGACGATGCTATCAAAATTTGCCACAGTTACTTCTGCCGAAGGAGTTTGTCATAACTATACCGTAAAAATGAACCAAACAACTTTAATTGTAACTAGCTGTCTGGCCACTGATCACCCGCATTTGATAACGTGTTACCTCTTAAGCCCAATTTTGGAAACGTAGGGCGGTGATGGGTGACATACACGACATGTCGATTAATTGGACTGGCTGTGTTTTTCAGATCGACAGGCTTTCTGTATCAACTGAAATTTTAGAACTACCAAAATCTGAGCAGTTAACTTGCAACGCAAAATAAATATTATAAAGGTGATTTTATTCCGTTTACAGCACACACACCAATGCATGTTGGTGAAATTGGGGTAATTCAAGCGCCTTCTGTCCAAATTATCAATAGAAATTTGTTTAAGCATATATTTTTTGGAAGCGTTTATGATGAAATTTGCTGAATGTAGGTACCGTCTTTAAAATGAATCCCAATCCCATCTGCCAGATACGCTACTCCTATGCAATGCTCACACCATAAGTTGACAGAATGAGGACGGGGGTGTACAACAAAGGCAATCCATCACTCAACTCAGTACGTTTTCCCCAGAGGGTGAGAGGCATGAAATAAGGAATGTAGTAGCCTCACCTCCAGCTACCAGTCCTATTGCATCTCCTCTCCTCCCCTCCCCCCCTCTGATTCAATAAATCCTGATTGTTGACGCTCAATGTGTGACATGATGTGAGTGATATATAATGCACATCCACAATTTTGCATTATACACTATCTGGCAGATCCGATGACTGCAAATCACTGCATGCACTGGGGTACGTCTGTGAACTTAAATTCTGTCATGTTTTAGGGGAGGAAAGAAAATGACAAATCTCGTAACAAGGCAGTTTTGGTACCGTTTGTGTATTTATTTTAAACTTCTAAAAGTGCTCGATTAAAAAACAAATTTTAGTCAAATCGCTTTATCAAGACCGCTCAGTATGCCATTGGAATTACAATTACAAACATCTGAATTGGACATTGGATTTGATATAGAGCCGTCCATCAAACGCGATTGTATTTGTTTGTATTTGTAGATGGGAGCAATAAGTAAAGATCTACTCATGAGGCTGCACTAAACGGGTAGTAGGAGTCTATTATCTGACTTGGTGGTAAGGGTAAGTGTACCATATTAAAGTGGGCAGCTGCTCGCAAAAAGGCTATCACTTCGGACGCTGATGCCAAAGTTGATCCAATTTCCTAATTCGCTTCTGCGAGTGTTTTCTTCTTCGTCCATGCTTAGTTCCATTAAAGGATAAAGCCAAAAGCATATAATAGTTAATTTTTAGCGGTTTGGCATTACATACTTACATTCTTTTAAAATGAAAGCAAAAATTAAACCACCACTATTTAACAGGATTGAAACAAAACCACTTAGGGCTTATTTGCCCCCCGTGCAGAAGGCTACGCCTTACCGCTGTTGTTACTTGTCGACAGGTGTTCCCGCCCCCACTTGTTAGAAATTAAAACTGAAAAGTGGTTCCAGTCGACGGTACTGCGAAATCTAGACGGAAGCAGCGAAGGCTTTTTAACAAATCGTAACCACGGCCAGAAATTGTATTCCTATAGGGAACACACGCATTCTCTTATGCATTTTCTGAAAAGCAGTTGAATGAGCGGTCAAGACATAGGTATACGTGAATGGGAATGTGGGCAACCACACACAGGCGTGTGCAGCACAGCATTGATGTGTGTGCTGCAGACACAAATTCTCGGACGGGGAGGATGGGACAGGAGGAGGTGCAGGAGGTGGAGAAAAGGGTGTCTGGAGTGCGTGTGCGCGTGCGCGCCGGAAAATGCCCTCTCCGTCTGGCTCAGCACACATCAGCGGGACCCACCGCAAACGCCATTTTTCATCACTCTTCACACACACTAGTCCCAGTGTACATTTTTGCGACCAGCACTCGTTGGTGAGCGATTGATAAAAAGTAGGCGGATCAGCCACTAGTAGGGGAAAGGGTGGGCACCAAATGAACACAACTAGTTTTGGGCTAAGTTCGCCTGCTAGTCCTGCTGCATTACAGCTTCTTGAGGACCACTTGAAAGCTATCAGTTATCACCATTTCATTTCAGTCAGCCTCATTCGTGAAAATAGGTGCTGTTGCAATCACTGTCACTTTGCCACGTTTGACATGCTGAGGCGATATTATTGTCAATTTTTCCAATTTGACGTTAGCAAGCGCTTAGATCAGAAGATGCTAATTACCGGTTCCCCTCTCGCCTCACTCCAGTGTCAGGTAAGTGTCAATCTGTTGACGGACTGATTGACGAAGCATCGGCCTCGGTTTGCACAGTGTTAGAAATTATACGATTCTACATTCGTGCAACCAAGAGGGTCCAAAAGTTGCTATTAGCAAAATTGAAGTTACTGTAGATTGCACAACTCATTACAAATACCCACAATGGTAAACGCACAAGAAACATAGAGATAACCCAATTTTACTTATTGAATCAAATAAATGATTAAATTTAAATTCCACGTCTTCGATTTAAAATACACTTATGCGTCGCTACTATGCAGAAATCTAGAAAAAATAATTTTGCTGTTGTTACTACTGCACTATTCAGCAATCAAAGGAGCTTACGCCTCGTCTCACTTGTTCTCGTGCTTGATCTTGTAATTAGTCTGAGGCAAAGCCTGTAGCATGCAGTCGATGAATTTAGCAACTTCTAAATGCCGCGAATGCTTACTCCCACTAGCTTAACAACGCAACACCGATTTAGGAACCATTCATGTAATGGAGAAGACTGGCCCATGAGAGTGATCAGGGCGACTTGTTAGCGCCTTTCGTGCGTAAACTTAAAGAGCCCTTTTGATTGTATCCCAGTTCCCACAACACAGTATGCTGAAGACGTCAATACCTCTCAAGGTAATTTGAGGCGCTACTCAAACACACTAGAATCCGCGCTGTCTTAACTACCAGAACTAACCTAGGTACAAATAACTTGTGGAAATTGACTTGAGAGATTGCTGGAATGCCTAAATATGCAGAATAATTCCAAACACAAGTCGTTTAAACAAAATAAAGTGCATTAAGCTTAGAATGATTACTGGAAACTATCCAAATCACCACTGCAAAAAGTCATGCACTTACTTTGTATTTGACTAAGTCATTAGTCTCCACCTTCTTTAAACTATACTGACTAGGTTCACTGAACAATGACCACGCTTTTCATACATGCGGGTCCAACGTCAAAAAAGAATGTGCAAGTATCCTTCAGTAAAACATTGACAGGGAACCATGGTCCCCTAGGATTAAGATTTCTGCCACTTTACAGAGGTTGACTTTAAGATCATTAATTTAAAAGTGCTTCTACAATTTTGCTAGTATTATCAGCTTGCCTATGCTTTGGTGTGTTTAGAGGAACGTGTTTACGGGGCGAAGGAAAATCGCCGCCCCGTGCTCCATGGTGGGGATGAGAGTGAGGGTGACTGCCGCGGAGGGGTGATGACGCGTCCAGCGTGCGGTGCGGTGTTCTCGACACGCGAGCTCATAAATTAAACGCCATCCCTTTCCTCACTCAGACCGGCACTCACCCATGCACACACGCACCCACACCCACGTGCTCCGGCTGATAGGGCGCAGGACTTGCACAGCCTCCACCGTTTCCTCCATCCTGCTACGCGTATGCACTGAATTGAAGAAATTGTAGCCTCCACCATGACTCAATTCTGCCCACAATCTGAACTGCAGGCGGATGACTGGCACCGACTTTGTCAGTTGGTGAACATCCATATGGGCGATATTTAGTCTCGGGAAATTCGTGCGAGTGTCAATATGTGCATTCCATAAAACTGGCTCCAAAGTAGTCATCTGCTATCACCTAACGCGTTAAGATATGATTCGCTATTTGACATTCAACATTCTGTAGAGTTAGTGGTGTTCAGCATACACTTGTAACTAACGCAAAATTTCACAGCTCTTAATCTATTCTGAGGTAGCTGAAAGTGTTATCATTATTCTTTAGACGGAGTATTACAGCCAGCATTCATCGATATCGTCCTCGGTCATGTTTACTAATAGGTGACAGTAAGAATGGAAACATAAAATGCAGAACAAACGTGAAAGTCCCAAGTAGCACAATGTTTCTTGACTCCTCGGCTTTGGTGCCTAAGTAGACACCAATATAGTCATGAAATCGTAGAAGGAAAATAAAGGTGAGCTTGAGATAAAGGATTTACACCGAACAAGTAAGCGTTTACTAAGATGAGATTCTGAAGCACAACAACTGAAATTCAATTCAATTCCGAATCTGTCAAATACAAATTCGAATAATGCTTGACCTCCTTTGTTGCTTGAAAACTAAATGGGTGTACCTAAAGAAACTCATAAATAAAACTGTGTTTTAATTACCACCTTTCCTAGTGCTATGCACAATGCTTTCTGCAATGAAGTCATCGGGAAACGAAAGGATAAACTCTGTCTTACAGCCATCCAGACAGGTGTTAAAGCGAACAGCAGAAAGTGATGGATCTCTCCTTGTAAAACAAAGCATTGTGAATAAAGCTTGAGTATTGGTGATGTTTTGACCTATATCTCTAGGCTCTGCCGTTCTAAACAATGGTACCATGAAATTTGTGTGATCATGTCGAGGTTTAGGTCACCATGAGATGTTGATAGCGTCGAAGTAAAAATTCAATCTCATATGATTCATATTTAGACGATTAAGGGTAGGCAAAAATAAATGGACGGTAGCAAAGTGTTGTTTTGTCTCGTTCTTGATGGTAGAAGTGTTTACTCAATTGAACCAAACGACAGCTGGTTGTATTTGTTTTTCCTCAAAAAAAGTGACGATACTGAGCTCAAGAGCATAGAAAAGGCGTTGAGCCTAATGTAAGATAGGACTGAGAGCCTAGGAAAGGCGCCATATGGCACCCGCTGTATGGGTAAATAATACACAAATGGTCGGTCGAGGAAAATCAAGCTGTCACAGTCGCCCAGCGCTCATCCCCCTTAATTGAATCCCCTTTCGATTGCCTGTGCGTCCACCTTCATGGAGCACTAGTATGAACGCCATATGACGAGAATCGCTCACCGAAAGGCGATGTTTGAGCTTATGGCAATAAAGCGTTGTAAGCCTTGAATTTTACCGAAAAAGTGCCAAGTCAATTTGCCTCCAATTTGAGGCTTTATAAAAAAAGGTCTCAAAACTTTCATGAAAATGTGCAGCCTTTAACGTTTGACCGCTGATCGCGAGGCACGTGCAACGGTGATGCGTACAACTACCCAGACTATTGATAAAATCAGGAACTGCAGACTTGATTTGTGACTGACATCGACGTGACCTTTTCGATATTACCTTACCTTCCAAATGCCATTCAAACAGTTATTGAACTACTTCTATAGTAGGGGTGCGAACTTGTAATGAATGTGTGATTGGTGGAAAAAAACCTAACTATTTCGATTCTCATGGGTTTAGTAAAAGCGACTGTTTTCGTAATCACTCGATAAGCACAAGTTTAAATAGGCTTGACATAATTGGAAATGATCCACCTGATATTTCAATCTATTCAATGAGAATTCAAAGTACAACAAGACAATGCACTAAGTTTTGCTTTGAGTAAGAAGTTGGCGATCGTTGGTGTAGGTCTTAAAATACACAACAGTTTATCTTCCGCAATTTGTCTTCCTCGCAATTGCCGTTCATTGCTTGAAAACTTTAATTGAGGAGAGATTGCATTCATTCAACACGTCTTCCTATCTTTCAAATTTCGTTCTATGCGCGCTAGAATTACCGCTGTATGACCACCTGATTGAAGCATTTTTTACACAATCAGAAAATGAGTAATAAGAGGCCGATCAAGGGAGATAAGAAAAGAAATTGAGCCAAATAAGGAAACCGACAGCAACACATTTGCGGACTGAATGAATGTTCAACGATATTTTAAGCTGAAGCAGACCCATTTGTAAAGGGTAAAGAGTGACGATATCGCGCTCATCAAATGAGGATTTAAAGTGAAGATTATACACAGGAGGAGATTAAACGTTAAGCTTCGTCACATTTTTATTACTTGATCAGGCGAAATCAGTTGGCTAATGCTCATTGAATAGGGTAGGCATGTAATTGAAATTGAATCACTTTCTCCACTTTAGATGAGAAGCTCATAAGCGGTAATTATTACAAATTTTTAGTTAAAATCTTTTTCATGAGAATATGCAGAACGTTAACTCCGCTTAATTTCCCATTAAAAGTTGCATTTTATTGTATTTACGATTCAAATTTTGCTCGTGAAATCCAGACTTTGCCACATTACTTAATTGAGCACATTGGAACTATTATTCTACCCAAAAACGGCAAAGAGTCGTTCCCACTGCCATGGATAAAGCATCGTCAATACGTACAAGCGGCTCGAGACCCGTCTTCACTTGTTTTGCCCGCGCAAATAAGTTAGACTAGCGAGCGTCAATTCCCCCCTCTAAGCAGCGTTCGCACTTCCACAATTATACAAACGGTAACATTTAAGGCTTTGAAGTGAACATTCACACAAAAGTTCGCGGCTGATAGTGGACCCAAACTCTGAAAGCGAAAAAAGAGCACAGTTACTCTGTGCTGCGTAGCAGAATTATGAAGGAAGGGAAGAGCCCATGCCTTTAGAGGAAAAAGCTGTAGAAAAAAATAAAGGTATATTATGAGGGCGGTGCTTTGAAATGCCGAGTGTGAAGCTGGCAGTGTAAATGGAAGAGGCATCTATTCTTTATAAAGGCTTTATTTAGCCAGTTTGTCTAATTTAATCTCTTGCCATAAGGAAGAATCCTTCACTCTGCAAAGAGTAAACACGTCCATAGAAAAACAGTGAAGGTTCCTGCTTACTGGTGGCTTTTATCAATCCTTAACAATGGGTTTTTTTCTACAAGTGGGAATTGGTTTTGTCGCCGGTGAGACAGACGTTGCAGACTGTAAGAGCACTGTGTTTATGACCTGCACACTAATTTGGATAGTCATATCATTAATCACAGGGAAATTCCGGTCGCGAAAAGGGAATCCTCGTTTTTGTTATCTTCACGGGCGGGGCAAATATATAGCATATTTGCAGGTTTTCAACGGCCAAGTCCCTTGCTAAAGCAGACTCGTAAATGCAAGGTTTGGCCAACTTACAGGACAATCCACACTTGGATTGAAAGTAGCGGTAGGAATCTGTTAAAATAAAAAGGATTTCGGATTTAATTTGATAGGTCTATAAGAATTTCTACGTGATATACATGCCTCAAAACATTTTCACGAATAAATACTCAACTTTCCTAAATGCTTTTTTGCTTAAATGCACGATAGCATGGTCAGCTCAAAGGCATTAACTAGATAAATCTCCAACTCCCCTTTTTAAAACAGCCTTTCAATGGGTATCAGAGAGCTTTAGTGGAGTGTTGTAATAGCTCGAAAAACAAAGCACTGTTAAGAATATCTTTGAAAAATAACCATTAACACTGTACAAAGTGTTCCCTAAACTTGATGGGCAGTTTCTGTAAAGTGGGGAACAACGATGCCACGCAGAAGGTAAGTGAACTCAAATAAAACGGTCCGTAAATTTATCCTTCATTGTTCTAAGGAAAGGGCGATGTGGCCTAACATGCACTACCCAAAGTGAAAGCGGTTAGTTACAACAGTACTGCTTCATAAATAAAATTTGTATGACTTCACCCTTTAGTCGACCGATAAATCACTTTCATTTGAAGCAAATGGAGGTAATCCCGACGGAAAACGTATTTCCTCATGAATACGTCGTTCATCGAGCAGCAACTTCAAATGCTAGTTGAAATACCTCACCTAGACAGACACAGGGATAATTCAAAGATCCCGACGGAAATAATTCTGATTCCGTGTTTATAAGAATTTGGAGTTATTTCCATTAAGTGCTTTCATACTTCTTTTGAAATAAGTTGAGTAAGTGGTCATGGTGATTACTATAGCATGGATAATTCCTACAGTTTTGTTACCTCGCTACTTAGAACGAGCCCTCTTTGAGGTCTCACTTCGCTTTATACTCAGATTTTAGTTAAAGAAATCGTACTTTCTCTCGTTTACTATTGGAAGACTACTCCCTAGAGGGCTACATTGTAATCAACTATTCAAGGGCCGGTAAAGTTACCACTTTACACTTGAGCTGACAAGAGTATTCTACGAAGCCAAGCGGCTGAATTATGACTTGATATATGTGTATCTGGGAGACTCAGCAGCTCCAGAGACCCGTCTCTTAAGCCTAGATTACAACAATCTAATAGCGTCAACCAAATGGATCTCACTTGGCACCCATCAACTAAGCTGCATAAATTGAGGTAAGTGATGCCGTGTGAAGTGAAGGCTTGGATTCTCATGAAAACAGTCGAACTGACAACTCACGATTCCTCACAGAACACTGGTTTGGTGCTCGTTGTTCATCCCCATCCAAAAGGAAACCCCGACGATATGCCCATCTCAGCCGAACAAGGAACATCCTTATGGGCCAAATGGAGTGTGCTTAAACCGTAAACAACAAAAGTTGAAATGAAACCTCAATGTTTGGGAAGTATACACTCCACCTTACAAGAGATGCTCAAAATGCGCGTCTCAGTTTCAAGTGGCAGGAGCTCATTCAAGAAATTTGGACAGCACGAACAGCAAATACTTACCGCGGGAATGAAGTATTTTTGAGTACTTTAACGCCCATGCAGTTATTGACCGCTAAGTGCCACTCGTTTATATTTCAATAAATAGTTTTGGGCTATGAAACAGTTAAGAGATGGAATATGCACCCGACTGATTGTGAGACAACTAGACCCTGTACGACAATAACCTTTAAATCACACGAACATACGAATCAAACAACCTAGTAATGAATGTTGCACAAAGTTCAACTTGAGAAATAGACTTGGACGCGTAAGACAAAGTGGAAAGAAAAAGGTCCAGAATGTGGAAATGCATATACACTGGTTTGCGTACATATATATATATAGATTTGACATATATATGCATAATATGCATATAAGTACTCGCAGCAGAAGCAGTATCTAGGATTGTGTTTGAGTAGCGTGTTCAGTCAACATCCTCATAAAATGCATACAATTGAAGACGCGTGTGCAACGCATTGGGTGATAACAGGCAGAAGGATGGAGGTAGGAGGATGGCTTACTGCTTCGAGCTCTTTCTTCCTGTACATCGAGGTGACACAAGTGTAGAAAAGTGGATCAGGTAAAGGTGAGAGTATTTACACGTGAGGACGGGTGAGGGATGATCAACTTGAGGCGGATGGCAAGCGCTCGGTGTAGGGCGGCGGTGGAGGCTCGGGCCCACCAGTGCCACCACCCCGACGGGCCTGCTGTTGTTGCTGGTGCTGGTGATGACGTTGCGCTGCCACCATTGCTGCGTTCAAAAGCGGAAGGAACATCTTCATCCGCACTGCCGCTGGATGATGACGAAGGTGGTGGTGATGGGAGGAGGGAGGAGGGGGAGGCGGAGGGTGCGATGGAGTTATGAGGGGGGGCGGAGGATGAAGGCTAATAGTGGAGCTGGAATTAGAGGGTTCCTCTGAGATGGTGCTCAGACTAGCGTGCCGCGAGGCGTCTCTGAGTGCATTTGTAAACAAATCAATAACTGCGGAGGGGGGAGGAGATGGAGCAGCACGATCACGATGAGCGAATTCTAATATGGTGCTGCGCTTAAGGGAGTCACAGAGCTGGCGCATCGCCAGGTCTTCTTCGTCCTCTTCCTCATCTTCCTCGGTCGCCTGAGCGTTTATGAAGGGACTGAAATCGGTCGATTCGACCCGCGATGGCAGGGTCGAAGGGGGAGACGTCGGCAAAGGTGAGGGTGTAGGGGAATGTGGCAAAAGATCGCTGATGGTAGTTTCCACATCGTGGCGAATATGAACAGGGGGCGGAGACGACATAGTATACAATGGAGAGGGAAAGATAGGCTCAAGAACGAAACACACTGTTGGAAGAAGGACCAAGCAATCGAAGAGACAAGCCAGAGATATTATGCCCACGAGGCGGAAGAAATGACTGAAAAGACGAGCACTACTGTTAGTGAAAAGAAGAACTATTCATTGTAGTTTTCAGGAAGATTTACTTACTCAGCAATGAACTCGACTCGCACGGCGGCTAACAATGCCACAGCTAGCACGAGGCTTACATTGGCGTGGACGATTTGACTGATTTGGTTTCGAAGAATTGCAAAAAGTTTCTTCACCCTCAAAGGAGCAGGAGGAGTGGCAGTCACTCCTCCCACCTCTACCTCCCTCTCTGCAGCCTCCTTGCTCCCACTATCGTTGCAAACCTCGAAGGAGGAAGCATTTATGCGACTCCGATGGTGAATGTTGTGCTGGGGGCCGTACCAGCCGCAGAGTACCCCTGAGGAGAGTTTTGTACCCAATCCGAAAGCAATGAGCACTAATCCACCCGATATGGCATTTAGATCGAGGCCAAGGACAAGGAAACCGAGGAGACAAGCGGAGACAGCGCCACCGCCGCCCACGCACACGGCGAGTAGAGCAGCCACGGGACGCGGGAGGAATATCAGACCCGCCACTAACACTGCACCCACAAGGATGCCACTGGTCACGACGAAGTGCTGCCAAAAGGTGAGATACTGCTCTGCCAGGGTGAACGGCAGACCTGTGGGAAAGACTGGTACGCCCTGAGAAATCGACTGCTCGGTGAGAGCACGAACTCTCTGAAGAAAAAAAGTACAGCTGAATCCAGTCGAGTAAGATCGCCTAAGGAAAATCAGTCGTTGCTCCCACCTTGACGAATCTGATTTGGTCGGCGATATCCCCGTAGCCTCTGGCAAAAAATGCTGTTTGAGTAAGTTGGATTGGATCGGCAGGTGAGATGCTGTAGAGGTCTGAAGGTCCCCCCACCCGCTGCGGTAGTGTAATGCGACCCAAGTGAAGGCCTGGATCAGGAATGATGGTACAGGGAGGAGAGGTGTAGTTAAACACATCTAGCACACGCCATGCATGCAGATAGACGCGAAATGCAGATGGTTCGATCACACGATTGTGCACCAGACGACCCGTTCGAATCTGCAAGGAAGAGGTGGTCAGCATCAAAGTAGGGAAAAAAGCCGCAAAAGGCCCAACCTTTACTGAATCGTAGCAGACATACCCTGCCCAAGTCGATACCGTTATCGGTTTGCACAATCAGCAAGAGGCCAAGAACGCCTTCTTCACTGGCTTTTTCGGTCCAGTTGCCTTCGGGAGAGATATAGCCATTTTGTACATCAGCATCAAAAGCCCTTTGAAGCCCCAGCAGCCAGTCGTGCATGGAATCCAGCCAGATACGTTTGCCAGTGAAGGAAACTCCCGGTAAGCTAGCCACCTCAGAAAACAGTGTCCTCAGATGCGTCTGACTCCGGGCAAAATCGACTCCAGGACCAGAAAGAGCGCTGACCTGTGGAACTTCTGGCTTCCTGCGAATAAAACCCTCAGCAGGCGCAGGTGGTGATGGTTCGGCCACCAAAATGGCGTCGCTGCCTCGAGTAATGAGTTGGAAGTGAATGAGACCGAAGGTCTCACTCGACTTCTCCACGAATCCATGTTCGATAGCGTCGGTGGGGATGAGACTGAGGAGGTTGAGACCCAGTCGGAGACGCAAGGGAGCCAACACGGCGGCTGAGGCGACGAGGCTGAGACCGAGGAGACAGATAACGATGCGGAGAGAGAGGAATTGCGAGAGCGCAGCCGCCAGTCGGTTTGCAAGGCGGATGAAAAGCGGACCGCCGGTGCAAGACTGCCGGTGCTGACAGGAACTACAGAGACACTCCAGGAAGACAACTCCGAGCTGTAAGAGGCAGGCAATACGTCGGTGGTGTGTGGGGGAAAGGGGTGTCGATTAGCGGCGACCACACACAGTGCTGTCGCATGCACGAATATGCAAAACACACGATTATTCGGTGACTAAGATGCGCGCAGGCACACACGTCGACAGGCGCCCAGAAGGAGGGACTTGGGTGTGTGTGCGTGAGAGCGAACGAGCTAGCTGGTGAACAAGCGAGTAAGCGAGAAAGAGAAATAATCCTCCTTTATGTACGCGTTCTGGCGCTACCACACACAACGAATATGTACAGCGCGTTTGAGATTTTCACACAATAATACATCTTTTGCGTTCTGTACCCTCCATGCGAGAAAGTAATAACGAAGCTTACTGCATGTTGGAGGTTCGTGTGGAGATTTTCTGCCCTATTTCTTACGGGTAGTGGTAGCTTTCCGTACTTTCTCTGCTTGGGAAGTACTTCACATCCATAGGACTACGGTACTATTAGGACTAGGGATGTAAAGTGGTACCGTGGGGCATAGAATGCTTCGGCAACGAACGTGGGATGACTTACACTTCCATGGCCACAAGAATGGATGTCTTTGACCAAAATGGGTGGCTTCCGCGTGGAGACGGAGACCTTAACGGTGGCCACAGCATTACCACTGAGACGGACCTTCGTGGAGGTGGTCTCCACGACACGCACGATACCCTCACTGGGGTCAGAAGGTGTGACAAGGTAGGAGGGTGATGCAGAGGCGGTAATGGTGGCAGAAGCGGCTTCAGTATCATGGTGTGCCATAGAGACGGGCTGCCGGAGACAGCACAGCACATCCATACGATGGCACACGCGTCGCCGTGAGTCCAACTTTAGGAGCACTGGGAACAAGGCCATGATTGTGACGGCCTGAACCAACACCAGGATACCCGCCTACCGATTAAATAGCAATGCATGCATTAGGAGTTTTGTGTCTAACATTTCAGTAAAATTGGCGAGAGGGCTAGAAGGTTTCAATCTCATCAAATGGAGCAAAATCGAGCAACATCACTCGCCTTTGGGTGAGGGTATTTATGGTGCAGAGTAGTTTACCTCTATTGTGATATCACGATGTGCGCAAAAGCGTACACGCATACACATTTCGGCTGTTTCCGGTGCTCGTTTGGGTGTATGCTGCCTGTTTGCCTACTTTCTGGTCTTCTCCACTAGGACGAAAAAGAAATTATGTGTCTCTAGTGTCTTCGGTTTACCTCGATGAGTTGATGCTACTGCATTCGCCGCAAATAATGCTGTTACAAATAAGATGGTTGGTGAACAGGGGGGAATGCAGTTGAGAGGTAGACTAAGACCTTCTTCCCCCCCCCCCCCCCCACTTAAACTAAAACCAAAGGGCCTCGTCAAGTCGAGCGTCATTTCCTCTGCTACAAGCAAGTGCTGCAAGATGAGATGACAATTGTCGACAGATGAATTCACTAGTCAATATGACCGGTCGAAACATATCTGTGCCTTTTCTACTTCACCGAGACCAAAGAAGAATTTATTCAATGCTAAGGCGGAAATCGAGCCACCAAGACTTAAATAAGATACAACGATAGGACTGATATTTTGTGTTTCATTAATGCTAATGAGGCAGTGGGGCAAGGCCATTTGTGCAACGTACTTGGAATGCACAAGAGCAGGCGCGCCGTTTTGCATGGGAGTGCAGTAAAGCAATTTTGACAACGATTTAACAGTTTGAGGATCCCAATACACATTCAATCATTCAATCTGCAAGAAAGTACATCAGACTCTGCGTAGAAAACCTGACACTTTGTCACACTCGTGGGAGGTAGGGGTCACAATTCCAAGAGGGCGTATTTGCACGCAAGACATCTCAGTGAGTGATGTATTTCAAGGACTCATGCCTGTGTGTAGTGGGAGGAGGCGTGAAAAGTGGCAGCGATGGAGGGCGCTAAAGTACAAGCTTTTATGCATATAGGTCGCAGCAATGCCAGTAATTTCAAGGTGCCTAAGTGCCCAAGACGTAGTGACAATGGTAGCAGTACTAGTGATACACCAGCTGAACATGGGTGGTGCCTTTGCTGGTGCTGCAAAAGCATTGTCGGTAACAGGGGCAACCAATATCTTCGCATCAAAAAGAGCCAGCACACAACCAACATCGCCTCCCTCAACCTTCGCTGGTACCGTTACTACAGTTTGCCTTTTCGCCTGCCTGTCCGCGCTCCTACACGCATGTCCGCTTGTGCCTCCCACCCACCCATTCACTGAATCTCCCCCCTATTATCCTACCCACCTACCTACCGCGAAGGGATGGACAAACTAACGAGCGAGCAGTCCTGTCAACAGTCCCATGCGCTACGACGAGGTGATCCATTAACTCGCACAACCGCTGCGCGTTTTCGTCATCGCTTTTTTTCCCCAGCAGTACGCCCCATCGTCTTTGCGTTGGCCACCCACCCCAGCCTTTCGAACAAACGAACGACCACCTACACCGGAGACGCGTACACGCACCGCTACGTTTCTTCCACAGGTTGCGCAACACACAGATGGGTGTGTTGTGACAATAAGTATCGTGTCAATGCGAGGTGGAGATATATTCAGTCTCCGTCGCCCACCACCGCCACTTCATCCACTTAAGCGCCTAGGCGCGCACTCACGTGAGGCGCACACCGACCACTTGTGATCAAGTCGTCGCGGCTGATTAGCCTTCTGATGCCAAGTTGAGATAACCAGTCTCGTTAGAAGTGTGGGCATAGAATAAGAACTATGATAGGAATAACAACTACTATGTTGATAATTTTTTGCGTTATCAGAGGTGAAATAAATGTTCCGATTCATGTCCAATACAAATAAAAGTATGAACTAAACTCACTGCCCATGTACGGACATTTACAGCAGCCACTAAGTTATTTTGGTAAGCGTTCTCACATTCCCCACTACTTTTGTAAAACATCAATTATTGACAAGTTCATCAAGCAATAAAGTAGATATTACCTTCAAGAACACGAAAAAATACTACACGGAGAGAACTATTGTGATTGAGGTAAAATGAATGCATGCAGAGATCATAAGAATAGTTTCGATAAGAAAAGATACGATCATAGAGGAGAAAGAGGACTACCTGGAGGCAGAACTGTCGCATCACAGGCACGGGAAGGTAGATGGCAGCGAAGAATGCGGCAGCCATCACGAGGGCGGAAAAGACGAAGGCAGTTCCGTGCTCGGCAAGCACGTGGGTGGTCCACAGTACAGCCTGGTAGCGAAACAAGAGAAAGAGGGGAGGGAGGTGGAGTAGCTGGGGTAGGAGGGGGAAAGAAAAGCAGAGAGGGAGGCAGGAGGATGCGCGTGTGCAGTAGCGCGATACACCGCGCATACACAGAGATTTGCGCGTTCTGCTCCCAATGTGCCCACATGGAGTGCGTGCACATCGCGCAGATGGAACTTAAAGATACCCGCGCACATTCACATAATTGTCGAAGTGCTTTCGTGTACACATACAAAGATCAAGACGACATCGGAGATAGCACCACCCAACCGTGACAAGGATACCACCGTTACTTGAGTAAGTGCGCACCAAGACGTGAAAAATGGGTACACACGCCCAGTAACGAATGAAACAATAAGGCCTTCTTTGGTTTGGTAATAGCGTGAGCTCACACCCCTCTCAACAGTACCAATGCATAAATCCCATCTACAGTTGCAAATCTACGGGGAAAACTGACGCATGATCTAGCTGAAGAGGCTTGTTGATGACTGGTGGGTGCAGGCTGATTAAGACGAGCGCATAGATCCCCAGACAAATACACGTGCACCATCGTCTGGGATCTCAAACATCGGACGGTTAAACTGCGGTATAGTAAACAGGACCCGACGCTCAATTGCAAGGTTGTAGAAAAGAGAACAAAATTTTGGCTTAATCTAAAAAGAAGTTAAAAAAATTGTCCTGCTTTTGCCCCCCTTCGCAAGTGCAAATGCGACACGAGAGAGAGACGGAGTGAGCGAGCAAGTAGGCAGGGCTCTGAATACCAGCCAAGACAATTGTATGCGCAAGTGCGCGAATGCATTAATGTAGGCGTCGCCCGTCACGGGAGAGCGACAAAAATGTTGATGCGCTCCACCACCACGCTGCACTGCCATCAAAAGGCCCGAAATGTCGCCGCAGCCCATCGCTACCTCATACATTTTGAAAAACACTTTCCAGCTTTCAAACAGATCAATCAGATGTGCCAGAGGTCACGTTCCGCCGCAGCCAATGCAAGTACAAGCATCCTACGGCCATTCGCATGTAGATAGGGATCTAATAAGGATCACCTGGAGCGGTGAACCAGTTTTTGCAAACGATTTTTCTGAATTCATATCAACCTTGCAGTGAGCCCTTTCCTCGCGAAATAAATGTTACATCCCTTATCTCACATTTTTTCTACCTTGGCCTTCAGAACACAGACGTGGGAGAGAAAACTGATAGGCTGTAAAAACCTGAAGAACCAACGGCAGCGAAATCTCGCCAAGCGACCACCGCCCAGTGACGCCTAAAATTCCATGCCCCGACACGCACTTAGGCGTCTTGAGAAGGGCATAATTACCAAGTGTGCTTGTAATTTATGTGCATAAGGATAAGAGGATGTGGAAAAATGCTACAACTGACCGCAAAATCCAAGCAAAGACAACGGGCGTACTTTTTGGTTGACCTCTGCCGAGCGCGATAGCACGCAAGTGTTGCAGGTGGTAAACACGAACAATCCCTCCATGCCGAAACCGAGAATTAAGAAGGGCAGGACCTACAAAAGAAATGCGGATAACATATGAAACAAAGGACTTAATGGAAGGGGTAAGTGAGTCAGTTGATCCTCAATTCCCACTTCAGTACCAGAACAACCTAAGTGCATAAATTGCAACTGGTGGCTACAATCATGAAAAATGAACTCTGAAGGCATTTTGGTGAGAACAAGCAAATGTTTTGAATAAGAGAAGGCCTACCTGGATGGATAAAACATTGAAGGGGAGGCCGATGAGAGAGCAGATGCCGAGGCCAGCCACAAGAGCGAGGACAATAAGACCTAAACCAGCCAAGGCCAGCCAGCATTGGGACCGCGAAGGTTCGCGCCAGCACAGCAGGCACACCATGCCGTAGAGAAGCTAAAATAATTACTCAGATGCTACGCGCGCCGGCTTCTACTTTTCCTGGATAAATGTAGTCAATCAAACCAATGTCTACGTATTAACCAGCCGCTGACAACGAACCTATGATGAAATGAAGTGAGTCAGCTGTAAAAAGTGACACACTGCCGAAATGTGCCAATCGCCCGCCTTGGTCGAAGCCTATCTCGAAACGCGGACAGGTCTGTAAGGCCCTGCGGCTCCAAAAAGTATACCAGCAAGCAAGCACATAAGTGGGTATGGATCCAGTCTCGGTGTGCCAGACGCAGAACATGCATCGGAATGTCCCGAACGAGGCGAATGCACGCACAAACTATTGTTTGCCCAAACCTTCAATTGATTTGGAACTGAAACCAAATCCAATGAAAGACAAATGCGCAACTGCGCTTACAAAACTGACAGTATAGAAGAAACAGGCTGCTAAACTATTCCGATAGGAAAGACGGTCACACAATACACTTTGTGGTTTTATATTATGCTAAAAGACAGGTCACCACCGATCAACCTCCAACCCACCAGAGACGTACGTACGTGCTCGAGGCAGAGCGTTGAACCTTTACGACGAATGTCACTTTAGGCCCTGGCTATACCAAGAGTGAGCCCACGGAATTGGGCTCCACTTCTATTAGGAGGCACGATCTATTGAACTGTAGCCTGGAGTGAAAGGCAGATTGTGGGACCTGACTCGGTAATAACTCGTCCACAATAAACTGGAACTATCGATAAATGAATTTAGTCAACGATACATAATGCCATAAAACGACTTAGAGGGCAGTTCAAGTCACTCATTGTGGCGGTAATGAACGACCTCCGTGGGGATAAGCCCAACTTTAAGAAACTAAACAATGTAATGAACGGACACACACAAAGAGCCTTGAAAATGGCATAAGGGTGTTGGGTTAAGGCTAACACTACAAGCCTTGACGTCATAATAACGGGCTGGTGCCCTGTGGTACGCCGTGCACGCATGCTTGCGGTGGGTTTATCCGCGGTAGGTAGCACGGATACACACAGGCGCACAACTCGACGTGAGAAAACAATGCGTGTGCATGTGGTTGTGTGGGCTCGAATCATCTACTCCGTAAACTGGATTGTGCTGCTGATGCTCTCTACGTGCAACCTGCATCCCGCCTCCCACACGAAATGATACAGGTACATATGAACGTGAAAAAAGTGTTAGCAGTTACATGCTCTCTCGCGAGCTCGTACACCTATCTACGTATCACTGGTTACAAGAACAAAATCGCGAGATGGCACAGCGCAGCGCCTGGACCTTATGCTCACTGCTAGATGTCGCAATGTTCAAAATAACAATTCATGACCCTATTCCAGCCGCCGCAAGCATTACAAGTAGCGTCCCGCGGTGACGCCGCCCCGTCAAAACCGCACTGAGGAGGATCGAGCACGGCGACCCGTTTCCTAAACGAAAACGCCCCTTATAGTCAACTCAGTGTGCACATGCGCACGCGCGCACGCACGAAATATTTTCAGATAGTATGTGAACGCGAATTTTCTTCACTAATTGACGCGGACACAAAAAAGGCGCATTTTCAGGAGCGGGACAAACGGAGAGGTTATATTCGACCCAAAGACTTATTATGGTCATGGGGTCGATGAAAAATTACCGTCGTCTTTTTAGCCGTTGCAATTGCAATGCAAATACACCATCATGGAGGGTAACCTTCGATAAGCTCAAGGTACCGCAAGTCGGCCAGGGATTGAGTGCCGCGGAAACAGTTGCGATCAGATAGACAGCTTTGCTGACATGACCATAGCTGCGTATGTAAAGTACAAAATACTGTCTAGCAAGGGCAGCTAATCAATAATGAGCATGGGAATGACAGTTACATATGTAAAATCGATAAAGGAATGCGGGAGAGGACTCACTACGAGTACAACGGCTCCAGCGAGTTGAGCAAACCACACACTAACTGTGCTCTGCGTGAGAAGGTCACGAAGGGAGTTGTCGGTGAAGCCGTAGTATTGCCAGCTCCTGCTCCCCGATATGGCTTTATTATGCACAATGAGGAGATGCTTGAGTCCACTGCGCCACTGGTCCAGCGTGTTTTGCGCGTCTAGCAGGGTCCACGACTCGTGCTTATAGGGATCGTTAAAGCGGACGGTGCGGTAGAGGTCCTGTGGTGAGCGAAGCAGAAGCAGAGATTGCAGAGCCGAAGCATGCACCAAGCGATGGCCAGGATTTCCGCAGGACGCTGTGGAGTGATTTCGTACGAAGCACCGCTGGCCACCGAGAAGAAGGTCTCTGGGCCAGTGAAGGATGTTTGCGGCGAAACTGGGACAGCCGTTGGTAACCACACAAGCAATGTCTGGCGACTAAAAGGAAAGAGGAGTGAATTTTGGATGCGAAAGTGTGGATATCTACCATTAATCTGATCACACTTTACGTCTAGCTGCTATGCTGGCTTGAACTAGGACGCAGAATATAAAAAATAGTGACGTTTCATTGAAAGAGGGCTTACCTGCGCTTTGTAGTTGGGAGAGAGACTGGGACAGCCAGGGTCATGGGGGTCTAGACAGGGCCGAGTGAGATAGCCATGGCTCAAACCTGTTCGATTGAGCATGTCCGTCAGCTCATCGAGGTAGTTCATCTCCGAGGAGTGGTTGCCGTACTCACTTCGAAGGCTCGAAAGCATGTGGTGCGGGTTGAGACTCGACCACTGCAGCGTGTACTGCTTGTTGGGCCTTGAGAACACATACACAACATTGGACAATTTTAGAACAGGGTCGGGTGTGCTTCATGTATTGAAACACGTAAACAGCACAACCATGAAACATGAAAGAGAACGGTCGAACAGTTTAGTGGGGACTGCCATTGGAAATGTTAGATGGTTTCAGGATGCTTACAGAGGTTGCGTAAAAAGAGCAAATCATTGTGCGCGGTCGGGTTTGTGAATGCCCCTGTCTGCAGCTATCGCGGAACATGCATCACACAAACACAAGCAAGTTGAGAGGAGGAGGAAGAGGAGTGAGGTTGGGGGTAGTAGTCGTAGCAGCAACAGTAGTAAAAGTAGTCGGGAGTTGAAATGTCACGACATTAACACTCGGTGGACCCAACCAATTTGTACAATCATGTTTTCCACACCGCGTGCATACACATGGTTCCATTTCTCAGCAAAATCCGATGATGGCTCGCTTGGAAAGAAAATACACAGACATCGGCACGCTGCGAGTGTCGCTTACTTGACCATAACAGTTCATTCTCTCTCCTGCCCCTCCCCCTACCTCGCTCACTTCATGCAACATAGCAATTGAAAGGATTTCATCTGAACAGGGAACCCTTTATGTCTGAAATTTGCTCCACAATAAAAAAACTGAGGTGGTCGAGGAGATGCTAGAAAACGTACACTTTATGCTTCATAAATACTTAAATTTGCAAAAGATTAAACATCAACAAGAGTCCATCGCCAGTGAAACCAAAAGATAAGTGTAGGAAAGACGGTGAAAAACACGAATCCGTCCAAATAATGCAATTCAAAAAATACGAGTTTGAAATAGGAGTACTTCTACAATCTCGAATATCGTGCGCAGACAACGCAAAACGGTTACCAGGAGTTGTGTGGGAAACCTCATTACCGGAGATGGTGTACTTATCTGGGTGAGGCGATATATGGTGATTTACTAAGCACACCAGTGTAACCACGACAAAGTGGAGCAAAGCGCGATGACACTGATTGCCCACATGTTTTTCAGAAAGTATGAGAAAGCTGATCGGAATCTAAAAATTCACTAGCCATGTTTTGTAACACCCAACTATTCGCTCCAGTCACACGATTAAATCCATGGTGGATGAAACGCGTGCATCACGTAGCACAATAGACATTTGCAACGGTAGCTAAATTCTCCAACTCCAGTGCTAGTTGAGAAAAAAAACCAAAAGTTGCAAGCCATTGTGCATTCACATAGTGTTCACTTGATTGAAATCCAAATCCAAGCATTATTCCAGGAATTTGAAAGGCAGTTGGAGACTGCGTTTGTTTAGAAAGTGGAACGAGGTATTTACAGGCGAGAAAGACAACAAAGACAATCAAAGTGCAAATTGAGACGATCAAAAGCTCCACTTTAAATTTGTACGATGGTAAGGCTGAACACTACTTAGAAATATCCCTTGAAGTGAATGAATCCGAATACCAGTAGAGATGCGACAAAGTGAGTGTTCATTGAGTGGGAAATCGGAAGACAAAGAACCGAGAACCAACATCGCCTCTAACGTCATCATCAAATACGCAGTGCATTTCAATAGGAGCTTATTGGAAATGGATCAAAGATGGGATGGAATTGTCATCCCCAGAATAAAGAAAACTTGTTGTTCTACACAGTAGAGTTGGGAAAACCAAAGCTATGCAACAAGACGCATTCCCACCATGAGAAAACAGCAAAAAGCTGCTTGCTATAATGAAAAAAGAAAACTGGGGAGTGAAATGGGCGCTAGCCTGTTGAAGCTTCGACAATCACTCGCAGAGAACTAATTGGAGATCCTCTCAGATGGGTTGAAGGTAACTCCGCCGGCGGTGTGCCGGACAGAAATGGCGGACAGGCTGGGCAGAGAGCCAGAATCGATAGGCCCCGTGGTGGCAGAAAATACGCCCCGTATATGTTTTGCATGGATGCGTGCAGGCACGCTCGCCTGCACACATCTGTGCGCGCACAGGCTGGGTGGATATGCTGCGTCTGTATCAGCCACTACCGCTGCTGCCACTGCTGCTCCTGTAAATGTGGCACACAATAGGGTGGTGGCAGTGTGCTGCAGCAGTGGCAGGGTTCGCGTGGTAGGTATCGTGCGGACGTGTGTGCGAACGCACTAGTGCACACATACAGAAATACACACGCACGCGCACAACATGATCCGTCATTGTCTGTGTGTGTGCGAGTTATTCCGGCTGCGGCCGTAAGCAGGCACACAGCCCAAGTTGCGCCTGCTACGGCCGCACATGCACAGGCACAAATACCACCTACAGTGTGTGTTAACGCTTGATATTCCC
The DNA here is from genome assembly GCF_000524195.1 of Echinococcus granulosus. Taxonomy (NCBI): domain Eukaryota; kingdom Metazoa; phylum Platyhelminthes; class Cestoda; order Cyclophyllidea; family Taeniidae; genus Echinococcus; species Echinococcus granulosus. The sequence continues at coordinate 324,188 of NW_020170391.1, read as the reverse complement.
CGACCCGTGGATTGGACAAATGGCCTCTCCTCCTCACCTCGACCCAAACTCGACCGATGGGCCATGACCCACAGGGCGGTGGGTCAGAGCGACCGTGCATGCGGGCACACACGGGGCTGTGATTACGCACACAAGCCTTGCAAGTTTTTTGAGATGCCACAACAGCCGCGTTCTAGTTGCCACTGGAAACGCGCACACAAACACGCAATAAGCGTATAGCAATAGTATGCAGGTCCAACAGACTGAATAAATGGTTTAAAAACACTGACCGGGTAAGGATATTTAACAAGCTCAAAAAATGCAATTGGGAGTTCATTATTTTAGGTGAGTGATATCACCCTATTTCTAAAAGTACCAGCGAAGTGTGTGGAGAAAAGGCGTCTCCCGCCTGACCCAAGTTAATTAGAATAGAGGTGGAGCAATAAAATTTCGGTCCTGGTAACCTAATTGGCGGTTTTAATGTCAAACCATAAAAAGAGCACCACTCGTGGCCCCAGGTGGTGTACGCGTTGGCTTATCAGCCAGACCATCTAAGGGCAAATTTAATGCCCGAAAACTGTCTCGTACAAGCAAGCAAATATGTATCATAAGTGAAATGCTAGAGCTAGGGTGACCTGGATCAAATAAAAAAGTAGCTACCGTGCGATATTTTAATAAAGCAAAAACAGTGAGTGGCCCATTTTTAGCATTTAATAAGTGGAGAACTTGCTTCTGGTTTTAGGGAGCGCAAAGTTGTGACTGAATATGAAAATTCAGTTGAGGTAAATAGTAAACCAGTAAAGGAGGATATGCTGACCCCACAGTTCATCGACAGAGTGCAAGAAACATGCACAATGTTAAATGAAGGATGCAGAATGTTAGTAAGGTTGATTTATCAACCTCAACAAGAGGGAAATGATATAAATAGCTCGTTTCCTATCAAGTGGCAAGACGTAAATTCACATTGTTCCAGGACTCAAAAACAGCAAAAACGCGACCAGTAATATGAAGGTAGAAGAAAAAAGTGAACTATAAACACCAATAAACACAAAAGTACGACTAATCTTGGGTAACATTAAATGGGAGTACCCACCACGGTATCTGAACAACCGTGTCTGGTGCAATGACCTTAGAGCCCTCCCAGAAGCAGTCGGCGGGGGTGATGACAATACAGGGGATGAGCTGAGCGAGAAATGACTCAATGCTGTGCAGTCCTGCGACGCTAGGGAGCTCAGCGCGCTGACAGAGGTCCTCCAGCCTCCACTTCGAAGCGCCCACCTTGACCTCGAGCTTGTGAATCTTCACCAAAAGGTCCATGTGATCGCGCAGTGCCTCCAGCGTAAGGAGGTTGCCCGTGGGAGAAGCGGATGTAGAGGTCTGTAGGATGGACTCAATAGACCCCATGAACTCGCTGCCTGGCAGACCTCCAAGCGGCGAGGCGTGCAGCGCGGCGGGGATCAAATCGGGTGATCGGAGGTACAGATCACCCCAAGAGGGCGGCTGGTGGTAAATACTCCCCGCGTAGGGCGGTATTTGGTGGTGCATATCGGCTGAGCGAAGTGCCTTGGCTAGGTAATTCAACTCTGCCGATAGTCGACCACTTTCTGTATTAAAGATGAGGTGGCAACAAATACATATTACTAAAGTAAACCTAATATTGACCCCAGAAGAAAAACTGCATCATTGGTCCTATAAATAAAATAAAGATAGAACATAGCACCCCAAAAAGTCAAATTGACTGAACTAGTGTAGCGCGTGGACAAAGCACCTGCGCTCCCTATTCAAAAAGGCAACATTGTTGATATAGATTCTGTGCAGATTAGCAACCACGAAACCATTCAAACTTTCGACGGGATTTAGGCATGTCATGCAACATCTGAAATGCGTTACGAGCCACCCCAACATTTTTCTTAAACAGGCATTGAATTTATGTGAGGAAAAACGCAATTCCCTCATACTATGATAATGAAATATGTATACACAAGTGCATTAGCATATGTTCCAGAATGCGGAAGAAAAGGGAAGTACAAAAGCCAGAAACAATACAAAAGGGGTTACGCACCTACGACCCAGAGACGATAAAAATCTGCTTCTGGCTTCGCAAACTTGAGTCCCAGGCATAGCAGGACAAGAGGTAATAATACGCTAAAGACCTTCCAGTGATGAGTGTGAAGGAGTTTTTCTAGAGCGGTAAACTTATAGTACCACCAGAGTTGTAAAGAAGAACAACATGATACTGGAACATGATGCTAAAAGCAGGTTAAATGTGAGGAATGCGGAACTTACCTTTCCGGAATGCTTAGTAAGGCCAAACTCGATATCTTCTTTCTGACCCGACATAACGCTGAAGCTACATCTCTTAGCAAAGACTCAATCCATTCGTCACACCAGCGGGTAAACTAGAAAAAAAATGAATCGATCATAAAAAACAGGAAACCCCATTGGTAGAATTAAAATATGAAACATAAAAATTTATCCCAAATTTGACGGGGAATAACAGTTTCTAGAAAGGAATTGCAAAAAGCAACGCTCAATCACAAAACGCTAACAAAAGCTAAAAGTTGAAGAATGATATTGATTGAGCGATGAAGATGGATTAATTAAACAAAATTAGACAAGCAATACCAACATGTCATGAAAAGCCAGGATAAATGTGAACGGTCTGTAGCAAATATAGCTACATTAGACAACTAAGTTGGATGTCCAGACAAATTATGGGAAACACAGGCAGAGACACCAAAAGCTCAATGATGTAACTGTTCACGTTGACAAATGAACATTGGGGAAAAGACGACCACTAACCAACCGCGAGTTTATACATAAATTAGCGCGTGAAAGTAGTATTGCGACTGTGGTGCGTTAAAACAAAGAATGTCGGATAAATAGTGTTCGTAGTTTTAGATAAAACGGCAAATTGCCAGTCAAGTAATTTTTTATAAACTAACTATGGTTTGCAAAGCGATGCAACAAAAATGCGTAACAACATCTAAGAATTCATTGAGGACTCGAGAAGACATAATACTTGACAAAATATGTGCTGTTAGTGTAATATATTGGTGGTTTATCTTTTAGCATTGGTGAAACGCCACTTTTGTACTTTGAATTGGCTTTTTAGGCCATGCCATTAGCCCAGACACCTTCTCTGCGCTGAATATATGTTCTGCCCGAGCATTGTGTCTTCTTTCGTCTTCAGGGAGTCCCGGGACGCTACACAAATACCTTTTGTATGGTGGATGTGCATGTTTTGCTTGAGTATTACGTCCTTTTATATTCAAAAAAATCTCGGTGCTCGACGGTTAAAGTAAAACATTTTACAGTTTCGAGGCTTCTCACTTGGCCCGCCTTGCGTCAAATAAAT
>NW_020170391.1:302408-320751 GCF_000524195.1 Echinococcus granulosus | reverse complement strand
GGATTTAGGCTCAATTTGACTTAATCGTAATACGATAGTGGTTTATCCCTCGGTTCTGGTGAGGCGCCACTATTGGAATTTGAATTAGCCCCCTTGTACCTCGCTGGGTGGGGCTGGCCTTTTGAGCCATGCCAATAGCCCAGACACCTTCTCTGCGCTGAATTTATACTCTACCTAAGTATTTTGTCTTCTTTCGTCTTCAGGGAGCCCCGGGACGCTACAGAACTAATACACCATCTCACTGAAAATAGAAATTGTGTAGTTACTTTACTCACAGCACAACAACATCAAGAAACACTAAAAAAACTAAGTAAGAAGCTAGAAAAAGTTTACACTTTATTATGTTCAAAATACCAATACATAGCACTTTAAACACTTAATGTTTTTGAGTGCGTTTTCCTAATAAACACGTAGTCTACCTATTTAATGTCGTTAATGTGATGTTGAGCGTGTATTTTGGCTTTTATGTATAAAGCATTGCCTATTTTTTTATTTGTCATTCCTTGTTTATACCCTTGACGCTTTTATAGCAATTGGCCAAAATTCGGGCCACCATTCAAGTTGACTTTTGCAATGTCATTGGGTGTTCTTTACGTGTTGGCCATTATTTTTCGCCAATCTCTGGCGCGGGGTAGTAGCAGTTTTAGTTGCATACTCTTTTTAGAACTTTTTGTATACACCGTCGCCACCGATGATAACGATGCTCTACAAAGGTTTCAAAGATCTGCTGAAACTCATGGCTTCAATGTTAAGGTAATTGCCCGTATCCCATATGATTATGGAAGGTTCTTGGCTCCGGCGAAGCGTGGCTTGGTGGAGATGTTGCGAGTTTTCCTGGTGGAGGGCAAAAAATCCGATTTTTGAAAGACGCTCTTGAACCACTTTCTCAGGACACTGAAAAATTGGTTTTGTTTGTGGATAGGTTTGTTACTTTGGGCACAAAGCCTGAATTTTTATTTAGTACTTATTGGCTCTTATATTTGCTTTCAATTTCCAGAGGCTGCCTTAGTCATCAGTCCAAAAGCTGATATTTCAATGACTTGCAGGACTCTTTTTGTCATGTTTCAAATAGAATACATAACTTTTACTTCAATAATTACCTTAGATAGATTTATCTTGGACCTTTTTCTAAAAAACGGTTGTAGGTACTATTTTTACTTCATGGCAGTAATTCGAAATCGGTAGACATCGTATCGGCAACGCAACAAGATGGGGAGACTGACCTTTGCCATCACTTTTGGTTTTCCTAGATGAATTAATTTTAAGGTCTTATCAGCGCTATCCCAATTTTTGTTGCTTTACTCAAGTGACTGAACTCATTACACAAATTAGTGGGTAGCTTTGCTTAATTTACGGCGGTGTTTTCTGTTATCCGTTTCCTATATCGACATTTCTAATTCTGAGGTTTTTTATTTATGGGGTTTCTTTGATGGTATTATAGTTGGAGTTACCAAGAAATTAGTCTGCTAGGAAATAATATGCTTATGCGTGCATTTTAAGGAATTTCTAGAATTAGAGATAATGAGTCCAAATGAAAGCAGTGGGATAGTCGATCATTTGTCTGTGGTTTTTGAAGGTAGTCAATTAGTCAAGCCGCGGTTTGCGTAATTTCTTTTCTCAAATTTAGTGGCAAACTTGCAGAAAAACAAGCAAGTCGGTTTTATTCTCCACAACTTCAAATTTTAATTTTTCTTCTCGACAAAGCTGTGCAAAGTAGTTGTTTTAGGCGTTACGACATGTTATCTTTACTTTTTTTGCGCGGGGCGATAACTTTAGCTACTCGTGTTTATTTTGAAAAGTCTAGTTTCTTTCAGCATCAATGCTTTCACTACAGATTTTGGTTGACTATCTATTTTTTCAGCTATGATGTTGTGTTCATGGATTCAGTGGATTCGTTTCTTCACAAATATGATACCCTACAGCACCGAGTTATTTTTTCTGCTGAGAAATTTTGCTGGCCACAGCCCTCCCTCATGGTAGGTATGGAATTATTACTATCGATTTATTATTGCATCTGTATGTTGATTGCCAAAATTTATCCCTTTTCAAAGTCAAAGTACCCCGTCGTTGATGAAAACGAGAGCAGATTTTTGAATTCCGGATCATTTGTTGGACCAATTGCCGATATTTTCCGAATCATTAGCCACAGCCCTATCGAAAATGAGGATGATGACCAGCTCTTTTATACCAAAATTTTCCTTGACCTAAGTCTCCGTGTAAGTCAGAAAATTTGCTCTTCAACGAGCTCCAAAGTTTAATGTCTGGTAAAACCTGATCATATTATTCGGGGACCAACGCAAGTGAAAGTTATGAGTACACATCTCACATTTCGTTAATGTAATTTACACCAAATGGGTATCTGTTAAATGATATTACTTTCTTATTTAGCAGAATAATTAAGAACCTTATCAGGAGCGTATAATTAGGCTCTCAAAGAAAGTGAAAAGAATTCCAATTTATTTGTGGATTCGTTGGTCTTATAAAAATTTAGGGGAATTCTCGTTTCCATGTATTTACTGGTTTACATTAGGGCAGATAGGATTGTTTCAGTCTTCTGTTTGCTAGCAAGAGCTCGATATCGCCTTGGATACGCGATCTGAACTTTTTCAAAATCTCAATGGGGCCTTGGGTAAATTTGTCTGCCTCAATCGCATGTTGATCGTCATCTGCATGATTCTCTTTCAAGCACCTATGGAACCCCCGTTATATTGGTTCTCTCACCGTTGACGTCCCTGCTACATCACTCTGACCCAAACTTTTGCAAAAAATAGCTTTTAAAATAACCTTATTCGTAAAAAATTAAGTAGGCATAAATTCCCGACCAAGCAGATTTCCTAAAAGGTGAACTTACCTTGGAGTGGATTTTGAGCATAGCGCAAGTGAATTCAGAATGCAGTGCATGACCAATCCTTGAGGTTGGGTGTTGCTCTTATGCTCTTTAATGTGCTACTTCAGGGGACATTAGGATAGACTACAACGAGGATACGGGTTATTTGGTGAATACCCGAACCAACACCCGACCCGTCGTCGCACATGGGAACGGACCGATCAAAGTTAGCCGAAATTTATTTAAATTGTACTTTTCATTTAAGATGCTTTATAGACTAAAGCAACTTTTCAAGGACATTCCGTTGATTATATTCGAGAAAATCATGACCGGTTCGTTGCTCTTGGATGTTAGAATGAGGGCTTGACCACACACGCGTCAGACTTTGAATAGTAGATTGCACTTTTGACTAAATTTCCAAGAAAATTGGAAATGATGATATTCTAAACACTTCCCAAAAATAGTAATACGTATAAGTGGGCCATTGTATGTGTACTTGCATAACGATAAAGTAGAGGCAAAAAGAAATGTGAAATCCTGTTGGGCCCATTGGACGGATCCCCTGGTCTCACTGTCTGGCACCTCATATTCCTATCTCTAGGCCATTCTAGCGGCTGAAATTGTCTGGGTTGCTGTAATAACTTTTGTAATGAACACCTAATAAGTATCACAACTGCAGACGTCAAATAAACGCATTTTCGCATAATTCAACAGTTTTGCTGGGGATCATTACTGGGTTAGTCTTGGAAATTCAAAAGAGAACTTGTCTGATGAGTATTCGAGGACCCACGTTTGACTTGTATATTGAACACATCTTTTTAAACATTGATCAATGGCATTGAATTCAATTACTTAGAAGCGGAAACTCTAGTTTTAATTACTTCAATAAATACAATCTGAATTTGCGTAAATACCATCAAAGCTGCAAAGCGCTAAATAGGTCTTCTTTTCTTGGTAAAAATAGGTTGAGTTCAATTCTCTGACTAATTACCTTGCACGAACCTGGACCCCATCAAAGGGCTGCCTTTACTGTCAGGAGGACAACATCGATTTGGATCAACTCTCAGCAAGTTTCCACCTGCATACTTTTTTCCCAATTCCCACGAGTGTTGTCTCCTTTTTTTCTTCAGCCGAATGCCTATCCCGTCGTTCAAATTTCCGCCTTCATCGCAGCTCCTACTCCCTTTGTTGAGGACTTCTTTAAGTACCTTGACCAACTGAATTATCCAAAAATGAGAATTTATCTCACACTTTACTGCAATGTGAGTCAGAAGCCGATCCGTTTAAAGCCTAGAAAACCGCTGTTTGAAGCATTTCCCTTCTATTTTAGGTTGAAGAACACTATGCAGCCCTCCTTGAGTTTAACGTGACGCGGGGCTATGAATACAAATCTGCTATTGTGATTTCCGAGAGTACCTATAAGACAGACATATCTGCGAAGAATCATGCCTGGTGATTTTCTTTTCGTATTTTACAAATGCCTTGGAAGCTCTCTTTTAGAGCTTTTTAGTGAACTATTTTTCCAAATGATCACAAATAGGAGAGTTTAATCTCGAGACATTAATCCATTTTTCTATGTCAATACTCCTTTAGCCACAGATGTCACAGTGCCTCAGCTTGGATCTTGATAGGTGCTAGAAATCACACCAACTGGACAGTACATCAGAAGTGTAAAATCAGTGAACGGGACAACTAGTTCTCGTAACTAAAGTCGTGTTTGTTGGTCAGTTGCGAACCTTATTTAGGATAATTGTCCTTCTAAAGATAAAATTGGTAATCTCAAAAAAAAAATTTTCTCTTTCAGCTGCGTACATGTCATCATTGTAGTTGGAACGTATTTGAGTGGGGGTTTAATTAAAACGCCGACCTTGTAACTGATGTTACCTGTCAAATTTGTAACTTTTGGTCAGTCATTTCATGGACCAAATAGAATCCTCAAATGTCCGAAATACAGGTCCCTCTGCCTTGGCCACGAGGATTGCGCTTTTGTGCTCACCATCGACTCGATGGCACGACTCACGAATCCTAACACCCTGAATCACTTGGTGCGCATGAATCGCAACGTCATGGCTCCACTTCTCACACGAATCGGCAAACTCTGGTCCAACTTCTGGGGCGCTCTCAATCGTGATGGTTACTACGCTCGCTCTTCCGACTATGTCGACATAATTAACAGAAGGCAGAAGCAAGTTCAGCCCACACTAACCATTCTCTCAAGACTACTCCAGTTCATATAATGTTTAGAAACCTTGGTCTTATTTGCGACCAGGTTAGGTTTCACTAGAGCACAAATATTGCAGGGTCCTTAGTGCTTTTTTTACTTTTTCTCAGGGGTATATGGAACGTGCCTTTCGTGAGCAACTGCTACATGTTCTCGAGGTGGACAGCACGTCAACTAGTGAATCACTTGCCACAAGAAGATTCTTTCCCAGACATGACCCTGTCGAAGCTAATTCGTGAAAAAGTGAATGTTTTGACGATGTTAAACTGTTTCCTGGTGACATATTGGATCTGATGCCGTTCTTTTTCGTAATTTGGCAGAATATCTTCTTATTCGTGGATAACCAGGAGTATTTCGGTCACCTGATCAATCCGGACACTTATAAGCTGAACCACCTGCACAACGATATGTGGCAAATATTCGACAATCCTGTGGTATAGCCAAGTTTTTTTGTAAAGCAATTGAATTCGAGTGTTCTGATAAACGTAAATGGTTATTTCAGGTGAAGTACGCTGTCAGTGAAGGCAGTTTAATGTTCCCATTTGTCAGAAACACACCATTTAAGGAGTTTAGCTAGCACGATGACAGTTTTATAATGTTAGATACGTGTCTGCAGTGCTGCATAGAAGAGATTATGCTACACTCTTGGGCGAGTCGGTGAATTTCGATCTAGTTCATAAATTCTCCTTACTCAAAATCCCCCTTAATCAAGTCATCGAGCTTCTATAATGAAACTGAAATATCAGGCACGCCACTACCGGTTGAATTGCCTTTTTTGTAACAAGTAATATTGATGACACCTTATCTTCGAGTGCTGCACCTTTCTTCATTTTTCATAGAATCGCTTTTTCAGTCACAAAAAGTCGTCGGAGTAAATTATATGAATATAAGTAATGCGAACAATTGCTGACCCTTTGGGACACGATAGACTTTCGATATTTTCCTAGGTTTGGGTAAATAGATAAACTAGTATTTTTGTTAAACCCCAGGCTAATTTGTCACAGCGAATAGTGCCAGCAAGAGCAACTAGCACCACGTTTAACGGATTATCAAAAGCTGTATTTGAATCGCCATCAACCAATGCCACGTGTTTTGGCTGAGAGATGCATCATCTGAAGTGGGTGGCAAAAAGCTGTTCGGGCATTTGGTCATCCACGTACGTGGCCGCCACGTTGCAAGTTCCCGGTGCCTGTGCGTGTAGGGGAATGCAGAAGACACCAGACTACGGAGGCTGCGTTCCTACCGTCCGTGCATGATTTGTTAAAATGTGGACAGTTTTGGCATAGTGGTAGAAATTTGTCGAAGGAACAAAGTTGTCCTTTAATGTGTTTGGCAACGAGTTTTATTCTGCGGCACCTTTTTCATTTTATGACATGGGATATATTTTGTCCGTTGCTGAGAGGCAGAAATACAGATATGCGATATGTTTGTCATTAGTTGCATAGACGGTAATTAAACAAATCAAGATTGGGCTTACAACTTCCATCCATCGCATAGTAATTTGAGCAACAGAGTATTCGCGCGAAGTAGGTTGGCGTCCGTACTAATATTGGTTAGATTCTCTATTAACCGTAATGCATAATACATTGCAGATTTCGGGCAGCAAATTCAATTTTGCTGTCTATTACCTCCTAACGCATGCTTGAATTCCCCATAACATCTTTGCAGAGTGAATCAATTTGGGACTTGTAATTTGATTTCAGGAGTGGGAGAAGAAATATCTCCATCCAGATTACCACAAGTACATAAACCGTTCATTCAGTGGGTTCGAGCAGCCCTGCCCAGATGTGTTCTGGTTCCCCCTTCTCTCAGAGCAGTTCTGCAGGGACATGATAGAGGAGCTAGAGTTTACTGGCCTGTGGTCAACAGGCAGCAACATCGATCCGCGGCTGGAGGGCGGCTACGAGAATGTGCCCACCATCGACACGCATATGCGTCAGATCGACTGGGAGGCTCACTGGTTGCACGTCTTGGCTACCTACGTGCGTCCTATCCAACGAATTGTCTTTGAAGGCTACGAAGACTTGGTAGGATGCTACACTGACCTCATTCCTTGTGTTTACGTCAACAAAACAATCTAATCTGGCATATGTGGTGTAGGGTGATACTATGTAGATTTACCCTCTCTTGAGCAAATACTGTGTATTTGTAAGTGCATTTCTCGACACCATTAGGCTACTTGACTGGCTTATAGTATCAAATTTATCTTAACAAGAGCGGGCTTATATTCACTAACTTCTTGTTTAACTCCCTAGTGGAATGTTTTATTCAAATCTGTGTGATACATTTCGACTTCTCACTAACGTGACTTTCAGATGCCACCTTTTCCAGGCTATTTGAATACACATTTAGCTGTTTCACTACCGATTCAACTCTTTTATGGATACTTGTGCTCTTAGCCAACTGCGCGAATGAACTTCGTGGTTCGTTACAAGCCCGATGAGCAGCACAGTCTACGTCCGCATCACGACTCTTCCACCTACACCCTCAACATCGCCCTCAACCGGCCGGGCTTCGACTATCAGGCAAGGGAATGCCTCACTCATCCTCGTCTTTTAATTTCTGTTTCTTCCAACTTTAGTCTTTCAGTGTGTGAGATATGATGAATTAATTGCACAAAAGCCGTCGGTACAAACCATTAGTGTGTAAGACTAATGATACACATAGAAGGGGTCGATGGTTCGTCGTGCGCTTGATACATAAACACCTACTCTAATATTGTGCAGTTCTGTGCATTTTACTAGTTTAAAAATATGTTTAACTATTACTTGCCAGAATTCTTCAAATATTCTAGTTTTATTAACATATCTGAAAAACTAGTATGTAATAGAGCAAATATGGAAATGTTTTGGACAATAAAATTTCCTCGATATGTAAATTACCGGCCATTATTTATTCCTGCAAAAGGGGCCGAATAGAACGTTTATAGCAAGTCTTTTGTACCATTCATAAACAATATTTCCGTAGCCTGAAATGTTGTGGATGATTTTAGAAAGTTCTTTGACACTCCCGAAACATTACCGTCCTAGTAAAAAATTACCTCGAGACAGCAACGCTGTTTCAAAAATGCGAGTAATCTGATGGTGTTTACTACCGGCAATCAAAGCAGGAGGAGGGTTTCAGCTTAGGCTGAGATAGCACTTTAACCGATGACACGATCGCTGCCCTAAGGGCAGGTGATTTGCTCTCTTTCATCGTGTACGTGTGATACGCAGGGCGGCGGGGCTCGGTTCGTGCGCTACGATTGCGCGGTGGTGCGCTCTCGCCTCGGATGGGCTCTCATGCACCCAGGGCGGTTGACACACCTCCACGAGGGTCTTCGCACCACCCATGGTATCCGCTACATCTTCATTACCTTCGTCAATCCCTGAGGCGTTTCTCCCGCTTTTTTCTCGTGATCGTTATCACAATTTTGCGTACATTTAAACTTGTCTTCCAATTTTCAGTAGGTAAAGCCTTTTAGAGTTTCCTTTTGCGTTTTTTAATCGCGAAGGCATTGTTTGTTGGGTTTGGTTTGGATCATAAGGTTCTACTATCGTACATGAACAGTTTAGCTCGTATGCTAAATCAGCTAATCGAAGTCACCTGAAAAATCAGGAGTTTGACTTCGAAAACAACTATTTGCTCCTGAAACAATAATTATTCGTGCTGTACTTTAAAATGGCAAACAGTTTAAGATAAACCGAAGCATGAAATAGATAAATTGTACTGGAGGAAGTGAAGCTTAACACCATTATGCCGCCTTTGTTCACGTATGTACTGGAGCCCGTTGTCACTTTGGCGCTGGGTCACTAGTAGACTGTAGATATTATTTGGCAATGTGGGACATAAAACCCATGCCAGAAAGGTTTTTATTAAGCCATAAAGAAAATATTATGAAGTAAAAGTCCACAATCACCTAAGTAGTGAGTGCCTTATGGAATTTGATGCTCTTGTTTGTGTTTAATAAAATTCGTCGGAAGCGGTGTTATTGACGGGTGTGTATGCTGGTGATCAAACCTTTGTTCAAAAAGGTTAAGGTGATCTAAACTTAGCATCGGTGGAAGGCGGATTTGCCCCTTTCTTAAGCCTGTACACCTCCAGTGTTCAAACACGAGACCGGTGCTGTCTACGCATGTGGCATCATCGTCCCATCGAAAACCCTAGGAAATGAGGCAGTGAGTGGAACCCTTTGGACGGTATCACTGATTGATTCAAGCATCACTCTAGGCTTGGTTTTACCTCATGGAATGGCTGGAAAAAGTACCGATGCCCGAGCTTTGAATCGGCCCTAGCAACGTCCTGCTACCGAGGCGAGTAGGGGGAAGTGATTCAGGAGGAGAGAGGAAAGAGGAGTGGGTGGGTGTGGGCGGCCCTCTAATACGGTGCCGCGGATGTCCAACTCCCCTGCCCTTAATATCGCCACGTCAGGGCTGTGCGTGTGTCCGTAATTCCGGCTTATGTACGCAAACTTTGGCCACTTTCCTCTCAGGTATTGGGGCATCGTGACGATGACCTACACAATCGGAAGAGGAACAAAGGTTCTAGGTCGGGGAGGGTACAGGTGGATGGCAGTAGATCCGCAGTCTCAGCCGTTGTGGATATGAGGTGTCCGGTGCCAACATTTCGTGCTAACTACGGGAACAAATTTTTTGTGGACCTAGCGGCAATAATCTCCTCAACAAGAGGTCTGATACACAAATAAACTGACTAATTGCATAATGAGTTATTTGGACTGCTTTGAACTTATTGGAGTAGGAATCTTTCGCGTATACTTGAGTTACAGGGAAATAATGTTGACATTTGAAATGCCCAATTTCATTTATTGAAAAGGTTTTGGCATTAAATAGTACATTGACTAAGAATTTCACTGATTTATTACTTAATAATAAATAAATTCCCACTTTTATGATAAAAAAGGTAAGATTTGACACTACTCAGCGACCAGAAAGTCTGCTTAACTAATTATCGTCTCAGGGAACAAATCAGCAACTCCAAGCGGCTGGGAGATGGTTAATTTTGGAAGTTTGTCAGAAAATGTCCAGTCTAGACCTGCAACCCTTGGCACGTCTGCAATGCACAGGTTTTCGATACTTTCCTAATGGAAGTTTTATAACCAGCAAATCATACTTTTCAAGGGATATGTATTTCGTCTATAGTCTCTCTTGGTTTGCATTAAATTTTTGCACATGTCCAGGACAAAAAGCATGTACAATGCAGTAAACCCACTTCCACATCTGGAAAGCATAACTTTCTACCATGTAGTTCAGTTAGATAAGATTCACTCATCGAAATTCACTGTCGGCCTTTTGAGAATCAGGCTATTGCAGAGACCAAACATATGGTTTGCTCATGCTGTTACATGGATGTAGGTGGTAATAATATAATTTAATATACCTCATATAGTGCTCCGTTATTCGTTCCAGTTAATCAACTAGTAAAAGATATTTGATGGAGAATTTCGCATGTCATTTCTGGCTATCATTCTCTCTAGTATCTTCATTCAAGCTCATGGATTGCTCTGACGTTTGCTTTCATTTCTAAATAAAGAAAGAGATTGAGTCGATAATGGCAAATCCAGTTTTTTTTTATTTTATGAAGGTTTCTAAAGGCACGAAGTACAATAGATTTCGCCTTAGTCTCGATGTGCAAATATAAACCACTTCGTGTTTGAGACGCAGAGCGCGTTGGCGTAACAGATAAGATTGGAAAGAAACAGGGCCATTAAGTAAGATACACTGAATGAAATACTCACATAAAAGGCTTTCTGGGACCCCTAGTCTCGCTTTCCATAGCTCATAAAATGAGGTTTCTAGTCTGCTACAAAATTGTTATGAAAGACAAAACAAATACCACTTGGCTTTCTTAAAACGTAGTGAAATTAATAGGAGAAATCGCCTAACCCGTCCGCACTGTTATTTCAAGGAAATGTCATTTAATACAAGTATATTAGCATATCAATTTGACACCGTTGTAAGACATTATAAAATGTCATATTAATGACAAAATAAATGTCAAATTTCTGGCGTAGTCATACAAAATGCTCAAATATGTGTACTTCATTACATTTCACAGATTCTGCAAAATACTAGTAAAGAATTTGATATTATTGAGTATAAAGTTCAACAAGAGTAATTCACATTAGAGCGTTTTGTTTTCTGCTAGATTCCGAAACATTTGCATAGGTAATGTGGGGGTCTAACAGAAAAAATTAGGCTCAAAAATTAATTGTGTTGTAAAATTTTCTGTGCAAACTCGTTTTTGTATAACAGACCCACTGTCAAACAAGATGGAGTGACAAAAGTAGGCATGGAAACATTTACTAGGTACATTAGCGTGTTAAGTCATAAAGTTGATTTAAATGGAGTATCGATCAATCGAGGCATCAAGATGCCTGAAATCAGCGGCCCGCCTCCAACGCCCACCTTTCACCACAAACAGACCAATGGGCAAATATCCTCTGCACCCAACCAATGAGGGCACAGGATACTGAAGCCAATCAGGCCGTCTGTGCGCTGCCTATAAATAAGATGGGATAGTGCGACGTCGGTTGGACATCACCGCGGCTAAACCATGTACGATGCAGCACTGAGGTTCTCGCCGTCGCTTTATTCTCTTCTCCTTCTCCTTGCCATCTTCGCCTTCTCCTGTGAACAAGCTGACGGTAAGTTGTGCTCACGATCGCGCCCGCTCCCTAACATGACATCCTTTCATGCTCGCTCCCCTCATCCTCCAATCTGCCCATAGAACTCCATGTGATCGGACTACGTGGTGAGATGGATGATGCCGTGCAGCGATTTGAGCGATCTCTACAGGTCTTCGGATACGCCCACACCCTCCTCGACCTCTCCATCTATGGCCGCACCACGCGCGAGGTCTCCTTCGAGCGCAAGGTGCAGGCACTTCACCAACTCATGGATGACATCCCCTCCGAGCATGTCCTCATCCTCGACAGGTCAGTTCATGGTCCCCCACGTTCTTCCTCCGATCCTTGCCCACAACATTGCAGAAGTTCTTCCGAGTCGGTACCTCGTGTCCACCGAGTGCATACTGTAATTCTTCCAATTGAAGTAGACTTGCATCAAATCCTTTCAAACTCATTTTTTGCCTTTGTCATAGTCACTCCTCCATCCTACTCAACACCCCTGCCGACCTTATTAGGCAGAGTGAGAGGATTGGCGCAGATTTCATCTTCGTCGAAACGGTGAGTTGTCAATGACAGCTAGTCTAATGGTTGTATTGGTGAGGATGGTGATGCTAATACCCACCTCTTCATTATTCGCAGGATGCCAACTCTGGCAAGAAGCTGCCTTCAGGCGATGCTATATTCACAGGCATGATGGCGCGTACGAAAAGCCTGAAAGAGCTGCTGGAGGACCTCTCAGATGACTCAACTGAGGACCTTGTTGACAAATTCGTCAGTGCTCTCCACTCCGCACTTTCTCGGGTACTTCCTTACCTCTACACCATTCCCTCATGTGTGCCATGTTTGCTGTCACATACAACCACTTTATAGTCGCTAAATTTGGGACGATCTCATTGGCGTTGGTCTGTTTATTACACCATACCATTCCCCTTTTCTCGACAGGATTCTGCCAAGGTTGCAATAGATGAAGAATCCGCTCTCCTTCAAGTTGTCAACAAAGACTCTGGTAGGAAAGATTTTCTCCGTAAGGAGTTTTCGGCCCCTCGGTATGCAAATCTTGATTAACTTGTGTCCTTGCATCACCGCTGTAGGTGTATATCTAAAAGTGCGCTATGAGAGTGATCGGGGGTACGTGCAGAACGTGCGAAAGGACACCGTTCCACCCATCCTCATCGCCTCTCCTGAAGGCAAGGTGTGCATTGGCCATAGCAGCTAAAGTCTATAGTCAGCCACACAGATTGATCCACAGAGCCTATTGGAACTCACACTTATCTGATAAGAGATAACAGGATTCCCTTAAAACCTCAGTCGGTTCCTACGCAGTTTAGGAAACATCGACCTCCTAATGCTCAACAACCACGCTTTCATTCCAATAGGATATAAAATAGGAAATTATATCTTCAGAAAGGCTTAAACTAACTGACAGAGAGTTAACTTACATACTGTCGTTTATCGACGTGCCAACTAAACCAAGGAGTGTTTCGTTTGCAGCATAAGTTGAACTCTCTCTCCAACTACCTCGTTCGCGCCTGGTCGCCTGAGACAGGATGTCAGATCTGTGATGAGGAGAAGCTCGATCTCTCCCGTTTGAGTGTATGACTTTGCTTCACTATATTCTCCTCCTCTTCTCCACTCCGTGTTCTCTTTTTGTTGCACAAATCGCCCGTTGGACATTCGATTATGAGTTTATATGGAGGTCTTTTATGGGTGGATTGATTAGCACGAAAAACAAACCAATTTATGCATATTTTCTTATTCACTTATTTATATGCCTTTTTCGAAATATTGCCATGAATGCTTGTTTGGTAAACTTTCTTGTCTTCATAAGTAGTGGTGACAGGAGAAGGTCCAGTACAGATGAGGGCCAGTAACGAAGTAATGGGAGAAACCAAGGGGACCATCGCATTTAGGGAATAAAACTGAACACGATTTATGCATTTATAGCACCTTGACTATCCCGTCATCCAGCTGAGTGTGCTAGTAACGGAACCCACGCCGTTCCTTGAGGTCTTCTTTGAGGGCTTGACGAATCTCACCTATCCCAAGAACCGAATAGACCTGGTTACATATTGTGCCGTAAGTCCACCGTCCTTCCTCTTTCTCCATTACCTCCTCCACCAATGTCAGCAAATACGATATCGACAAACGCTCGAAGTGCATTTATTCATTTCCTCAATATTTTCAGGTGGAGAAGCAGAAATCGGTTGTGAACGACTTTATTGCCAGGACCTCACACGAATACCACTCGAGCAGAGAGATCCGACTGCCTCTGAGTGCACGACCCACCGAAGCGTTCCAAGAGGCTCTGTGAGTTTTCCTTCCTTTTCGTTCACTTCATTCACAACCTACTGCACATGACATTTCCCCTTCTTTCCACTCAAACCAGGTCCTACTGCTGGGAGAACAACGAATGCAAATACCTCTTTTACATGGAGCCGACCACCCAGTTGCGCAAGGCAGACACATTGGAGCACCTAATATCAACGAAGAGGAACGCCATTGCGCCAATGATAACGCGTCCGGGCAAATTCTGGTCCTCATTTTGGGGTGCCCTTACCGATGAGGGCGCCTATGCACGCTCTGACGACTACTTCGACATAGTCGAACGCCGTCAAACGTGAGTCTGGCTCTCTTTCCCACTTTATCTTTGTACCACAGATTAAGCTCCCTTCTTTTGAGCTTGTTTAACGTCCGAAATGTGGTTGACTTTATAGTGATCTGTTTACTTCCCGAGTACGGTGCTAAGCTTTTGCATAACCACTACCAACTTTGACGAGTGTAAGCGAATGGCAATTCCGCAAATGAACGCAAGCACGCAACTACTGGGAAATCGGAGAAGCTATTTAGAATAACCTTAAATGAAATGTTCTACGTGTCATGCCGAGTCATGTGCAAGTGTAGATTGATTTTAACGTCTTCCTTTCATGCTGATATGAGTGACACAAGCGTAATGCAGCGCTTGTGCTAGAAATTTTTTGGCAAAATGCACCACATCGACTCCCATGATCGCTTCCTTGATGGAAGTAGGGTGATCCATTCAATAACCTAATAATGCATTAGTTCTACAAGATCAGCCTTCAGCAGCATCAGCATCGGGCTCTCGAGTTGACATAGCCTGTAGTGTTAAATGTGATGTTTATTATGGCTGTTTCAGTGGACTTTGGAACGTGCCGCTGGTTGGCAGCTCAGTGCTCTTCTCGCGCTGGGCCGTGGGACAACTGCGGGAGGTGCTGGAGGATAGTGGATTCCTTCTCTACGATATTGCAAATGCCGCTCTCCAACGGGTGCGTTACCCCTCACCAACACCTCATTCAAAGAATCCGACACGTACTTTCATTAGTACAACTGCATAACCACTTAGTAATTAGGTGGGTAAATCTTTCTCTATGATTGT
This sequence comes from Echinococcus granulosus, assembly GCF_000524195.1. Taxonomy (NCBI): domain Eukaryota; kingdom Metazoa; phylum Platyhelminthes; class Cestoda; order Cyclophyllidea; family Taeniidae; genus Echinococcus; species Echinococcus granulosus. The sequence goes on along the minus strand of NW_020170391.1, from coordinate 305,684 downwards.
AGATTGGTGAAATATGACATTCAAAATTGTTTGTTAAAGGAAAGGTTGAGCAGTAATTGATTGTTGAGCCTTGTTGTGCAGCTCATCAGTCTTTTTGAAATGCAGAACATGTTCCTCTTCGTGGACAATCGGAAGGACTTCGGCCACCTGGTAAACCCTGAGACGTACACCTTGGACCACTTGCACAACGACCTCTGGCAGATCTTCGACAACCCTATGGTGCGTTCCTTGATTGTACGCACATGGAATTGAACAAAATCAACTTAGGGACCCCCTTCCATTATTGACTGTAGATTTACTAAAATGTACAAGTACTATTAATATAACCAGCTGTCAACAATGGCACAACTCCAAAGACGGCTTTATTCCATTTAACAAGTGTAGAGATAGGGTACATAATCCTGCATTGCGTACTAAACTAAAAGCAGTCCCATTTTTATTAGGAAATGTAAGTAGAAACTAAGCTTTGGGTTGGCAATGGAATTGAATGTGTGGTGTTGCACTTTGTGCTAGGATTGGGAGGAGCGCTACATCCACCCGGAATACTTCCGTTTCGCCAACACCTCTACCACCATGGCTGACTTCGAGCAGCCCTGTCCAGACGTCTTCTGGGTGCCGCTGATGTCGGAGACCTTCTGTCAACAGCTAATCGAAGAGACGGAGTACTATGGCAAGTGGTCCGATGGCTCTAACTACGATCCTCGCCTCGAAGGTGGCTACGAGAACGTGCCCACCGTTGATATCCACATGAGACAGATCGACTGGGAGGAGCACTGGATGCACGTTCTCCAGAAATACGTCTACCCCATTCAGCTGAAACTGTGGGAGGGCTACTACGATAAGGTAAGTCGTGGTCTTCAGAACCAGTTTGCTGATTGCACGCCTCTGCGCAATCCCATTTTATTTGACCTCACAACCTTTTCTGCAACACTAATGCATTAATCGAGTACGCATTCGCAAACTCCACTCTACTAAAGAATCCACAGCCGACCCTACAACTGGGTTGGAAGACTGATTTTAGCTATCACCCACCCTCTCTCTCCCTCGTGGCACTTATTTATCTCCTTTAGCCAACTGCGAGGATGAATTTCGTTGTGCGCTACAAACAGGGCGAGCAGCCGTCGTTGCGCCTTCACCACGATGCCTCCACTTACACCCTCGACATGGCTCTCAACCGTGCCCATATCGACTATACGGTAAGATTTTACATCACCTCCCACCTTGACTATTGCCTTCTACGCGGTTGCACACATTAGTAACGAGGATCACAGGGAGCTTGTCAAACTGTAGATCCATTTTTAAGAAGCTGTACACGACCTGAGTTAGTGCAGGCATAAGTGCTCATTAGAGGAACATGCACAGGGCGAGCGCTGGCAGATTAGTGCGACCATGGATTCGGCAGAAGACTAATGTCAATTGGTGGTTATTCTCTTCCTTCCTCATAGGGCGGGGGCGTGCGGTACCCGCGCTACAACTGCACCCTAGTTGACACCCGTGTCGGATGGCCCCTTGTCTTCCCTGGTCGACTTACTCACCTACATGAGGGTATGGAGACTACCAGCGGAGTGCGATACATCTTCGTCACTTTTGTCAACCCCTAATCCTCTTATTTTCTTCCTACCCTTTCTTACAATAACTCTCTCATTTTATTACACTCTACTAGTTATTTGATAAAGTTAATTTCACTTGTAATACTCGTGTTTTGAAAAAATGTTGTAATAACTGATGATTTATTCAGAGAACGCGCGATGTTTTCCTGATGGATCAGTAATTTTCTAGTGAGTTAATACAGAGGGCGCCGTCGTGTTTATTCCAAACTTGGCATATGCTGAAATTCACTCACTTTAGAATGTTGGCGAATTTGTCAATGTACCTCAAACGGGATTGGCTAAAGTTATTAAAGATTTACTGAAGTTGTCGCCCCCGCACAAACAAGTACGCGAAGGGGGGTGCGGTCCGCAAGCGCCTGGTCGGAGCCTGGCAAGCAAAAGACTGTCCTAGTGTAAAATCTGCTTGTGATTCTGTGGCTGTAGTCTCGTGGAGTTCTAACAACTGACTGACCTCGAAATTCCAGTGACTTAGTATGCATGGAGTACATCTGCCTAATATGAGCCCGTCAGGAAGGACTGATTAGGAGAATGACTCTACAGGGTGTACGGAGATTAGGTATTAATCAAAACCTCTAGAAAATCAAACAGGGGCGTTCTTCTGGGGCTGGAGACATCTACAGCACATTTACATCTGTGCCCAGTCTATAATTTGCTTTCATTTTTCCGAACCCAATTTTTTTTAATTTTGCTCCTTAAAGTCGTAATAGCTGTACCTCTTTCTTAGATTCTGATTTGAAACACTTTCGTCAACATTGTCTGACCCACATCAAAGGAAATTCGTAGTATGAACTACAAAACAACCTATACTGCTGTTGCTGTTAGACTTTCATTTGGATTATTTCACAAAATTTGAACTAAAAAATAACAGGTATACTCCATTTTTAAACACAAAGAGAATAATTAAAGAGTGATAAAGGGAGATATATTGCATGAAGTACCTAAACAGTAGGAGCAATATGTCAATTCCCATTAGCTCCCCACAAAATCTCAGGTTATCAGTCACGAATAATCAACGCTTGCATTGAAACTTCCATCGAAAATTACGGAAGTGCCAACAAAATTACTTGCAAAACATTTCAAGACTTTATGCGATGTTTTTTAGTGTATGGCTTTTGCGTGGCAACCTTAGCAAGAAAATCGACCCAACTGACACGTACATTCGTGTAGTGGAGACGAGCTAAATGCAGAATTAGACAGTACCAAAGTTGTCGCAAAAGATGGAAAAGAAAAGTAGGTTTTAATTTGGTCTATCGCCCCCTTTACGCGTTGAATGAGCCCGAAATGGCCGTATTATTGTCGTGGTTTTGTTTTCAACCGTTCAGATCGTCTAATAAAAGCTTCTTCAGAAATTGCGTCCTCTGCATTTAAATGCCTTTATCTACAAACAGTTTACTAGAAATTTAAAAATCAGGAGTGTTGTCATTAGCTCGACTCTGTCGAGGATGAGATGGATCTGCTCCAATAAAGAATATTCACCGTGTGACTTTCAGTAGAAGAAACAACCATGCTGGTAACATTAATAATGTCGCATATTTTAAAGAATATGTTGCTAGGATGACCTATCTAAGGCTAATGCATAATCAAGGTGCCCTAAAGAAATGCGTTTGACTCTGTCCGGTGAAGGCATGCAATGAGCAGCTTTTCTATGCTACACCAACAAGTTCTG
>NW_020170391.1:276362-302308 GCF_000524195.1 Echinococcus granulosus | reverse complement strand
GGTTGTGAGATACCAATTCCGTGCTCCAACGCTGCATCATAGCTGCAAATGACTGGGCTAGAGATGCTGTGGGATATTGCAAAAGCTTCTATGACTCATGATGGGTGGAAATGGTGAAAGGAGTCCAAAAAAGATATTTACATAATCATTTAAAGCTCCCGTATACTGCTAGCCACCTTCAGCTTTCGTGAGACAAAGAGAGACATATAACAGGACTACCATATTGTTCTAGAGCAAAATAATCCTTCACGAAAAAGGGTTTCCGTGCGTAAGCTAACTGGAAACAAGATAAAGCGTGAATAGTCTTTTATAATCAGTCTATTAAGAAAAAATTAACTAAACAGCCAGTATGTTGAATAAAGCCATGCATAAACAAGAATAGTATCAAACACACTAAGAACAGAATGGAATTTGCGTAAGTTAGTTGGTGAAGACCAGTTTACTAGTGACGACAGCCTTTCAGGATCGGATATGAAACAATTGAGACCGCGGCATTAGAATTTAGTACTAGCAGAGATAAAGTAAACTGCTTGATGCGTTTAAGTAAGGGCAGGAGATAGAAGTTACACTTCGATTTGTCGCAAATGAGTTTTCAAGCAATGGTATTCAAAGTGCCCTGATAGGTAAGATATTGAACCTGTACTTTCCGGAAAGTGTATTAATCACGGTTAGATCACTGGAAAATTCGTCTAATTTTTCACAAGGTTAGGTATCCATCAGAGCTATTTCGGAGCTAAATCTAAAGGCGAAGGAGCGCTAAGACACATTTTCATATACGTGCTACAGCAACCGAGTGTTTAAAGGTAATGCATAGTTTTCCATATTTTGGTGTCATCACAATTGAATTCACCTGGAGTAATAGCAAAGCAGTCCGATTTAAGAAATCTAAAATTCTAAAATTGCTTTTGGGATAAACACCCCTCCGGTGGTCCGTGAGCAGTTAGGCATTAAACACTACAAATCATGCGTTCTTACAGCTGTCATTTGCTTAATGTCACAGTGCAGTGGATGTAAGACATTGACCCAGGGAATAGAAGGTCCAAAACTTTGCTTTGCTACCTTCAATCATCTACTGTACCGAAACCTTTCTCTGTAAGCAATCAGTATACTTTAGTGACTGGTGCGCTGTCTACGGGAATAAAGAATCCTCGCACAATGCGGTATTCCTGTTTATCTGCGTCTCTCCTCACCTCACGAAAGCTGGGCGTGGTTTTTTAAAATTCGATCAGATGCCTTAGCAGTATACTGGACTAGTATAGAAAACTTACAATGAAGTGTTTCTTTCAATGAATGTTTAATGAAAATGTCCCACTTCAGTAAGTTAATTTTGAGTTTTAAACTATTAAAGCTACTTTAGTCGTTTGTTAGTCTCTGTTTGTTTGATGTAAGGATTTACCTAGAATGATCTCATGACATGGGTAGAAATTATATTCATAAGTCTCTTAGAAGAACTTTTTGGGGAGTTTTCATATACGATATTTGTCACAAAGGAATAAACGATCATAGGCTTAAAAACAACTCCTAATTTCCCTTTTTAAGGGTAATAAAATTTGCGATAAATTGCTGAGATACTTCAAAGTTATGCCGATTCATTTCAATTTTATTTCAGTCTGGCTAGAACTTCGAAATTCAACAAGACTGTTATACTTCAATATAATGGGGAATTCAATTTAACTATCTCCAACGGAACTTGACCTCGACAAAAACATTATTGCATTGAATAAAAACAAATTCACTCTCTTTCCTGTACAGTTCACAAATCTAACATCAAGCACACATTAAAATCAACACGAAGCAAAGCAAAAAATTTTCTCACATAGATTTGTAATGTTTATCTTTTATAGTAGATTTGTGTGATTTAGAAGAAGTAGGAATAGAGGCCCTGAATGAGATGGGAATTAGGGATTGACAAAGGTGACGAAGATGTAACGAATGCCACTCGTGGTCTCCATGCCCTCGTGCAGGTGAGTCAGTCGGCCGGGGAAGATGAGTGGCCAACCCACGCGGGTGTCCACGAGTTTGCAACCATAACGAAGGAAATGCACACCGCCACCCTCATAATCGACATGAGCTCGATTGAGGGCCATGTCCAGGGTGTAGGTGGAGGCATCGTGATGGAATCGGAGAGAAGCCTGTTCACCGGGCTTGTAGCGCACAACAAAGTTCATTCTTGCCCATGGCTTAAAAAAGAACGGTACAGTCTGTCGTTTAGCGTAAGGAAATAGAAATGACAAGTGCACTCAAGAATCCAAAATACCTACCTTTTCGTTATATCCTTCCCATAGTTTCAGTTGAATAGGATACACATAGGTGCGAAGTACGTGGAGCCAATGCTCTTCCCAATCAATCTGGCGCATATGGATATCGCGAGTTGGGACGGCCTCGTAGCCACTCTCTAGACGAGCGTCATAGTTGGAGCCGTCAGACCACTTGCCATAGTGTTCCATTTCTTCCACCAACTGTCGACAAAAGAGCTCAGACATCAGAGGCATCCAGAAGACGTCTTGGCATGGCTGCTCAAAGTCGTCCTTCGTGATGGATTTATTAGTGAACTTGTAGTAGTCGGGGTGAATGTAGGATTCCTCCCAGTCCTGCAAAGGTATGCAAGTGCAAACAATTGAATGTTTACTTAATCCATTCATTTTTTTAACTGTCTATCGGAAAACAGACTTTCTGAGTTAATGCTTCGTGCAGTATTGTTAAGTAAGTAACTGATTGGTCTAAACACTTAGGGATCTTCCTTCATTTTGGGTAGGTAAGTACTTCTTGATATTTTGGCTAGAATTTAACTCTGTTCAATAGAGTGATTACTTGTTTGTGGAATGAATACTTACAACAGGATTGTCGAAGAGTTGCCACAAATCGTTGTGTAGGTGAACGAGGCCAAAGGTAGTGGGATTGGTGAGACGACCAAATTGAACGCGGTTATCGACATACATAAAGACGTTCTGTAAGGAAAATACAAATTTAATTACAAATAAGACAGATAGGCAGCTTCAAACAAACTTTTTTGGTTGTTGTAGAGGTGAGGGACAGATAAAAGAATTGCTCCTCGATAAAGTCGCTTGTGATTTCCGACAACGCCCATCGACTCAACAGGAAAGTGGATCCAACCAACGGAACGTTCCACAAACCCCTTTAAAATAAATGAAACTTATGACTTAATAACTCTTAACAGAAACATGCTCAGAATTCCTTCGTTACAATATTATAAACGAATAATTGAGAAATATCATCATGCAGCTACATTACATTATACACCAGCCTTGATTTTTATGAGCGATATTTAATACAATTTTAAATTTGGTAGGGAAAAATTACTAGCAAGGTAGTCCACAGCAGCGTCATTAAAACTACTCAGGAATAAAGTCTTCTTCCTTCAAATGTCAGAAGATTTTGAACACTTGTTATGCGATGATGCAACTCACCGTTTGCGACGTTCAACAATTTCAAAGTAATCATTGGATCGTTTGTATGACCCATCATCAGCGATATCTCCCCAGAAAGTTGACCAGAAGGCATTGTGACGAGTCATAAGAGGAGCCACTACACTACGATTGGTTGACACGAGATGTTTGAGTGTTCCTGGCCACGTAAACTGGGCAGTTCCCTCAGCATAGAAGAGGTTCTGGCATTCGGGCCTTTCGAGACACATATTTCTACAGCGATTAAGAGGAAAGACATTTATAAGGATTATTTTTAACCTTCAAATTTAAGAAAAAATAATGTCCAATACACACTTACGCTACGTGCAGGAATACCTTATCTTGTTCCTTGTACAAGTCGGAACCAATTTCTTCAACTGATCGGTAGTGTGAACCATGTTTGTCCAGAAAGTCGTCGACAAACTTTTGTTGTTCCGGTATCTAAAATTGAATGAGGGGCCATTGGGGTTCGGCAGAATCTCGCTTCAGCGCATTACACAGAGGGCAGTATGTTCAACTTACTGCGCAGAAGGTTATAAGATGAATGTGGCTCTTGGGATAATCGAGATTCGCTAGGCGCTTGAAAAAAGATTCGAGGAATGGAGTTGGACGGACGATGAAGACGCCAAGCATCACTACTGGATAGTCATCAGCCTAAAGAAGTGAAATGGGAACGTTGCTTTATTCCTACACATAAATATGGAGCTCTTCTTATTTAGCTACCAGTAAATGGGATTACATTACTTTAAAAAAAAGAGATATTTGTTGAAGCTACATAAGTAAATAAATTGAGATTCACTATAGGGGAAGGGAAAATGATTGTTGTAGTTAGTCCAAACGTGATGTAGGGCAGATACTAAAGTAAAACATTCAGTTATTTGGAGTAAATTTTAATCACGACAATCTAAATACATGAACCGTCCAATTTTCTGCATTACCTGAAGTTTCTCAAGGTCAATTCTGTCTTCATCACAAATTTGACATCCGGTTTCAGGAGACCAAGAACGTGTCAGATAATTGCTCACTCCATTTAGTTCCCTCTAAAAGGTGTTAAATAAGTAGTACATCTCAAGCACATCTATTTGTCTTAAGATTTAATTAAGCAGAAAAAGTGATATTTTCTTATTTTTGGTACCATGCTTATAGCAACGTCATTATACAGTATTGTGGAAATGGGTACTTGGGTGATTATCAATAAATCTGTATTTATTCTAACCGTTAAGACAGGAATTCCTATCTACCGTGGCAGAACGCCCATTTGCAGGCATCTGCGTGCCACGTAAGCAAGCTGGCCAGCGTTATAAGGCAGCACCACGTGTCCTGGGGGCAAGATGTGCCACGTCGGTGATTCGTGGCACCCTCCCAAGGTCACCGCAATGCATTTGCTAGTGCCCATGCCTTAGGACACAGATGACCAACGGAAGTTGAGTGCACACTCACCTCCTAATTTAATATCTACATGAACGTAGTGCATAAAGACTCTCAACCTTATGCTCCTTACCTTTGATACATGATCGTTCGCAGCCACGGCAACTACGGGTACTGTATCAGTGCGAACGTTTTGGATATAGCCTCGGTCGTGTTCAAAACGAATGTTTAGATCTGCTGAAGGAAAATAAATACCTTATATGTGTATTGCAGGAAGACATAGCATGGGGGAATTGTGTAGTTTCCCTGCTTACCAGCATCTGTGGTAATTTGCTGAAAGAAATTGGACGATGTGTCCATTAAAACGGAGGCTGATTGCTAAAATGAATAGATAAGACTGTGCCGTTTATTTTGTGCATTTTTGACGTCACTGGAATGAATTTATCCAAAACTTACTTTTTCGATTCCTTCTAAGTAAGACTTAACATAGTCTTTGTTAAGCATTGGTGGGGGTCTTGGAATGGCTTCATGAAGCAGTTTGGTGCGTGTGAAGAGGCCATAGAACATGGCTTCAGGCTTGGGTTTTTCATCTGCGCTTGCGGAGTCCTGTCAGCATTAAACATATTTCAAATTAAAAAGCGCTGAATGCAGAGGTTTGCAAGTCGAATAAAATATTTGTTAATTGTGAATCTCTTGCTTAGCATTCACTACATATTTTTTTTCATTGACGTCTAATAGCGAAAAAAATCGGATAGTTTTCTTATGTGGAATTTTTTGGAACGGAACATGTGAATGAACTAAACAATTGCCTATGACTTAAATCCACTTTGTGTGGGAGTCAAAAACGAACGAAAATTTACCCCGGCAATGAAGATGTAGTCAGCTCTAAGATTTTCAGCTGTTTGAATAAGATCGTTCGGTCGCCCAATGAGAATTGATAAGTGGCTGTAAAGCGGAATGAGAAGGATATGCTTTAAGCCATATTCGAATATAAAATTTGAAAAAAACAATAATCCTAGCCGTTCGCACAACTGCAAATCACGTGCTGTTCACCTGTCAATAATGAGCACATATTCACTGTCGCTGTTTTCAACTGCCTGTTTAACTTTGGCCAGTTTCACTTCGTCTTTCACCTCATCGGGCGTGCGACCAAAGTCGGAGAGGTCGATTTCCGTGTAGTAGTAGCCAAACACATCAGCAGAACGCTTGCACCGTTCACTCGCATCATCAGGTGCTCCTCTCAGGCCTATCACTTGTAGGGCTGTAGTAAGGTAATTTAGACCAAGTTAGCACACATCATCAATAGCTCTATCGCCTCAAAGCCATTGTGATTTATCAAACTGTAATTCTTTTAAAGGATAGTAATGAATACCGTTATTTTTTGCCTGAAGGGGATGTGATCAAGACTTTCTAAAAATTGGTCAGTCAGACTACAGTTGTGAAAAAGGTCCTATGGCTCCAACCAAATCTTTCTTGAATGAGCAGTTGTGACGCAAAAAGTGGAGCAACCTAGAAACGACAGTTCTTTGCATTATAAAATAGGCGTTTACATGGAACCAATACCAGCAATGACACCCAAATCAACGATATCATTGAAATTTATGAAAACTAAGGCAACTCATTAATAGTGATATTTGAACAAAACGTTCCTAATACATTTGGGTCATAGTTGTGTGAACCATGGGTTGAATCGTTTTAAGTGACATCAGTGCAGCCACTTTTGAGTAAATCATATCCAAGAGAGTTGCATTTCATGCGCCTTCTATTATACTCTGCAGTAGGTGCCCGATTTAAGCAAACTTCGATTAATAGTGTACAAACTGATATCATACAGATTAAAACGGAAACAATTAATGAAGCAACTGCGCCAAAATTATTTATCGGTTTTCACAGTATTTTTTAATAAAATTGATTTAAAATGCTTTATAATAGTAAAAATGGAGAAGATTATTTGACATTTTTAACTTCAAAACAACCTCCTTCTGAGGTTATCGGAAGAACTCGCTGTTTAAAGAGAAAAATTGAGAAAAATTGACACAGAGCACTTAATGTAACGAAGTTTAGTACGTAACATTGCCGGCAAGAAAAATACGCATTGACCAACCGGGAGCCGAGAGAGTGGAGGTCACGCACAGCATGCTGACTAATAGGGAGACCGGTGTGACCATGGCGTTGGATCAGTTGGGACAGCGGTGCGATAGCAATGCTTATATGCCCTGTCGTCAGGTGGGAGGTGCCAATTGGTTGCGCTTCCATTCCCTCACCTTTAAACCTCGCACGCTTATTGGTCGGTGAGCTGGGAATACCGCGTCACCGGCGCCCTGGATGATGACCCTTGCACTTCGGTGCAAATTTGAATGCTCCGGCTATTAACCATAGTTTTGTATCTAAAGTGTACATTTTTTTGCAGTTCCAACTTCTCAAATAAGAGATCAGAAACTCATTGCAAAGTCCTTGTGGCTGATTTATAAAATCAAAAGACCTGATGGCGTTTGTAATGAAACTAAACCTCTGAGGAAACGATGGCATAGCGTACTCCCAGGTTTCAGGTCTCAGTAGCTATTTCAATTAATTGGATCAGACATTAAGCGCACATTGCAGCTACTTCAAACTATGTGAGTTCGGTGTGCTACTTCTTGGTAATTTATGTGGTTTCCGTTGTCCCATACTAAGACCCCCTCTTTATCAGGTTATTTTTAGGCAAGCACCTATTTTAAATCCAAAAAAAGGTTTTTCCAGGAATTTTTCGAAACGTTAGGCTCAGTTAGCACAACTTGCTGTTACTTCTTGCTAATGAAGCATTACCAGAGGACATTGCAAGACTGACGTCATAAGAGTAGAAGATAGTTTACAATTTCTCAAATGCTGACTGAGGATGATGGCGGTGTCACCATTTCTAATAGTAATGTAAGTTCTCAACACTGAGTAACTGTTAGGCTCATTTAATCACGTTTAGGCAGTTTCCTCATGATAAGAGATATTTTTGAAGGCACCTAACAGATTTCATTAACTAACCTAGTTTAGAAAAATTGTTTCAACCAAATTAAATGTGCATTTATAAACCACCTTACTTAAAAATAATTATTAAAGTGTTGTACTTAGTCATTGAGTGGATTAGTGATTCTGAAGGAGGTAATATCGTTGGAATGTCTTCGAGCCTAAAATTAGCAAGTGCATTTAGATTGAATAAACCGCTCGTGTTTTAGTTGACAAATCATGCGGCTAAGCTACCCATTTCTGGAAATATACAAAAACAACTTTTTTTACATCCCGTAGCTCATTTAAGGTTGAAAGAAGTTTTAATCTGGAAGTTTTCTCGATTAAAGTGCTGGCTGAAGTTTTATCGGTGCTTAAAAAGCGGAAAAGCAATTTTTAACCATCATACTCAGTGGTATTAATTAGGACTCATTCAGCGCACAGAGCTAAAAATATATATATATATATCAAAAGTTTGGATGACTGAATAACTATTCTATCACCTCAACTGTTTCAGAGCACTTCAATGGGAAACGTTTGAGTTTGCAAGGGTAAATGAAGACTTGAATGTAAATCTAGCAGGAGTGAGCTGTGCATTACTTAAGGCGAAAATGGACCCAAAAATGGTTTAAAAAGCAACCCAAAGAGCAATTTCACACGTGCTAAATGGTATACCTCTTTGGGTACATTTAAGCTGGCAAACACAACCCAGCTCGCATTCATAATTACGAGTTCACTTTTGGGCGTCAGTCCGGGACACCGAAAATCAAGAGGGTATTTAACTGGTTTCATTATCATTATCCAGGCTGTTATCTCAAAGATTTTGGGCATGTATGCAAGATAGCAAATAAGTGGATAAGTTTACCGCAAAATATAAATGTACTTGGGGCGCTCCGTGGAAAACCTTAACCAACTAAGGCCTTGGAAATAAAGGCAAGTCAAAGGTTATCCACTGCCCAAAGTGCTTAATCTAGACACTTTCCATGATCCTCAAAACTGCCAGTATATTTCAGCAGGTTTTAAAACGCATTTGTAGCCAGAGAAGCACATTTATCTCAGTGCTAAAGGAGGAAGCAAATCCAAAGTCTAGATGGGACTACTTTATTGATATAATTTAAAACTGGGGCAACAAATTCATATCTGCTAAAAGTGAAATGTTTTTGAAAAGCACTACAAATTTATAAAAAATGCAACCTCATTTCAAAATAATAGATTAACACCTGAAAAAGTGGTACCCTTTGCATTCACGTTTCATGATTGGCAAAATCTGCATAGAACCTCAGGTAATTTGCAGTCACCGCTTTATTACAGGTCTGCCAAATTGGCAAACTGCTCGCAAAATCCGAGTCCTGCACCCTCCATATGCAGTACGTACGGTACACAGCTTCCTCACTTCATTGAATTATGCCTTCGTTACGCGACTTCCAGGACGCATGAAGTTTGCCTCGTTCACCTTCCTGCCAATTACAGGGAAACATCAACCATTGAGCTTACAGTGCTATTCATTCCTTGGTCTCATCTCGCTACGAGTGCAAGAGAGCACGGTGGTAAATGCGTGAATAGGTATACTGTCGGGACAACATTAGTACACCCTGCTGCACATGTGTAAGTGTGACAAGTAGTTGTCAGGTGATACTGTACTCTGTTTCTACTTCGACCATTTATTTTTGAAGGATAATGTGTTAGACTGACTTTAAAGCGAAATTAAAGTGTCTCGGGAGCAAGAATGGGACCCTGCTTAGATGTCAAATCCTTGAACTGCTAAATTAGCGGCATTTTTAGTAATAAAATCACACATTTTTTAAAAAAAGTTCTTCTGGTTGCTAATTGTTACAATCGGGTGTAAAAATATGAATATATTGTAGATAAATTCTTTATTGTATTTAAGTGTTTTAAACTTCCAACCGCCCTATTCCATTAAGTGTGCATTTCTCAGAACGTTTCTCGGTGTCTAGTTTGTTGCTGATTGGGAGTACTGTTTCACGTCTCCTGTTGGTACTCTGCGGTTAATTATTCGCACATGTACCGTATTGTGGGTTGGTGACGGGCATTTCAAACTATCAAGATTCATTTTGAGACCTATTGTAAGTCAGTAAAGGTCCACCTATTTTTTCTCCTTAAAAATTTTCTTATAGGTGACCTCTTAGTTACTGTTCTTTGTTTGGCCACCAGTCTCTTTTCGTTTAAGAGTTTGAGCTGTGCTATTTTAGTCATTGTTTTTCAGTGATCGTTTAGGCTTTTTCTAAATTGTCTCATCTCTCGTAGTCGACCACTTATTCATGATCTGCTATTATTTAGCTTCCAATGTTCGTTTCGAAAAGCGTACACAGCAACCATGCTGACCTTATCCATGATGTCGCGTATGACTATTACGGTCAAAGGATGGCGACTTGCAGCAGTGATCAAATGATTAAAGTTAGTTCGCATCGATTCATCCTATCTGCTTATGGTTTCGTGCTTGTGGTCTCGCCTAGTCTCATTTTAATCCATCAACTTTATCACTTGTAATGGGCGGCCTTATTTTTGTCTTTCTTAAATGCAGATCTGGGACCTTCGCGATGACCAAGAATGGGAGTGTACCGCTAGGTGGAGATACCATTTGGGTTCGGTGTGGCGTGTGTGTTGGGCGCATCCCGAATTCGGGCAGATCATCGCTACTTGCTCATTCGACAGAACCATTGCCATTTGGGAGGAAATCACTGGACAGGTGCGTTGCGGCACTAGAATTGGTGTTCTCATATCATGCAAGTAAATTGGCAAGCTCTCTGTGCTTGGGCAGTTTTTTGTTGCATTTATGGAATTCTTCTGTTCGCTCTCCATATAATCTCGAGTAAGTCGATAAGATGGTACGAGTGTCACTTGCGACTACCTAGTCCTAACTTTTAGCCTTCGTTAAGCTGGGGTGATAGTCTATCATTAGGCCTATACTTTTTTTGTACATCAGCAAGTCGCAAATATGGCAAGTGTTTGTGAGAATATAAGCCTTTTTCATTCGCTTACCATGTGAATATACGGTAGGATTTACAGTGGCGTTTATCTAGTTTCAACTGTTGGTCAGCATTGTTTAAGTGCGAGTACATCAATTTCAAATATCTTCATGTAAATGACAGGAGGTCGTAAATACGGCGAGTGCGGATGGAGATGCGTCGGCATCGACGCCAGCGGCAGGTGCAAATGCTGCAGATAGTGGCGACAATCAACAGGCCACTGCAACGAATCCCACCAGCACCTCTAACACCCGCGGGGGCGTGTGGATCCGTCGGGCGCACCTGGTGGATCCGCGCAACTCCGTCACCGGCTTGATGTTTGCACCGCGCTTTCTCGGTCTTCAACTGGCTGCCATTTCAACTGATGGTGTGCTTCTGGTCTACGAAGCCCAAGTTAGCTCTCAATTCTCATCTTCACGCTGTCAAAATGGCGCTTCACAAATTACATGTCAATCATTTACGCGAATTTCCACTTAAATATTTTAATCCAATAATGAAATTAAAATATATAAGCTTAGCGGGATTTCTTTTACATACAAAATATTTTCAGGGGAGCAGCTTGATCACTTTTTTACAACTAAAGCTTATTGGTGCTACTAAACTATTGGAATTATGGGTAATTTCGTTTGCGTTTTACTCTTGCAGGATGTTATGAATTTATGTCAGTGGACCGTTCAATGTGACTTCGCCACCAACACGACCGGCTCCTGTTTGGCCTGGTCTCAGGTAAGTCTTGTATTTCACTTTCCAATGTCTAGCCTCTCTAGTAAAGGAAATTGGGATCGTAGCCCATTTTAGATCCGGTCAGCTTTGTAGATGGGTGTTCTTAGGTCATGCGGTGTTCTATTGGTCAGCGAATCGAACGATAAATCAAGAAAATCCTCGCCGTTGATTGAGCATCTTTAATGTGAATGTTGCCGTTATCATAATGACATGTAAATTCCGCTCTCACTTCCGTGCCAGAAAACGTTATTCGACTATTGAGATGAGCATAGACTATTATAAAAACTTTTTGAAGCGCTTTCTTTTTTGGTAAATGGGTGAATAAGCAGATGCTCACGTTCTCGCGGGTCTTACGTGATAATATTTGATCTGGTCATAGTGGTCCTTTTATCAGAACCTGACTCCTTCATTATCCTTGAAGCAATCTCCGTTTATACCTGATTTATTTTTTGCAGTTTAAACGAAGTTATCTAAAAAGTACGAGAAATGTCTTCGGTGTAAATGACTGTCAATTTCCTATGAGCTAAACGTACCTTTTTCGACTCCAGTCACGATTAGATCCACCACTTATTGCGGTGGGGAGTGCCTCGCTCCATGAAAATCAGCACCAGGGTGATTTGGGAGAGTTGGGCACTTGTCACTTGGCTGTTCGGGGGTCGGATGTCAACCCCAGACATGGAAAATTGATCCTTCTCGAATACAACGAGAGTTCTCGTCGCTGGAACCTGGTTCAGGATATAGTCGATATCAAGGACTCCGTCTACGATGTTGCCTTTGCACCCAGCATGGGACAGTCCTATCAAGTTCTTGCTGTCGGCTCTGAAATCCTCTTCATCCTCCTCATCAAGTTTGTCGCCGCTCCACAAGTTGGTCAGTCACTGAATATGTTTTTACTCATTACTTTGTAAGTAACAGTCTATTCCAGCGGCAATATTTTTAGCGGAGAATGGTGTCAACACACCAGGTGCTTACAATGTCTCCGTGATGGCCCGTTTCGAGAATCATGGTGGTCGTGTTTCGCGAGTCGCCTGGAATTATCAAGGTAAAGTGGTTTGCTTCTGGGGAGATTATTGGGTTTCACTCTTGGTTTTCCGTAGTTTTTATTGTTTTAGGACTTGCCGATATTTATGTGGAACTACAAATATCTCCTTCATGCTTGATGCATGGACTGAGCTTTAGCATAAACTAAACATAAATTTCACAGAGAAGCGAATGTCAGAAGACTTTATATTAGGCCGTGCTGTTTATAATGTCTATGATTACTTACCTTAGCTAGTAAACGCCACTCGAGTTTGAGCTAGGGACCATTTCCAAGTTAAAAATCCACTGATATCGGGTACGTTCTCTCTCCGAATTTGCTAGAGTTGCACTGCACTTTTTGAATCGTACACAATGGACTAGTGTGAGTTCATCAAGATTGAAATCACATCGGGAGAAATGTTTAATCGTTTCCCTTAAACTTTCAAATGGAAGGCCATCAATGAAGGGTCGTAATGTTGCGTTTAGTGACGCAAAGTTATCAAAAAATGTTAAATTCTCGCGAAATTTCACTTATTTATGCACATTGGAACATCTGAATTCATTCCCAAGTGGCAAAGGGTAACTAGTGCAAACAGCAAAACTCGTTTTAGATTGCGGTTCACAATTTTTGCTTTCTTCCTACTTCCATTTACCATGTTCTTTTCTCTCAATAATCTCCAAAATAAGTTCAGACCCCTGCACCTTCTTCCTTCCTCCTCCCTTCCCCCTCTCCCCCATGGAATTTTGCAGGGAACTCACAAAATGGACTCGCGCGTTAATAATGCAAGCTGCCGTCGCCTACCAGTTGTAATGTCAGAGGCGCACACGCAACACGCTCGCTCGCCCTCTTGTGTCCTTCCTTAGCTATGCACCAGGGCGTGAGTAGCGGCCCACACTGTCCACGTTTTGATGAAGTGCACATGTGCATGCATACAAATAGGGAGGGAAGTTACAGAGGGTGGAGACAGGGCCTCCCGTTATTTACTACTCGTGGATATCGCCCACTTTGTAGGTGTGTGTGGGCGCATGCGTGCAACTATGTGCCCACTGCCGTGCGTATCTTCTCCTAAAGATACTTCTTCTTTTTGCTTCTGTTTTTGTTGTGACCGTGCATATTTGATGTCCTCTGCGCCCATATGGGTGGCCGAGTGGGTGGGCGGATTCAATAATTTCTTGTTCGTTGTTTCAGTGGAGGCTCCTTTAACAGATCTCTTTCAAATGCAAGATTCATCTCTACCGTTGGACCGATTCTATGCTTTTTGCTGACTGTTTCCACTCTTAATTGATTTATTTTGGATATTAAAACCCAGTTGGCCCTTGCGAAAAGGTAGTACAAATTAAATTGTTACTTATTGCGTGCTTCGGAATCTACCTTTTGCATTCATCTTCGAAATTTATTATTCTCTCAACTTCCTTCTAGAAGGGGTCAAGTTTTACCACCCTTTGTGCTTACTATGTAGCACCTAACTTCGCAAAGAGGTTGAGGTTTCTGATATAGGCGAAACTCACCTACAATTTCACACCTCCATCAACTTCAGTATCTTACTTTTGCAATGGGAGTGGAGGGACGGGAGGGCAGAAGTTTACTTTGTTATGCATGCACGCAAACTCTAATTCACACAACCCCTTTTGTTGGTCGTATTTGTGCACTAGCCAACTGTGCCACATCTCCGTGTGTGGGAAAAGGAGCATGTATCCGACGCATTCCTTCGCATAAAAGAGAATTCATAACACTGTAGTTTAGTAAATTTGACTTTAGTCTTTCACAAAACGAAAAAAGCCCAAATTTTAACGATTTCATGTTGTCTGGGTTATTTTTTCATCAATCGTCTTTGAGGCTGATTATGCACTCTCCGGCTTTGATTTGATGCCGGCTATCCAGATGAATCCGGTTTATGGACTTTTTTTCAAGTCATTTTTTTCGTGACTAGTGTGCGGCGTGTAGTCTTCCTCTGTGAAATACAGTCACCCAAACGCCTTAGCAACGACAATTTCACGATTGACGCAGTACATACATAGGTCTGCGTTGTGAGATTTAACAGCGCTGGTACAGCAGCTTGATGAGCGGCCTGCAAATTCCCCTTCACTTGTAGCTGAGTGTTATTGCCTTTGTCGGCCCCATATAGAGCCCTCGTAAAACGCTCCTTCTGAATGCTGCTATTGGCTCCGATTTCTGGAAAGTGGCACCTGTGCGGGTGGTCATCGGGTTGACTGTGATTTGCTTCCATTTGGCGGCATGCTTACTCCCGTGTTTTCCCTATGTTTAGTTGTATTCCTGAAATAATCTCTGTGCAGGTGTTGCCTCACGCCTTGGGTGGTCGTCGTTTAAGGTAAAACGGTGTTGTTTTATTTCTTTTAACATCGCGCAAATAGTACTTCCGAGGGATCGGTGTAAACTTGGCTTGTTACGGGGATCAGTAAATTTCTTTTATTCCAAGTAAGATTCCAAAAACATTTTCTTAAGTATTCTACTTACAGTTTATGCAAATCGTACATTGCTCCTGTAAAGATTTCCTCAAAAAGTACCGATCTCAGTCTTATGCGAACGCATTCATTTTCGTGTGACAACTAACAGTAGATTGCTCAAAATTCATCATGACTACTCTCGGAACGAAAGGAAGAAGCGAGTTGAGACTTACTATTTTCTGCGCTGACTCGCTTTTCAGGAAACATATTGGCCTCCGCTGGAGACGACGGAACAGTGCGTCTCTGGTGTTCTAACTACCTGAAAGCTTGGTTCCCTCTTGCCGTCATTTGTCCTGGTGAGATCAGTCTGCCCACACCACCATCGCACCTCAGCGCCACCTCGGCTATGGCTGCAATGGATCGACAGTCCCATAGCTTCTCGAGTGGCGCTACCGCTGCCGCAGCTGCTACCACCGTTGGCGCTATTACTGCTCCTCACGTCTCCTCCTCCTCTTCGCTCTATCCCCGCGACTCCGTCTCCACCAACATCACTGAGCCTCCGTCCGGTGGCTTGCTTGCTGCTGCCACGTCAGACATCTCTGTAGCGTCTATCGCTTCTACTGGTAAGCCAACTTGGTGGATAGATTGTCCACTTTGTGGCTAGAAATGATATAGTTCGTGTCAATCTACGCTATGTCCTATTTCCTCTATTACTGACGCCGTCCTGTTAATAACTTTTTTCCTGTACTCTCATTCTTGACCCATTACGTTCATGAATCGTAAATAGCATGCTTTAAGAGGCCATTTTCTTCTAACAGTTCCGCTAACCTTGCGAAACTTCGATGCAGGTATTTTGCATGCATAAATGAAAAGGGAATGTAATCGGCTCGCTTAAATAGCACTACTTATGACTAACTGGCTTCTCGCATAATCACATCTAGACAATTTCTTCATTTTATTGCTTTAATTCATAACTCAATTATTCTCAGCAAGACTAATAACCTTTGTTTAATGATTTTGTTTTTTGTTTGCTACTTGAAATCTTTGTGTTTTCTAGCTTTGGGGTTGAACCGTTCCTAAAGGTAGGTGCCAGCCTCTACCCACCACAGCCTATTAAGCTCACTGTTCTCTCTTCACTCTTCATGTTCGCGTGCAATGTTAGTTGTTTGAAATGTCGGAATATTGCTATCGGCCCCTCTGCTTTGTTTGCTGGTTACCACTCCCGTACAGATTGGACGAGTCTTGTTGCACGGATGAAATGTGATATCCCATCATGCCCGATTGTTGAAACGATGTGCTCCTGGTAAACGTCGTTGTTCATTCTCGCAAAGCGCTTCTTGTGCATTGTTGTTCGATATTTTTGGAGTTTAGTGTTTAATTGCCTATATTTAAAAGTTCTCCAATTTTTCTTTCATGAGATGTACCCGCTATTTTTTGCGACAGTAATCACAAATTGGTTTTTTACACTGCTACATTGTTGGCTGATTTACCCGTGGCCGATTTCATGCGTTTTCGTCAGGCGTGATTCGTGTTGTTACAACCTCTGATGTCAGGCGCAGTTTTTCTTGTCTAATCATATTACAGATCTACACCTTATGTTGCTGACTCGGCGTTGATACCGCTTTCAAAATTAGCACTGCAGTGCTCGAATCAGCTTCCCCATGCTCCTAAATGACCCACATCATCCTATGCTTAGTTTCCATTTCGTTGGGGACTAAGCTTTGAACTCATTCGAGTCTATCATGTGGTAAGGTATCATTCAATAGCTTTTTTTAATTTTGTTGAAGCTTTAGCCTGGCCCCTTACCCTAACCTGAAAATCAGCTTGCAGTCAGTTGACTTGGCTTTCGTATATGGAAGAGAATTGGCAATTTTCTCTACTCATCCGCACAAATGCTACACTTGCGCTTTTTGATCATAGATTCCTTATCGCAGCTGTCAGTTCAATGCCGATATGCCAAATTTTCTCACTTTTTCAAGGCTCGTACTTAGCACCCTACTGCTTTTTGTCTACGGCTATGTGATTTACTTTGAGAATTTTAATCATTACTGAAGCCTTAAATTTCCGCGCTTTCCTTCCTCCCTTAATTACGATCTAAATCTACGCCCCACATCACAAGCCACGATTTCCTTCGATAATAATAACGTTATAATCGTGTTTTGCTGACTTTAATGAGCCTCGGTTGACTTTGCTGTCAAATTTGGATCAGCGTTTATTTTCATTTAATTCATTCATGAGTGCTGACCGGGTCAAAAATCATTGATAATAATTTATTTCTGATACAGGAATACCTTTTTCACACGTTGGGGAAAGGATATCTACTCTACTGGCGGTTCGGCTTCTCAGATTTAGAGCGAACCAGTACCTGATTGCTTTCGGGTCCCCTAAAAATGGGTTGTGTAAAACTCCCGCTTTTAACTAACGCGTATTAGTGCATTCTTTTCATTATCGCTGAAAACGACGATGTCCATCTAGCTCATAATGAAGATGCAAAATTCATGTTCACATCGCTGGTGATAGAAGCAGCGTGTTATCGCCACTTTTGGACAATTTTCGATAAGTCATACGAGGAACAGTGGACGACCGATAAAGAACATCCAGTGGTATGACATCAAAGAATGTACGCGCGGTACCGCAGCATTTGAGCACCTGGCCTATTTTGACCTTTCTTCAACAGCAGTGGTAGTAATGATTATAGCTGTGGGCTAAGCGTCGGTGTACGAGACACGCGGGCTTCAGTTGTTTTACTGTTCTGTGGGCTCTGTCAAGAAATCTGGCAAAATTATTCGTACAATTTTGTGATGAATAGCACCTCACCTCGTTTTCACCTGTCACTCTCACTCTCACTTCTTTATTCTCGCTGACGTCCCACAAATGCTCACACGTGAGTCGCCCCATCTCATCCCGTTTACTTGTAATATTTTCATTTCTCGCCTGTGCTTTGAGACTTTCGTGGTTACATGAGTGTGTATTTTTGCTCAAATAGAATGGTCTCTTGTTTGCGGCCGTTTTTAGCAAATTTCTTTCGTATATTAGTAACGTAAGGACTCTACTTTAGTATAGCCCTAATCGGAGTCTTTTGTTGTGTAAACCATCTCACCTCAGCCATATTTGAGGCAAGTAGACTCGAGTGCTCTCAAACACCGAAACAGTCACATCGATAAATTGTACAAACTCCTATTCTCGGGTCACATTATCGTATGGCACAGTTAATCTTCTATATCGTCATGCGAAGGTCAACTTTTTGTACATTTTAAGAATTATGTTCCATTTTTTTTTTATCTATGATATTTACTAAAATCTATTCAATCGCTCTTCCCCAATAAATATCCTAGCTAGTGGAAGTATATGTATTTTTTGTGGAAAAATGATGCCGGTGCTGAATTCTTCTGCGGGTTTCGACCCGACTTTGTGGCCTCAACCGTGTTTTTTCTTCCGAGTATGGTCAACGGTTCACTGTTTACCCTTTTGCAGGAACCGCGAAACCAGTTAGATTCACAAAAAGCGGCAGCGTGGTGTATGCGCGCAATCAAGTTGTCTGGCACTGAGTGCCGATATCTCTCGTGTTCCTTTTTTCCCAACCTCGTGGAAATTGCTATTTTTTATATGCATTTTCACTAATAAAGTGAAGACAATTGCAGATCTGTTTCAATCGTTTTATGTGCAAAACGTCTAGGTTCTCGGTATTGCTTCACTTCTTGCCTGTCAATCGACTGAGACTCATAGGCACCACTATCTTATTAGGCGGGATTTCACAAACTATTTGTAAATGTAGGAATAGACTGTAAGGCACGGGCAGTTAACGGTTCTTGTAATCTATGCGTTTAACTTCTAGTCATAAGTAGTAGCGATTGGCTGGTGGGTTAATATCTATTGTTGTCAAGCACAACGGAAGGTTTAAACAATCTGGAAGGTGGCAACAACCTACGAATACCCATAAGGGCCAACTAGTGTTGCATGCGTGCAGTTCCCCATTGTTGTGGTAGTGAAATGGGAAAGAGGAACCAACACCATCTATCTAGGTGGTGCCAGGTGTCCCTATTAGATATTATCTGTGTTTGTGGGGTCGGTCTTTGCCTAGCTTATCCTTTAATTGAAGGGGTTGTGTAGATTTGAAATGGGGAATAAAAATCTCGTGAAAACAGAATGAAGGTCACTTCCCACTAGTGTCCGCGTGCGAGGGTGCGATCCCACCGTCAGTGAGCCTTTATTAGACCATTCGGATCTTAACGCATACCTTCCAGCAAAGTTGCACTACATTTGTGCATGAAACCGGCTATGGTTATTTTCAAGTTGGGACTAAGTGGTCACTGAGAAATGGCATACCTCACAAATCAGCTTATAGATGTGTTTGCCCTCCCCTTATGCTCTTTCGGCTCAAGCCAAACATACGCTTGACAAGGACAGCGCATGATGGAAGCTTAACCGATTTCGCCCTTAACCAGCACCACTTCATCAAGGGATATCAGATACAGTGAAAAAGCACTTCCCCTTAATAAAGTCAAGCGTCTCCTCTGCAGGCATCACTACCTGACGGGAATTCAGCTCAAGTTCTAACAATATGCTATTGTCTTATTTGGGAGGGAAGTTTCTTAATTAGGAGAGTCCTGCCTGAAATCGCGTGAATAATGAATGCGTGAGTTTCAACTAAGTCCTTTGCTGAATATCATTAAGGACGTTCTTACTCGTTATGGTCTTCCTTTCAATGGCTGAGTATTTTTTTTGTTTTTACAAGCCTAAACTAATGAGCTTTCATTTTTAATTTTGGAAATACGCATTTTATGGAATTCTAGGGCGGTATCGTGATGGAGGATCACGTTATAATCAACGTTTTTGCCAATAAGACAATCAAATAATAGTTGTGATATTTGTACACTTGTCAATTTTTGGTTTGAAGGTCATTTTTTTAGGAAAATGATTTTAGATTAAGAACCTGGATCTTAATTTCTGCCCCAGTAGTACCATCACCTACGTGTTGCCTCATGTCTATCACTGTGCGTAGTTTTTTAAAGTTGCAAGCTCATTTTTCTGCATTTGCAGTTCGCGTCCTTAAATAAAACTTCACAATTTGGTTTTCCACTGAGTTGATAAAATTACTTCTACGCTGTAGCCATGTGGTGAATGTTGAAGCTAATCGGTACATTTACAGATTTTCTAATATAATTGATTAAAGCGGGCAAGAGGCCATTACACAAGCCAGCCAAAACGTCACCATAACCAAGGCTGCTTGTCACATACTCTGTTTCTGAACACTGATCAAGCCGTCGGTCGCCGAAACTGTCATTCACTGCATCTAATTTAAGTTGCTAGATTATTTTCTTAACCATCGCTTTGTAATGGATCATGGTCGATGGACAAAACATTGTACGCTCTATCCTATGCAAAGGAAGCATTGTAAGATTTCCTCAGAAGAATATATTCTGAGGCCTTAAATGAAAGACAAAATGCGACCCATTTGGTGGTTTAAATCTTAACAATTTTGATGAATTGGCCTTAAAGCATGCAGAATTATTTTTATTGACAAAGGTACATATATTTTACATTATCCTTATTATTAACTACTGCTATTAACAAGTTGGGTAACTCAACTTATCCGTGAAAAAGTGTAGATTGCTTAGTAAATTGTCCCAATCAAGCCAAATCTGCTATCTTTTAAGTACAGAGGGAAAAGCATTCCAGACATCTTATGATATGTGTTGTTTATTACGTCCAACTGTTTAAGAATTTTAGCAAATTATGGCATTTTTAAGTGTTTGATGCATTTATATCCTGCTTAAATCTTAACCTAGGGTGGAGAAGGTTTCATTTACAAACCATTACCCTATAAGTATGAATCTGCTGGATATTTTTTATTTACCGATTGAAGCCCCCTATTTATAAAAAGTTATATGGCGGACTACTTACTAGAAAATTCCCAATTTGATGAGGTATAAAGATGGTCGACTGTGTCAGAATTCATTGCATGTGTTGTAAACCACTCAAAAGTAGTGACCAATGATGTTAGAAGGCCATTTGGGAATACCGAGTCGGTGACTAGTCTGGCAGCCGGGATCAGGGTTATGCTAGCCCATGTTTCGACGCCACAGTGTCGGGACTGACTGACACGATAATCGGTCCCCTTCCTCTTTCTCGAACCACAGCTTTACTTACTCTCTTGACGCAAGCGACATTCGTGCTTCCACATTCACGCCGTTCTGTAGCGAGTACACAACCAATTTACGATGTGGACCACGCACGAACAAGTCCTCAGCACATTTTAGCGAAGTGAGTAAAAACTATCTGAAATACTTGAAGCCACTGGTTGCATAATGATGCGGGACGCTACATGGATAAATAAAAGGCGATCAATTCACAAGTACAGGGAGCATCTAATGGCAAGATCTAGACTTCTATAAAGTAATGATCCAACTAAATATATCATGAGAAATTATAAATGGATTGCTTTACTTACGAACACGCATTTTGGAAAATAAAAGTGGTAAAAAAATAACCTAAAAATTTTATTAATTGCTGCTTTTTTCACCCACAAACAACAACTGCCAGAAAATATGACGCAGTGCTGTGCTAAATAAGCTCAGCGCACATTTTAGTCTGATGGCACACAGACGGTGTGCTCCCATTTACGGCAGAAAGGCAGCTTGGGTCTGCGAAGGTGGTGTGAAGAGCGAGCGTAGTGTATACTGTTGGCAGGGAGGGGAGAAAAGAGGACCCAGTTTCAGCAGATGCGGAAGCAGGCCACTGAAGAAAAGGAGCTGCGTCAGCAGGCTCGTCATCGGTGTCAGGGAGAGTGGGCTGGGGGTCGGAGAAAGAGATGGTGGCGGGGTTGGGAAGGGAGCAAAAGTCGTCGCTACCTCTACCAACTTGCTGCTGAGGTTGATGGGCTCCGTCTGCGGCGGCGGGAGAAAAAACGGGTGTAGTGGTGGCACAGGAGGTGAAGGCGGATGAAAGCTTGGCCGCCTCAACTTTACCGGTGGGTGACGAAGGAGAGCGTCGGCGTGGCGTTTCTGTCCCACCAGACTTGGCGGTGCTGCCATATCGTTGACGAGATCGCATAGAATGGTGGAAAACTTGGTCTGCTCCAAATTCTTCCTCACTCGGTCACAGGTTTCAATCAGAAGAGCAAGTGGACTGGATTTTGTGGGATCCTCCTGAGCACAGCACAGATGATGGGTGGATTGATTCGTCTAGTGTACAATCTCGATGGTCAGTTGGAAAAACGATACTATTTTTTGTTAAAGAATCAAAACCAATATGGCAAATTGTTAGGAGGTGGGTGAAACAATCAATTTAATTAGCGAGGAATTCGAGAATTGAAAGCCCTCAGCGAATCACCAAAGGAGTGTACTTTTTAAATCGATTCCTGCCTTCGAGATGGCAAACTGAGTCATTACCAAGCTCCTCACGTCTTTGTGCTCTCCCACCCTATATTTCCGTACAATTAAATCATGGACAAATGATGTTTCGAGCAAAGTCAATTCAAAGTGGTCGGAGCCAAGATAGGCTTTTGAAAGCCGCTATAAGTATTTTTCGTTGAAAAAATGAGATGACGTCAAGGATTTCAATTGAACGTGAATTAATGCACTCGCTATTTATTATTAGCAGATCTAATGAAATTAAAATGAATTAGAGGATAAATTGAACTATATTTGACGGCCTGGCATGCTTAGTCAATTCAACCGATCAAACAATAATCAAGTAACAAAAACAACACTTTCTAACTTTAGCCATTTAAAAGCACATCAGTCTTGTTTAAATGTGAGAGTCACCGAAATTATTTAACTCTCAGTTTGTCAGAATTGTGTTCGTCGTGAATCCTTTTCAATCGCAAACGGGGTTTCAAGCGATTGGTAATTTATAAGCAACCTGATTTCATTAAGGCATTATTAACAAAACCATTAATTACCACTTAAAAAAATTTGACTAATAAAGGGAAGGCTGTCAAACGCGCCCATGTGTAGATGGATAAACTTCCAGGAGTACTCACCTTATCCAAACTGTCCGGATCAATGTAGTTATTACAAAACGTTTTGTCAATTTTAAGGAAAGAATTTTGGGCTGGGTTGCAAACAACGGCCTTTTCTAATGCCGAATTCATGATTGTGTGCTCGTATTGCTAATTTGTACAGGTTCATCAACAATGTCTCACCCTTTGCATAAACAGGTCTGGCTGTTGTCTGATTGGCTAACTTGCAGCTATGCGATGGGACACAGGCAGAAGACGATTGGACAGTAACTTGTGCGGTGCGCACGTGTGTGGATTGGGCGCTCTGTGCTCAGTAAGCGATGGGGTTACACCTGGGTTGTGAATGCTTGATTGGACAGTACTTTGGATTGTACTGTCCACACGCTATTCAAAATTTTAAGCCAAAACAGCAATACAATAGCTCCTCGTTATCTCACTATTCACAATTTGCGATCCATGAGGGCGCCTCTACAATGGAAGTGTTAGAGTATTCCCATAGAATTTACTCCTCAAACTATCATTTTCCATAAGAACGCCTTTGTTACTAGCTATAAGATTCCAGTATGAGCGGAACAAGCAAAAAAAAGCTCAGCCTTAGGATTACGACTATATCGTTTTTCATTGCCGTAGTGTTTGTATTATGCACTGGTAAGTCGGATACGAACTGACTTGTTTAGCCGCTATTATTTCACCTCTTAAGGCATCAAATTGTTTCCACTGTAGGGGTTTTGTGAGTTAGTTTGCTACGTTCTAACAAGGAGTAGGGTAAAATATTATAGATAATGCATTATGACGCCGACTTTCTAAATTTCAAATTCTAACGTCCCAGTACTAACAGTGAATTCTTATGAATAGCTTTAACCTTCAACCAAGGATAAAGCTCTATTGCAACCTTTTTAAAAGATGATTGCATTGTTTGCTTTTAATTCCTAACTTAAGAGGCGGAAATATTCATCGAAAGGACCGGAAAATGTAGAATATGCAAGTTATGGAATGTGGCGAAAATTTTTTCTTCTGAGTTTAAACCGTACATATAGTTATTTTTAACCAGTCGAAATAGCTCAATGAAACCAAATAATAAATTGACTCAATAGTATGGGATAAGCTTTCAGCAGAAGAGTTGTAAGAGTTGTTAGACAGAAGTGTGTTCAGTATCATACCGGTTAAAAGGTTCATTATGCATTCAACAATGGAGCAATTAGATTTAATAACAGCTAATAACGTGGACACTGAAATAAGATATCATATCGGGCTTGTTTGCATGTCTTATGTGGAACCGACCTCCCTCGCTACATTCCACTTCAAGCAATGCTTTTTTAACAATTCGTAATTCAACCAACCCACAAATATGATAATGGGTATTTCAAAGTGCTCAGTTCAAATTTCGACTTTCTTCTGAATCTTACAGCTATTGAAACTTTAGCAAACTCCTTGCAAAGATTGGTGATCACAGTTGGAAGCCTATTTCTCCATCATAAAATATTACTTATTGCTAATTATTAGCAGCCCTACAGGAGTACCTTCTTTTACTCATACACAAAGTCCTTTCCATTAGTTTTTAATAAGCTATTTTACTTTTTATTTAGTAGGATAGCATGCGACTTTTACCATATTTCTTTAACAAACTTGCACACTTTCCTGCTCCTACCTTAAGAATATGAATTAGCTTAGAGAATTTAACCCACTCATTAAGTTTTGTTAAGTAAAATTCTAGTACCTCTTGCAAACAGGCGTTTACATTAAGGCAATTGCTTTTGTACGTAGCAACAGTGTTTCTGGGACCTCTTTGCTCCAGGTTTATTCTCTTTTCATGAAAAAGTCAAAAAGGCAGTGAGTGGTATCACCAATCGAGTCACCCTGTGCGTGCATGCGCCGATTCAGATAACAGTGACAGCAACTGCCACCGCAACCACATTGTTTTTGTTCGGTTCAAACGCCCTACCCACTGTTTGCTTAACCCACTTTGCGCGGCATAACGACCATCCATTTTACACGGCGCGTTAGTGCGCCTGCAGGGGTGTGTGAGGGTATGTTGTGGATTTGCCCACGCGTCGAAGTAATTCAAATAACAAAATTACACAGACACAAGCACACCCAGAACCAGTGATTGTGTGCGTAACGCAAAACGGGCTGTAGATGAGAGATCTGGTTACAGTACCGCCCTCTTCTAACCAACAATGCTTAATCACCCCTTCTGTGGTGCGTCTGTTAGCATTTACAGTGAGACCTGCTTGGTGAATAACAACACCCTCCACACGTTTATTACATTGTGTTCACAAGTGTTCAAGCAGTAGTTTTATCGGAGTCTTGTTTTGGGAATTAGCTATTGCATCGATTATAACAAAAATCCAGATCCAAATTACAGGATAAGCAGGTTTGAAACCTAACAAACGTGATTTACATATTGTCAGAAATGAGGTTAACGTTTTTAGCCGATGAAGAATGGCATCATTTTCCAGTTTTCTGCGCCCAAATTATGTGAGTAGTGTACGCTCACAACTAATGGTAAAGTCCAACTGCGATATCTCCCATTAAAATAGTATAACTTATTTAAGTATTCCCTTTAGACGTGCTAGCGACTTATACGTCTGATTAGAACAACACATCGACAGCCACCAGTGTCAGCGTCAATACCATTGCCATTGTCAGCTTGCTTTCTGTCGGCAGCGCACACTTTGATCATCGTGCGGAGTTTTTTGCCGTTAACCCACTGGTCCTCTGCCCCATCTCACCTTCACTGCGCACACCGCCACCCGATAGACTCAGTCAAGCAGGGCCCACTGAGTCGCCTTTGAGGTGCATTGTATAGGTGTCCACCACAATCACTACCACAATGCCGTGAATTTGTGGTTGGTGGCCTAGGACCTGACCATTCTCACTTCTTCTCTCTATTGCATCACGTTTCTGTCATCTCTATCCGTTGCAATGAAAAGTAATGCGAGTATTACGGGTATTGCTCTACCTTTTTGGCTGAATGCAACCGCTATTCGATTTTGCCTAAAAGGCCTCTTTTAGCCATAAAAATTACTAAGAAATAGGTATGGAAACGAAAATACATAACCAAGAAATAAGACTTTT
>NW_020170391.1:195427-276262 GCF_000524195.1 Echinococcus granulosus | reverse complement strand
TGAGACTTTTTATCTCATGCTGGCTCAGAAGACCATTAAAACTACAACAGTTAGGCTAGCATTGCTGTAGCTATAAAAACCAGAGAACGGTGACCGCTTCGACAGAAAAATTATCAACTGCACAAATTTCATTTATTTATTGAAACAAATTTAACCATAATAAGTGACAGACGACTTTCTCTTCTATCCCAGGGACAAATGTTATTCAAATGTAAGATAGCTGATTTTGCGTAAAGGCCTATGGATGTGCTTGGTAAGAAACAATGGAAAATTAAAACTAGACTTACAGTTACACTTCCAAGCAGCGTAGACCACAAAAATTCATCAAAGATCTTAAGCAAAATGCTGGCCTTTCCCCAATGCATACTTAAATTCACACAATACTACCACTTTCTTTATTATTTGTATCGAAATTTAAAAAAGTCGCATTATTAGCGGGGACGATCATATTTTGGCCTGTTAAACGAATTTAATTGGTGCTAGAGCAGATGCTAAAAAATTTTGTTACTCAAATTACATAAGTAAAGCGTGGCTTCCAATGGTTGTTTATCGACTGCCGACAAAAAAGCGTTATTAATGCTATAGGCTGGATTTAAATAACTTGTTTGTAAAAATGTAAATGGGTAAATAAGAGACTCCGATTACGAACTATTAATTACTCAGCCTAAGCCACAATGTTTTAAGAAATTTAGATATTAGAAAGAAGCTCTGTTCTCTACCTTTGTGTCAAACCGAATAAAACAAATTTGCTCTTCAAATAAACACTTTAAAAGACACTGATATGTGAGGAAAGGTAAGTTATAAAAAAGCTCGATCACTTTAAGCTTGTAACTAAAAGAAAGCTGCAATGTGTTCCCAGGTTAAGTTCCTGATGCAGATGGCAGGGTAGAACGGTTTGCGGCTGTGCACTAACGGTCTCTGAAATGACCAAGTGTGTTGACTGGATGAATTCATATTTATGCTAGCAATAACGCCTCTAATAGCCACCCGTAACTAATCCTTGCCAACGTGGGAGACTCACGGGTTTCCCACTCAACCATACTTTGCACGAAGCAAACTGTAATCCACTTACTCAATCTTAATTGCCTGCGAGTTAAAGAAAATTTCAGCGAACTTTATCCAGCCTGGGGACAAAATTGAGGCTCTAGTATAAGTGTTTTGTCAAATCCCACCAAATCGTCTTATATTATAGACTTTCTTGTAAATACAGTAGAAGTAACTTCATTTTTAAATGAAATTCTACTTATTAAGGATCTAAAAGTTCTTTTGTTGCAGGCAAATTGGTTAAATTTCTGCCGGTTTTTATCAACAAAGCCGTTTTTGGCGACTTCCACCAGAAGGAATGCACATCGCATTTTCTCCATTCCAAGGGAAAAATTACGTATTTCACACGCAGAAGTGTATGGAGGTTCAGTCAAACAACCGTAAATGCAAATCAAGCAGTGATTATCAACCGCAGATAAATGGAAGTTAAAATTGTCGTTTTAACTTTTAAAGTGCTCTAGCTGTTGGCAGTGTTGGGTAGAACTGTCTTATCAATGCGAGAGTCATTAAAACATGCTTCACATAAGTTCCTACTAGAGCTGCAGGAAGCTTAGCGGAGTGAGATGAATCACTAAATGGGGCATAATGCCACGAGGATGTGGAAAACGAGGAGGTGACTGAAGTTGGGGGCATAAATATCTGTATTCAAAGGCTGTGATATTCCTCAACGTCTGCCTGTAAAATTCCACAAAACCTAAGGTATGTGCACGCCACCATGTGGGTGGGCATCTGCAGCCAGACGTTAGTGGTGTACCTGCCACCTAATCAAAAACGAGTTCTTCGCGTTCGACAAACAACACGGTGTTTTATTCAGGTAGACATGAGCATTTACTAACTTTGGATTAGCTTCCGCATTGACTAAGATGTGCGATGGAAAAAAACCTTACTTTTTGAAAAGCTTCGCTAAAGTAGAATATGGTCGAGAAAACTATTTGTAGTTTTGAATAGTTTTACGGATCTTTTAACTCCAAGATTGTAAATAATTGCCGATGAAATCCAACTAATAACAAGTAAAAAAGTCATTTTAAATGAAATGGACAACAATGTGGTTTAAGAATTGCAGAAATGCCGAACTGTGAAGCGACTTAGTATTCATTTAAGCAAAATGGTCGTAGATACTACTTTAAGGCACATAATGCATCTCTGAAAATCAAATGCCAAAGCCAATAGAATTCATTTAAAAACAAATCCTCATTGTGTCGCATTCGATACCTACGAGCCTTTCTCTAATTTGTTGTTCTTAAATACGGGTATCACAGCGACGACAATAGCTAAATTTCGTGGTTTCACAGATGCAATTTTGGCGAGACTAAAGTTCACTTATGCGTTACAATTAATGGACTTATCTAATGTAAATAAAGCTATAATATTTATGCCTATCAATGGCTTATCTTTGGTTTATAACGAACATTTTGTACATAAAATGTTCATCTAATAGTTGTAAATGATCGGTACTCCGACGCAAGATCCTCCGGATCCTGTCCACCTTCAGTTTCAGGTATGTCATGATTATCCAAAAAATCCTCAGGACAATAGTTCTCGTGAACGACGGACATTTGATCGTTCTCATCGTCATCGTCGGAGAAGTAATTACCTCGTTTTCGACTCATTGGACGATATCGCCTGCGTTCCTGCAACATTTCGATTGTTGGGCGTGATGAATCGGTGGATTTGTCACTGTCATTGTCCTCGATATGCCTACTACGATAAATGAATGCAGACAGAGGCATAATAGTAGGCTTCTTTTTCTTCCCTTGCATAGGAAGTCTACGCCGTTTGGGAGGGATGGCCGGTGGTCTTTCGATCTCGTTTGCAGCTATATTGGTAAGCACAAAATCTTCAACTCCTGAGGAGGTGGTTCCGTTGACCAAAGCTGCGGTTTTTCGATACTTAATCCAAATCACACCAGCCAATTCAGCTGCAGATGATGGCCCTACATTCATGTTGATAAAGCGCAGTAAAAGTACTCCGTCCTGACCAAGAATATCCTCGGAGAATACCCAGGAGGCCTGTAAATCATCCCTAGTCTTAAAGATATCAGCGATTGAGAGCTGACATTGCTGCTTCTCCTTGTCCTCATCTTCAAATGGAGCCTTGAATGGAAGCTGTGATTTGGCAGCGGCGATATTGAAGTAAATGCAAATGAGATTCCTGATAAAAAGTACTCTTGCTGAACTCAGCAGAAGTCTGTGAAAATAAGCAAAAATACAAAATTTAAAGTTAGAATAATCTTTGCTTTGATTTAAACATTACCAAGAGTTTTTTTAATATGTGTTTGTGCTAGTGTACTTATTTTTTAGTTAAGTAAAAATCCAAGCAACACTTTAAAGATGCTCATAATAACGATAAACCATTCACAAGCAATATTTGAGTGCCTTTGTTCAGCATTTTGCACCACTCATTCAAACTTATCTGCAAGCTACCCGAACCAGAAATTGTTTCATAGTATCGCACGTTGGCTTAAAAGTGAAATCTCATTCGCTAAGGAATCTTGTTACTGTTTAAAGTAGCCCTATCGCCTAATTCCACGGTCGATGCATGTAATTATCCACTTTAATTTCCCCCTAGACTAACTGTTCCAACATCTGTAGGGATTTTAAGCGGATTATTAAGGCTTTTAACTAAACGCTTTTATGTTCCCTATGTCCCGACGCAAATAGTAGGCTCATTCTACGGACAATAAACACACATTAACCAGTTATAAAAAGATGTAGCAATGAAGTGTTACATCAACAAGCCACTGTAAAAAGAGCATAGCTCCCACTGTCAGGGCTTGTCAAGCTACTCTCAGTGATTGAGTGGCTTCTAGATAAATCTTAACGGATTACCTTGCTTAGCCAAGTGACTCTAGTAATGAGGTATAGAGGGTGAATGTACGCAAATAGTCAAGGGTGTAATTGGCCTAGAATGCAACTTAGGGTTTTGATATTAAGGTTACCGTTACACCTGTGACTTCCTAACTTTGTAATGTAGTATTCTGCTTCAGTCAAAGACGAAGCACAATGATTTATTTCACTCTTTTGTTACATATTCATTTTTGATTGGATTTTTAAGGAGAAATAGATAAGAATATTAATGAATGCAAGAAGATGGCGGGCATTCAATGCAAAGTTAGAATGAAAGTAGAAGGGCAGTACTCACTTATAGCACCACCGAAGAAAACTGAGAAGATTAAGGACAGAGATGAGGAAGAACCAAAACCAGAGGAAAATGTAGATTTTTTCGTTAAAGATGTTGATGCGGAGGACGCATTGGATGGTGTAACGGTGCTGGTTGCTGCCCATACGACGCAGCTCGAAATCGCACAGGGCGACGCGCGGGAAGGAGCCCGTCTGGTTCCAAAACCGCGTGTTCATCAGGTCACGTAGCTTGTCAATCCCAAAGATGAAGGCCTCGCCGTTCAAGTACCTTGGCATAACGCACAGGGGAAGCTCCACAAACCACACATTACCTGGATTGCAAACCTTAACGCCCATACACTGAGACCGATGCTTATCGGAACAGTTAAGAAAAAATAGAAACATGTCTTTATCCACTTCAAGGCTTCCTACTGATGAGGAAGAGACATTGTCATTGATTTTAGTTCCCTAACGAAAGCGAAGTAACCATAATGAAAAGTTTTTTACTTTTTTGCTTTTATCCACTGTGCAAGAGAAAGTCGCACTAGACGTGAGAACGGCAAACCGA
Source organism: Echinococcus granulosus (assembly GCF_000524195.1). NCBI lineage: Eukaryota > Metazoa > Platyhelminthes > Cestoda > Cyclophyllidea > Taeniidae > Echinococcus > Echinococcus granulosus. The sequence continues at coordinate 271,531 of NW_020170391.1, read as the reverse complement.
TAATTTTTCTGAGATGCTATGATGGAAAGCAATGTTAGCACTAGCTCTGTTTCCACTCTGTGGGTTCAGAGGAATTAATTTACCAATCCCTTTTGGCATTTTCTTGCGTCGTACACAGTTCCTTTCAACATCTAGATATTTAGAAATGAAGATGATTAGAGTTCCTGAATTATGGTTTATATAATCCCTTTGTCAAATGCTTTGTGAAATCCATTTATTCCCTGCCTCTTAAAATACAAAATCATATTTCTTAATTCAAAAGCCAAGCTAATATCCTCTAAATTTATGCACTGATGGGTAAGAAGTGCTTAAATTAGCCCTAGTGGATTATTCACCCCCTGTAGATGTCCATTTACAGAAAGATTTATTCCCCAATTCCGAATGGGGAATATGTGGTCAAATATACTGAAGTGTTCCTTGCAGGAAATGCTGCTGGAATTTTGCTTAAAAGGGTCAACTTATGCTTTGACAAATTGTAACACGCCAAAGAAAGTACGCTTCGAGAAAGAGGATTGTTACCACCAGGAACAGGTAAGCAAAACAAAAAAATTTTGCAGCAACATCTAAAGTGAAGAACCGGTACTCTCGAAAGGCGACTGACTGTCCTCCAGGACGCAGCAGCACATCTGAATGCTGATTTCGCCTAGCATAACCGCATTTCCTGGATTTTTATGATTCCAGAAGTTTATTATTAGGTTCAGCGTGTTCAGAGAAACCTGTTAGGCTAAATCTGACTGCGCGTTAAAGTTGAATTATTGTAGGAGTTGATCCGTTAATAACAGGCGCAGACTGTTGCTTCTCCTTGAGGCACACTGAACACCGTCGAAATTCAGGTTCCGCTCATAGCTTATCACACTTTTGTCATTTGATGGCTCTGTGTTTGTTACAACTGATAAAATGTCCTCTAAATTTTTCGTGAAATTGAATAAAAACATACATTTTACATCAAAGAATTGTCTGCTTCTTACAATATTGAGAATATGTACCAATTAAAAACAAGATTTTCCACGCTCACTCATTTCTTGTTCATTTTAGGCTCATTTATTAAATTGATTTGCACATACAGAAGACCCTTGCAAATTTTGCCTGCAATTCAACTTTTTTCTACTAAGCAGGAAAACCTTTTGAGAGACCGGCGTGGATGCTTTAAAGGTTGCAACAGCTTGATCTACCCGCATTGCTGCTAGTAGCGAAAATAACCAACTTTAACTAATCTTCGCTGTATACTCCCCGCAATTTTTAATTAGGAAATCCAAAATAGGCTTGAATTTGATTTGGGGTCTTAGTAGCTGAAGTGAAGGTTGTATAATTATTGGACCATGATTATAAAAAAGAAATAACTGATAAAGCAAATCACCTGAAATACAAAAATGACTCCCTGAGTATGGCAAGAACAGTTAAAACAAAATTAACCATTTACGTGAATTACTACCTTTTAGTGCAAAAAAGTAAACCCTTCTTGGAGCGACGAGGAGTGGGATTAATACTAATTTCAACCGCAAAATGCCAGTCGAAAAATGGCTTTTACACAGAAAAATTAGCAAAGATGATCAAGAATAGGGGCAAGATAATACTCCGTTTTTTCATAGTCTCTGGCATTTACTAACTAAGAGGACAAAAAAACTACTATTTGTGCAACAAGTTGGCACTAGTTAAACGTGTACTACAGCAAAACTGTTCAATGTTTTAACTCTTATTATTAAGATACAGAAGGATTTTCCAATGCAAAGAACACATAACAGCAAGCACCCTTATTAGAAATGAAACAATATGTGAAGAAGTTTTTTTACTAGGAGCTAGCCTAAGTTAACAGTTTTCACAGTGTCAGGGCCCTAGCAGCAGATAACGGCGCAGCAACACAAACTGGAGGGCGGGGGGGTAAGGGGCGTGAGCCCCAGCGGGGAACGGCAGTGCATCCGTTCGCCAATGGCCAGGCTCCCCACAGCAGTAGGTCGGTGGGAGCGCGTCCTCGGTGTCGTCGAACAGTGACAGGAATAAAAATCGTTTTAACGTTAGCCTGAAAATGCTACAGCGACACTGGATGTCTGATTCACCTAACTCTACTGCTCTTCGTATTTGGACCATTTGTAAATGTGGAATAGTTATGAGGAAGCTCAAGTAAAGTTAATGCTTTCGTATGTCCCATGTATGTGCAACGCCGCAATCTAGAAGTGACAGCTATTAGTTTGATTGAGGAAGTGCACACACGGCTTTGATATGATACCCACGCAAGATTTTATATTTTGTAAATGTGAGATATGGTAAAATTGTGATTGAACAAATCCTCTGGGATTGATACGCGGGAATGCATATCATACATCAGTTGTCTGCAATTCGGAAGGTTCATAAAAAACAAGTGACAAGGCATTTCTACGCCAAGTCGATATTAAAAATGCACCAAAGACGGTATTTAGATTTCCGGACTGAAGAGCCTCTGCATTTGTTTAAATAGATCTATTCCATTATCATACAAATGACTGCAGCAACTTTCAGTCAAACTTGAATCGTAAAGGACTGATCACCGAAACATCTCGGACCATCTAGTCTACGTTATGAACAAATCACAATTTTCCTTATAGCTCTACATCTTTTTGAATTTACATTTAAATATAAACACAAAATTAAGGGTGTACCTCCTGCCATTTGAGAAGGACATGTACATGCATATGTGCGGCCACATCAATGAAAAAGAAGCACTGTTAAAAGCGTAGAAAAATTTCCAAAACCTCAATAAATCCTCAACAACCCATTTAAAGCTTTACAATTGTCTTTAACTCCCGCTAGTAATATCATAGCAAACTCACCAATATACCGAAGGAGTGTTCATTAACACTCATTTATGTTAACTCTGTACACTCGTTAAACTTTCCAATTTCTTATGGGTTCAGTAAACTAAGTAAACAGGTGGGAATGGGGTAGTAGGGCAACGCAAGGGAATCAATGGTGAAATTGGAAAAAAACTACACAAATAACACTCCTGCGATTGGCCGAAGCAATTCTAGGGGAAGTGTGTGCATAAAATGGGTAACCTTGAATCGACCAAGCCGAATGTGGCTCAGTTGGGTACACTGAAAATCAAAGCCTCCAGGAGAGACAGAGGCTAGCTGTGTGCTAGGCCAAATGCGTCTGCTGACTGGAAGCTGTTTAACGTAAAAGTATAACGTTGTCAGTATAAACTAGGTTTCCTTTCAAAAGGTACGATACCAGTTCCATTATATTTATTTGTACAAACCAAGAAGAATAGCAAAAGTCTAGTGAATGAAGACATTTAATATAAGTGTTCGAACTGGGAGCAGATTTAATTTTGTTAACGCCTCAGAGTATATTCTGATCAATCTGTCTTCAAGTCAAGCTTCATCTTAGTGTTATCGAACTAACAGTCAGGAGCGAAGCACGGAAAAAGTAACCACCGAGGTGCCTTACATTGCATAGTAGTGAATACCTCCCTGTTGGAAATTCAGATTCCGCATATTTGTTGCATCTCATATTTGCATAAATATTGAAATCTGCATCGGACATGGATCCTTTTGAAACTCTTATCAACGAAAATAGTCAAAGAAACGTGTATACAGATAGTTCATTGTTTGATGATTGGGGAGAGAAATAGTAGTATTTACTTAAACAATAATTTTGGTTCGAGACGCCGATACACCAGAAATAAACCAACAACTTTTAGTGATAGTTTTGACCCATTAAAGCTGATCTTTAAAGTGCCAAAAGGAAGACAGTTTTTGATTTTCAGTTATTTTAAACACTCTCAAAGGCTAGAGGTTGGGATACACATTAGCACGTTTACGTGCTAATAATTAAGGATTTACACTGAGCCACAGTATTCATGTTGGTGTTAATGAGTGTCTCCATATTGTTACAAGCGATTTGTAAAATTCAAATAGCAAAGTACCACTATGAAATGTATTATATCTATTCGTCAACTTCAGTTAAGTCCAGGCGACGTAGCTGACACGAACACATTGGGAAACGGTATTATCCATATTTGCTCGCATTCTGAGGTAGCGCGATATTATCGCCTTAAGCTCACCCTACTTTTTGGAGCTGGTGCTAGCGAGGGGTGAATAAACACGTGTCAAGCCTTCCCACTGCTTTCTTGAGCCTTCACTTATAGGTTGCAGGTGTTACTCTCTCCCAGGCGTATAGGCTGTTCCATCTTTAACGCATTCAAACGCCAAGACACGACTCCCTCCGTCAACAGATGGAGCACGTGGGTCACGTTCTCCCTGCCAGTGGATGCGTAAGTGCAGCCTTAAGCACAGACCAAACAAAATCATTGGGATTTGCACTAGATGGGAATTCTTATTTATCCTTAAAGTAAATACAATTTTGAGAAAAAAAAGATAAATATCCTTTGAAAAGGTAGGCTCAAATTGTTACGACCCTACACGCGAGCGTATGACACCTCTGATTTCCTTGATAGGGCTGTATTTCATTTGAAAAACATTTTATCTTCACACTTTTGGCAAAATATTTCCTCTAAATAATTTCGCGTCAAAAATAGCATTTTTCCTCAAGTGTGAATTTTCAAAAACTGTTTGCTGAATATCCTCCCGGAAGCAATTAGTCCTTCAGTGCCAGTAAACAAAACCCACTGGGATTATTCTTACATCGGATGGGAAAATTTAAGCGTGCAGATTCAGATAAACAGACTTAGTAGTCACTAAAATATATTCCAAGAAAATAAACTTTCATACAATCTTAAAACCCTGTTCTAGGCCCATTTGCAAATAAATCCGAGTAGATAAGGCGAGGGCAGAGAGGACTAGCATTGTGTACTCTATTGTTCGATCACAATAAGGGCTAAATTACGTATCCATGGAACATATGAGGATCGCTAAGGGCTTTTGGTGTGTTTACAAAGCAGCAAAGATGGCAGAATCAACACGGAACTTAAAAACTTGTTGAAGCACCAATAAGCTCGTTAACTAAGTAGCGGCTAGGACTCTGTTCGTGTATAAGGCCTCGCTTGCGGAATACCTCGACCTATGGATAAAAAATCCTTATTGCTAGTGGATAATTGCGATGTAAGATTATGAGAACCTAACAAAATTTCCCCTCTATATAATCATGCGTGTCCGAGTCCCTTATGTCTGCCGGTAAATTCGGGAGAAGATACCTTTGTGACACTTAAAATCAATTTCCGGTCAAAGAGAAACTGAGACGAAGCTATAAACAAGAAATACTGCCCATCAGAAAGTGGAGGGACTAAAACAGATCCACTGAATTCTTCAAAAAGAACATTAAAACTGATTTTTGTTCACCATAAATGAACAAAAACACTAAAACTAGATGAGAAATAAGTTAACGGAGGCCAAAAGCACATGCTCCTGTTATTTTAAAGCATGGTCTTTAAAGTGGATATCTGAAGTAAGTCATGGTGTAAGGGTTGTGCCAAGCGACTATCTGTCTAAAGGGACCCAAAATCAAACGGATTTTATGGAATTATTAGTAAGTTTGATAATGCAATCACTTCCAAACAGCATCTTCTAGTTTTATAAAATCTTAAAGGTGACAGATGTTAAGAAGTTGGCAGAAATGATTGCGTGAAGACGTGTGTAGGTGCTAAATTTCATGCCAATCTTACAGACAGTGCATTCTAGTTAATTAAAATAAAATGAATGTGCGAATACAAGAGCTTTGCCATAAATCAACACAATTTAAAGTCGAGGTAACCTGTTTTCCAGCCCTTGAATAATGCAATAAATATATTTTCGATAAAAATGACTTTTTGACGCCATTCTGATCGTTCGTAGGAAAAAAGAATTTTCTGGGGAATGACCCGGCCTTGAGCATAGATATTTATGGAAAGAATAATTGAATTAACTGAACAGTAAGGCTTTACCTAGTCTCTGTACCCAGTTTACAAACCTGACAGCAATTCTTTTTCTGTAAATAACCAAAATCTGGAGTTCTATGGGATAAACATGTTTACAGGCAATTTGAAAAATCCTTCAAATATAATGCCACAGTTACCCTTAAAGAGGAAGTAATTTAGGTCAGCTAAAACTAGTCAAAATCTGAATTTTTTTACTAGTTTTGGGTGGAATAGTTATAATACCAAGAATGATTGTACCAGTAAATTTAGAAATTTGCACAATCCACACAGACAGTTGGACAAAAGAAATGCTTTTAGTAGGGAAAGGAGTGATCTCTCAACCTATGGACACTATGAAGGGAATCGCAATGTACAGTACCTGGAAAATAAACAACATTTTTATGCAGTGGAGAAAAATTCAATTCAAATAAAACAAGCCTTCGTACGATGTTGAATGAGCATAAATAGGTCAAAATCATTGCCATCTCGCACACGTACAGACGAACTGGACATGTTAATGTGTGAGAATGCCGGTAAAACATACTTTCCCGTGAGAATAAGTTGAGTGGTTGAATTGGCCAGATAAAGGACCTTTATAGCGAGGTACAGGCCAGAGAGGTAGGTGGAAGAAGTGGGCATGCAGGGTCGGGGCCCGGGCACCCGGGCCTGTTTAGAGAAGGCGAGAGGTACAACGGGCGTACTAAATCGCCGTCTACCCATCCCACTCCTCTCGTCCGTTTTGCTTCCAGTAGTGTTGAGCTGAGACCAGCCCTTACCATAGTGGTGCTGGTCCGTGGCCCTCGTCTTTTTGCCTCGTCGCTGTCGACGAAAGTGGCGGATCGCTAGGGCATCCTCCAAGTGACGAACCAGACAGTTGATCAGGTCACGCCGCTGGTCCAGGGAGTCATTCAGGTTTTTCAGATCACTTGACACCTCCATCACGGTTCTCAGCTGAAAGAAAAAACTCTATTATTTGTCTCGTGTCGTTATAAAGTTAACTGCCATTACTCGAATAAATCGTGCGTCAAAAATACTATTCTGCATTTCTATTTAAAGTAAACGATATCTCAAGTAGATTCGCTCAGGCATAGCTCAGGCCTCACATAAAATTGGCAAATTTCGATTAAATTAACTACAATTCTCTCTTGTTTATTGTGGTGGTGAAAATATACCTGTGGAACACCAACAAAAGTAGACAAAGCTGATTTTTGCGCTAGAGCCTAGTTTGTTTCTAAAAACCACCCATTAATCATAGCAGGGGCACAAGTTCAACCAGCAGCTCTCCCAGATGTTCATTAAAGCACCCACTGCCTCTAACAGTGTGCCATGATAGGATTGCGAATAATTCTTCGATATTTAGTATTTTAATCAAGTGATTTAATATGTAGAGATGGAGGATAGAATTTTTGGGTTTCTGAGATATTCACTCTTAGGGCTCCATGTGAACGATTGTAGAACATTCCCGACCACGCAATTGGGTGAAGCGGAAATCCCATGACATTTGAAAGTGTCGGAAATGTACTACAGCTGGTACTCTGAAATGAGGAAGAAATTAAACTTTTTAAAATGGGATGGAAAAGATGCCGGCTTTTTCTGATGGTCACTGGAGAGCAAATGCATGCATTCCGCAATTATCCAAGCGAGTTAAGTGAGCCTACGAACCGCAAGGGAATAATCTCACTGGGGATCAGAAAGTTAAGTTTCACGTTAACAGCATTCTTACCCATAAAAATCCTGTTTTATTACAATTTTACATCAACGGGTACCTAAACACCTATTCGATGATGTAAATGTGGTATTCGTTTGCTCCAAATAATTTATTTGTCGAGTAAATTTATGCTACAGACCTTCGGCACCAGTTGAACCAGATAGTTCTTCAACCGATGCTATAACGAAAAATGACATTAAGCGTTTATCATTTTGCTATGATGTAGGTTAATAGAAGCTGAATTTCAATGCACACCTACCACGACGCTTTAGAGGCAAAAAGTTGCCACCACTTTGAAAAGTTTTCTTTAATTTTATTTTGTGATAGTGGCCAAATAGAAAGAATAACATCACCAAATCCCAACGGCTTCTCAGGCTATTAAAAAGGGATAATGCCTATTTATTATGATGGCTACTAACAGTGATATAGGGTAATGTTAGGGATATCAAAGTTGTGTAACGGATTGCCATCTGAGACCTATTTGGAGGTTGTAGTCTTGAGATTCATACTGATAGATTCCTGCAGAAGAATAGCCTGCTTCAGGGATAGGATTTTGCCACAATAATACTCAAGAACAAAATAGCTTAAAAGAATAAAGGAGTAAGTGGAATACCGAAGAATGATGATATTAACATAGCAAAACGTGCACTGAATAAAAATAACTATCGGAGAATGGAGAGTGTTCCTGTAAACCTCTTTTGTGAATTCATGGTTCAATAGAAAAGTGGCGTTAACAGTTAGTATTTCTTATTATTCTGGGCATTCTTTATAATTTGCATGACGAATTTATTTGAATACATATTGACAAATATTGAGTAATAAGGTCACTCTGAAAGACATTACTAAATATGGAACCTATCAAAGGACATTTAAGGTCACTAGTAGGAGCTGGTTAAGCGGGGTTTTAGCAATGGATCGAAATTAAGGAGGTCCTTTCCGGGATGGTTTAAGAAAATCGCCATCCAATTTCGAAACATCTTTGTGTAAAACACGCTCCATCTGCTAGATTTTACCTGTTAATTTTCGTCTAAAATACACCACAAATAGGTGAATTTCGCTGCACTGTATCATACTGCGGAAGTGAACACACTGTGAGTGCGATTATGAACCTGTGGACTCGTTAACGAGGCATCCAGTAAAAATATCATGATGCCAGGATTAAGAAGACAATTGTGATTTAAGCATTCATTGTTTATGCATTCTCTGGTATTTTCATCTCATTGAGATGGAGGAGTAAAGGAGTTAGTGCTTTTGACTGCAAATTACTTCTCCATTATGATATAACACAAAATTTTCAATGAATTCCTCATAGAATTGATGCTGTCCCATTCTCCAATGACACTGCTCTCACGAAGGGAACTAGGCGAAATTTTGAAGGTGCGACCACATGCAAAGTGATTCACCACTACCAGTGTGCCTTCATAAATAAAAAACTCTTGCAGTCAGAGTTAAAGCCTATTTAGTGCTTTAAAGTTATGGTATAGAACTTTGGAAGAATGACAAAATTAGCTAATACTTGCATTCAAGGGTCGCAGAGTTCATAGACTAAATAGACAAAATGCACGATTAAAATATTGCCCATCGAAGACCCACATATTAAAAATGTCACCTTTGGGGTGAAATTCATACTGACCCGAAGGAACGCCAGAGGCCAAACAGATCGCACTTTTATTGCCTCAGTCTGCAGCACTCAAGGTAATCTTAAAGTGCAGTCTGCCTCCCCAGCAAAGGTTAAACTGTGTGGAAAGAAGGCTCAGGGTTTCGGCTGAAATTATCACATTTGGAACACTCTGATATCCTAGTGTCGTTAGAAATGAATGGAGTTTGGCATCAATCTGCAGTTTTGACAAAGTGGATGAGCTGCAGTTCTTTTGACCTATCCTGTAGCGTATGGGCATGAAATAAGGAAACCTGGATTCACCTTATTAACTGATAAATACCCCATTCAAAACAAGCTTTTGTATGTGACGTTAGATTCCAATATATGTTTATCAAAATGACCTGAGTAAAGCATTTAACTGCAAAAAAAGACTCCTTCGGAGCCTTAGAATGCAAAAACAACTTTTTTGACTGTTTGGAAGATTAATTAGGATTATCAACGCATAATCCAACCGGATTTCTACAGTCATTTAGAATGACAATGTTTTAAGTGTTAGGAATGGATTGCCATACAATTTTTCGACTTCTACATCATAGTATATTACACACCCAAGGCCTCGAAGTGTGCATTTTACGACAAGTTCCGACCATTTTCAGTCAATCTACGCAGTGGTCTTATAGCTGTTCGCCACTGTGTCCAATAGCCCATCAGTAACCAAAGCGAAATAACAATAAACTAGACGCCCACATTTGCATGGTATTTCTCCTGCAGGCTGAGAATAGAGGTTGAACAAGAAACTGCCAATCGCAGAGTTTAAGGAATCGGTTTAAAATTCAATTAATTCAGTGTACCCGTAAATTGTGAGGATTACATGTTGAGGAGATTAAGTTTTTAATTAAATGATTTATGACAAAAGTACTTCACATTTTAGAATTTTCTGTGAGCCAGGTGAATCACAGATTCCACAATTTTTTATGTATTTTAAATAGGTATAATGAATGGCAATGTTTTTACTGCATACCTATGCATGATTAAAACATTTATTAAGTAATAGGTTTGGCTTGGGCATATTATTGCACAATGGCCGTTTAGAGCAAAAAAATACTTCACTTATCAAAAACGACTATCACTACGACAGCGGATATGCACTGTGATGTCGCAATGTCGAATTAGTTGCCAAGATTTTTTGCAGAGCGGACATTCGCACTTGGTACTACCTTATTTGAATCACGTTGATCGGACAATGCGGTTCAGGGTACTCACATTAATTCTTGATTGGGTATTGAAAAGTCGCCAAACAATGCAGGGGAGAACAAATAGAGCCGCCTGAATCATTAGAATGAAGGGGACCCATTGATAGTAGTAAATTTTCTTTTCGTATCGGATATCCTCCTCAATGGGCACAGTGGCCTGTGCAGGAGGGATGAAGTAGGTGGAGGTGACCCAGCACACCGTCTCAGCGTACTCGCCTTGTGCGCCTGTGAAATCATTCGGAATCCAGCAGCTAATTGGTTTGCCCACCAGCTGGCGAGAGAGGACAATCGCGGTGAAGAACATGAGGAGGTTCATGGTGTACGTGTGGTTCACTCGATCAACGAAGTCGTCGTCCGGGCAGGACCTGTCCTCTCCGACTGAGGCGCTTGAGTTGGCGATTCCGTCGATTATCCGCGTGTCCATCACTTGGGCTCAAGGTGGTAGTCAAGGGCAAGTGGGCACCACGCTCATGTAGTCATGCATGTGCGAAGCGTGTTCGCCAGGTCTGATTGTGTCACACCACGCTCATGCCTTAAGCTTATTGGTCAGTATGATTAACCAATGAACATTCAGATCGGTACTTGGGGTTACCAGCTGCATGCCTGCGTCACTAGGGGGAGACGCGGGAATCGCATTCTAATAGCGGTGTTTACACAACCATGTGGTGGGCACAGTGTCGACCAAAGCACCTACAACGTGATCAAAGTAACACCACTTAAAAATCTTGTTTTAAGAAAAGGTATCGTTTAGTTATGTGTTGGAAGCATAATTTACCGAAGTTATGAGAAAACTTCATATCAATAACTTATTTCAAGATTACCAGGATTGCTATTTAATCCACAGTATAAATAAGTAAAAGGCATATCATCAATTATTATGGCGTGAAAAATTGTTATGTTAGTTATTTTTGCCTGATTCTTTGTACATGCTTCTTCACCGCGCACAAACATTAATGGTGATGGCGAATATGTGACCTTCTTAAATATTCATTCCAATTTATTAACGTCGGGCGTGGTGGTACCCCAACGAAAGCGAATGTAAAGTAGCCTTCAGGCACAAACAGATATGCTATCTCCACTTTGAAATTGGTATTTACAAACAAGAAAGCCAATTTCTATTTTACTACAACGTCTTAAGTGTGCGCAGGATATATTAAAGTAACAATTTTGTGTCAAGAGGAAAAAGCAGAAGCATAGCCACATTCAGGCGATACTGAGCTATAAGACACTGGAACTAACTTACCATAAATACGACATCAGACGTACCTTATTCATTGTTTCTTAGCATAGTTTATCAGCATTTCAATGTCTTCAACAATGGGTTTTAAACTCAGACGCTTGTGCAGCCATGTCGACTTGCGGTTCAAATAGCCTGTTACTAGCTTCAAGTAGCCTTCAAGAGTTTTATCTTAATGCAACAGCACTAAAACTTAGTACAATTAATGTGCTAGGGCTGTCAAATTTGGCGACTTTTTGAACCCATACTACCCTTGAAAGCCTTTAAATAATGCCAGTTAATTAATTCCAAAAATTCTTGCAGAAACTCATTTCTTTTCCCAAAATAGTAGAGGTATTTAACATTAAAAAATAAGCACTGACACACGATAAGAACCTAATTTATTAATTACCATTTGTACCGTTATACGGTGGCTTAGGACATTAATGATTTAAGCCAATATAAATGAAGGTATCTGTTGAGCTGCATCTTTCTTCCTGGGTCTCTTTAAACAGCTCAGTGAGTCTGAGCTAAGACCATTCAGTTAATATTTTTCGATAAGCAACTTATTGAGGAAACTCAGGTTTCAGGAGGAAAAATGAAATGATAACCTACTGGTGCTTTCTTTTAAAGTAAGTTAGAATTTAAGGAATTCCCAGTTCAATATCCAATCGCTGCATTAAACTATTCATATAATCCAACTGGCACACTTTGTGGCACTGAAATCCAGAGTTCAGACAACGCGATAGAATTACAAGCTTCAGGTTCTTTATTATCCCTGTGTATGAATAATTTATTGTCAGTGATAGTCAGATTCCCAAAATAAGAAATCTGAGGCAAAACGGAATATGATTCATTGAATTAAATGCCAGTGCATTGGAACAACTTAAGTTCAAACGAACAAAAGGGCTGAAAGTACCAACATTTTTGAAAATTTCAACATCTCATATGGAGGCCAAGCATAGTAAACATTTGATGGATAAATGGCTGGATGCTACTTTCAATAAAATGGATATATTCCCCGCAATCATCTTTGTGCTTGAGCTCCATCTCTTTCCCAATTTACCCTTAATCCTACGGTTTAAGTTGATAAATTTGCGGATAATGCGGCCATAAAATTGGCTTGTCATGGTGCTTTGGCGTACACTGCTTAACGCACTCCCGTCTCTAGGTGCGCTGTTTTTACTATCTTAGCACTTTCCTTCCTCCTCGAGGTAAAAAATACGCGTTTGTCGTCTTACCATTGTGAGTGGTATTCTGTGGCACTGGTGACTATCAGGATGCGCACAGCTGCCAAACTAAATATTCCTGGCACGAGTTGGTGTCAAATTATTTACCCTAATCGGTTAGGAAATAAGTGGCTACTGTAATCACGTGAATGAAGTTATTTGTCAAACAAATCATTTAAGTGATTTCTTCCATCAGATGAAAATTACTACTAGAAATCAGATAAGGATTGTCCAGCACAAAGAGATCGTGACGATTTGCCATTTGTTAAAAGCAACTGAGCTTGCAAAGAGCGGATGCTAGATTTCAGTTATTTTTTAAAAAGGTTTACCATTTCAGCCCCATTAAAATAACGAAAAAGTAGACGAGATAAATGGACCTCGACAATGGCAAGACTGCCTGACAAATTGCTGTCTACTGAAATCAAGATTGCAGCTAGAGGGCCTCATCTTGGGGGTTTGCTTTTAACCGCTGGTAATATTGGAAGGTGGGAAACGGATGTCATGTTAACTGTAACTGTTTTGGTGCTAAGTGATACTCTCACTTTGCTGATGCAGTAACTTTGCTGGATCTTCTACTAAGCCTATGTTCCCAAAGCGTACAGAGGTCTGTGTTTGTAGACGCCTCTTACAGTATTGGCGGCACATAAGATGTCAGCTTAAGTAATGCAAAATTATGATGATTTGTTTGACCCTTCGTTTCAATTTTGCGGGGACTTTAGGCTCCACAATTGTCCCTTCACTGAGCGGCGTGGCGTTTAAGCCATGCCAGTGGCCCCCAGTCCTTCTCTACGTCAGAAATACAATTTATTACCTAGTGGCATGTCTTCTATCATCTTTAGGGAAATGATGGGGTGCTACAGCATATTATGCGAAAAATCCCAGGCATTTCCGATTTTTTGACTCAGTACAAATGCCAAACATTTCCTTACACTGCTAGTGGACGTAAAGGGCACAAGTGATTGAGAGCGTTTTAGTAAGATGCAAATTAAAAGCAGCACAATTTGCCCTCATGAATTTAACGTCTTAAAAAGAGGAGATTTATTTGAGAGAAAAATTAATGCAACGTTTGATTTACAACCTGATGAAGAAATTTCAAACCGTTCAAATAGACATACATACTAACATGAAATTACTGCCTATGTGTTAACCTCTTCAGTCCACCGGAGAAAGTAAATCTTCTTTCTCCAAAATACAAATTGCATCACCTTATTTTATAATGAATAGGTAAACTGGAAGTGATGGGATGCTTTCGAATCTTCTCCTTCCTTACCGAGTTACAATCCATTGCTCACAGTTTGATTCCTTAGAATGCTTCTTTATTAAAAATTTGATTTCTGGAGCCATTTACCATAAAAATTGTGTGAACGCGTTTAACTTGTTTATAAGCCTAATGCTCGACTCTATAATTGCTCCTAGGCTTTATCCCCTTGCTTAGGAGGAAAGCACTGAACTTTTAATTTGCTTCAAAACTGGAAAAAAATGTTTAAAGAAACGCTTCACTAAGCTCCTACGCTTAACAACATGAGGTCCTTCTGGGCAATTCAATGCCACTAGTATGAGATGTAGGTAAATACGTTTTGATTACTGTGTTTTGTTTGTAATTTCCACCAACTGATCACGCATACTAGTCTTTCATTTTCTTTAAAATGCAACAATTTATTGCCTTCTTATTGGATAAATTATTCTAGTAATTTGAATTTCCAGCTTTTAGTAATTAAGTAGCCCTTTCTTACCCAAGCACACTTATTTGCAACTTAAAGCTTGATAGAATTTACTGTGCATCTTCCACGGGGTGTTTACGATCTTGCAGGAAAATAAGCACACAACAGAATTTAAAGAGCTAAGAATAGAAATCACTGTTTCACCGTATCGCCAGCATCTTATGCTGTGCTTGAACCTTCTCTGCGGCTCCTGTAAGCTGCAATTGTAAATGACTCCTCACAAAAGCGCAGTCTCTTGAGATCCTAAAGGCGGTTGCAACCAAATTTACCATTTAAAGCAAGCCCACCTTGAGATTTCTATTTTGCACTTTGACACAGATATGCAAATTGTTCTTCTCATTTCGTAATTATTTTCACCTTTCAACAAACAGCTTACATAAGCGTAAAATTTCCAGAATAATTCTTACATCGATGCGCTTTTTCAATTTTTTGGGGCTGTTTTTCAAATTTTTGTAATTTTAGGGAATACTAGAAATTTCCAACTTAGGTCACTGAATGTCCGTTTTTGGTATGCTTAAATTTTATTAATCCGAGATTGGTCACCTACGAGAAGTCTCAGGTTCGAACAATTACGCGACGTTCTGCCATATTTACTTTAGTCAAATGCTTATCTCCTCAAAGGCGGTAGAAGGAAATGGAGGCGTAAATTTAAGTGCATACTTCATCTATTTAGATAACATTTCCCGCAACCTACTGGAAATTAACGGGATCCCAAAGCCTGAACTTCAACGAAATGGGTTTCGCCAAGTCGACAAGACCCTTGTTACACCGGGAAAGGAAAAGGTTATGTGAAATGGTGCCAAATGAGGAGCCAATGCCAAGTAATCATTCGTTTTCATAATAGTCAGACAAACAGCAGACCTTTACACTGGTGATTTGGTTACTAAAAAAGTTACACGTTAACGGGACAATGGAAATAATAAATCGCATTTGTAAGGAAAGGAATGGAGAGGTATTTTCATAGTGGGGTTGGTGTATTTTCGCTATATAGTAGGAGCGTTTTATATCCTGATTTTCACTTATTTAATAATCGACAACAAGATAAGATTCTGCTTTACATATTCAACGCGCGAATTCTTACTGGGCATGGTTTTCACAGTTTGCCACTCTTAAACCATTTTATCAAAAGCCTCTTTTTTAAACTTTCAGTCCACCCTTTGGTTAAAATGATTGATGAAATGAAGTCGAGCAATTTTAGAATTACAGTCCTCAATCTCCCGCTAGGATAAGTGCAATCAACCATCCATACAGCTAATGCGTTGTAGACCTCTGGTTGAATGCAAAATTTCTACCTTTGTGAGTTCTAACACGTCATTTGCATTTTGGGGACAAAAAAATAAGGCGCTTGCAAATCATCGTTCATTATCCTACAAAAGCAAGCTAGATTCTACCAGATTTTTTGTAATAATGAAAGAGATCACCCATTCGAGGGTACAAAATTCGACATGCAGCAGCTGTATGCAATCACCGTGAAATTAAGTGTAGTTCCTTATCTCCATTCACCATCAGTTTCGAAGATGCTGTTTTCCGAATCCGCTTTTAGGCGTTTGGATAAGTTAACGTGGTGACTCTACCCATAATACATTGGTGACAACGAAAAAGTTTCGTGAACCAAAAGAGGGTAGTCTGCCTAAGAAACAGCAGTGTTGATTCGTTTTATGTGTTTTAGGTGTTATGACATCGGATTTTTGCATGCCGTAAAGCAATAGCGTATTTTGCAGCGAATTTTAGTCAAGCGGTCAAATGTCAGGTATTTGCAGCACCAAAAGAAAGACTTCTTGAGCCAGCTATAGCGCCTTTTTGGAAACGCATCTGAGTTACGTATTTTTATTAGTCTCTGTTTGAAACTGAAAGTCCAGGATAAGTCAAACGAATAATGAAGTACTGTGCCCTTACCTTTATCTTGGTGGTTAGCAATAGCTTCTGTGCTAATGAAATGATATTGAGAGGCCGGCCATGAATAGTGGTGATCATCTAGACTTTTGTAAGAATATTACTTTTGTGACGTAAGTCTGGCTCCTACGTCTTTCGTAATTTAACATTAATTTCCTACTTTCTCTGCTTAACGAAAAAAAAGTTTACTACTATGTCTGTTATTAGTCAAGCGACTAATAATTAACATTCAAAGCTTCCTATTGACGTCTAAAATACCCTTTATTAACATAAGCCATATTTTGTATGCATTTTGAAGGCGCTGCTTGTTATCCCCCTAAATTACTTAGGCCTTTAAAGGTGTTATTATAATGGCAATTAAATACCATGTGGTTGAAAGTTACATGGCTTGATTCACCGCGACGTCAAAAGAAGGCATTTTTTTCCTTCAATGCACATTAAAAAGATAGGCACAATGTTTGGGGAGGCTCACCTGTAATTCCTGGATTTTGCAATAAAGATATTCTCGTGGAAAGGCCTGTAGTAAGTTTATTAAAATTTGGTCGGCTGTGAAAATAAACAATTATTCACTCGTTTTACTTTGAGATGCGCCTTAAGCTTTGCTTAAAGGGGAGAATTTCTTAAACAAGCTAGATAGTAATGAGGATATGCTACTTCTTCATTCAGCCTTTTCCGCTGTTAGGAGTTGAATAAAATAAGAATGTGTACATTCCCAACGCCTTCCCCAAGTTCTCAAATCAGTTGGCCAAGTTGGAATAGACGTAAAAGTATTGTATTTTCATCAATTTCGCGCATGTTAAAGTGAATTAGTCTTTCGTGCAAACTATATCCAATGTATTTATATTTTTACGGAACATTCCACGGGGAGATTTTAATGCACAATATAATGTCACTTTTAATAACATTATTCATCGTTACACGGTTGCCTTCAGTAAATTGGTACATAAGACGTTTTACTTCGAACAGTTCACGGATCCAGAATACAGTATGCCCACTTTATGTAGCAGTACGGCCACGAAAACATTTCGTCTACTTCATACCCCCTTAGTAAAAATCACAATACAACTTTATTTTTTGCTTTCCCAAATGTGTCATTTGTCTACTTGTCTTTAAAAGGTCACCACGTATACCATAGGCATAAATATGAGTTTTCAAGGGCAGGTAAACTTACAGCCGCTGGTTCTTCACAAAGTGATTTCTATTTAATCCGGATACTACAGGCTATTTCGCACGTGGAACTTTTTATATTGGCGCAGTCATAGCGTGAGGCACGTCCATAAGATTTCATCCGAAGCGCTTCCAGTTGGATGAAAATAAGCATGGTGTCAGAAACCCACTCAAGGATGTGATTGATGAAGGCAAAACCTAAAATACCCACTTAGAATTAATTTTGTTTGTCGAATCTGAACTAACCAAGTGGACTGTAGTAATAATTTGATCATCCCATTTCGCCAATGAGTAAAGTAAAACACATAATTATTTGGCAAGAGACTAGAATATCATACAAATCACCTCGTAGCTCTACAATTTGATAAATTTAAAAGCGTAAGTATTTCCATAAATTTGAATTCAACATAGAGTTATGCGAAAACTCAATATCCACACTTTAGGACAATACTGTCATACCTATGTTGTTTTAATGTACCTTTCAGGGAGCAGGCAAGGTTGTAATTCGAATCTAGTGACAGGGTCGTCGTCTCCCGTGCCAAAGTGCGATTGCGGTTTCTCCCCTCCCTAAACTTTGTACTTATTCTCCCGATCATTTCCCCCCAATAAATATGTCAAAATTAAATCAAGCGGGTTGTTCTAAGAACACTAGGAACAGGGAGGAGGAGACCTGTGAGTCTCGCCCTACAAAACCGCATGCTTTGTGTTGTTTCGAAAGAGGCGGAACTTCCGGGACACTTTTGCTGCTTGTAAAACAACACGGAAAAAAAGACGAACTTTTTTTTCTTTTTTAATTCGACGAGAAAAAAGAACTATTCGCAGGTTGAATTAAACTATCGCACAGTAAAATATTTGATTAAAAAAGTATCTAACGGCTTAAAAGTAACTAACAGAAGTGTTTAAGGCATAAGTGTTAATTTGACCCCATATTTGCAAACAATTTTGCATGGAACGGACTTCCATTTGAAAAACATTTGACCTAATAGCCAGGTGAGATAGGATAAAGTTAAAATAAATCAAACACACCGAGTGCACTGAATTGTCCCCTTTTCCACATTTATTGTACTTTTCAAAAACTCATTCATGCGAATGGGGGGCTAAAAGTGCGCGGGTGTGTTCAAGCCGCATTGAAGGCACTCGATGGGACAATTCACTTCTGCTGACAAATCGAAATGCAACCCGATAAAAGTGCTTGTGCTCATAAATTGTTGAAATTGTAACACTTTATTGGTTTAACTTTGCTTTTTGGTCACACGGGCACTTAAGGCTCCGCTCTCGTACTTCCGATGGGTGACATGGCCTCCAGGCCACGCCAGTGGTTCCCAACTATTCTGTACCTCTATAATACATATCCTGCTATAGCATTGCACCTCTTACCGTCTTCAGGGAAGTCTCAGTGTGCTTCAAAATCATCCAATCAGGGTTGCTTCAAAATTGCACAAAAGTATTTTAATTATTGCGTTAAGTTTGGGGTGCAAACAGTAATATGGTGTAATAAAACGGAACAACGAATTGATGAAGTGTTCCTTGCAAAATGTGAAAATCAAGTTTTAAGCGATGTAAAACTTTTATTCCTGCTTTTATACAGCAAATTACCTATACGACTCGTGTATTTTCTGCTAATACAGAACATACTCGTTTACTCGTTGAAACAAGTACCCAAGAAAACTTTTTTAATTACTCGAACTCGTATTCAAAACTTACTTCAAAGTCCTTGACTTCGTCCAGATATAAGAGCAATACGATCGTAATACTATTATAATACATGCATATTTAAATACGCCTTTTAGGTGGCAAGCGGCCAGGTTGGGCCATCTCCGTGATTGAGGAGACGCCACCACTCTCCGAGGAGGAGACAGACCCTGATTACCTCAGAAAACGTTGATTGTTTGTAAAATCCTACGTGACTACTGTAAATGATATCTTTTGCTGACAGGTATTTACGATTTAGGCTTCTGAAAATCGGACTAGAAGAGAAAAACAACGACACTGCTACGATATGTCAAAACCAGTACAGTGACCCAAATTATTATGCGTAATGGTATAGAGACCTAAGGGATTGAGGCAAAAATTACTAGAAAAGCCATCAATATTCTGCTATCGGAATCTCTTTGACCAGAAGGGTGCTCTTTAAAGGCCTGTTATTTGAAGCCAAGGCAAATATCAATAAACTCAGAAGATATTATCACCCTGGTACCTGAATTAAGAGGCAGGAAACTGCAAGAGCCATGAACTTCGATTAAGGCACCGACTCGCAAAGAGACAACGCAGAATGTGCCTACCAGAAGCGACTCTTCTCTTTACCCAATACGATGTCTGCCAACCCTTCTTCATTTATTCAGATGAGAAAAAGCTATGTTAAATCGTGAGTACAATGTTACCGTTACTTTGTTCAGCGACTCACTAGTATCTGTGGTAAAATCTACGTACAAAGAACTTTTCAGTTTCAAAATAAGTTGAGATGTGGGTAGTCAATAGCTTTGATGCCCGTCAACTTGTTTCACCCTAATCCGCTTACGAAAACTTTTGTCTCGAGTAAGCTGGAGAAAACCCGAAAGGCGACGTTGTAATCCGAATAACTGTCTCTATTTCCATTACCAAACATGCTGTTTGGATGGTTAGTTTGGTCTAATATCCCTTCACAGGGTCGCTAGATTTAAGTTTTAAACTACTTTTTCACCAAAGACTTATTTTAGTAAGCTGAAGGTAACGAATAGAATAACAAGATAAAATGAGGCAATAGCAATCCAGCAAGGAAACAGGCGCTTTGTAAAGTGACTGTTAGGCATAAAGCTCATGTTTGGGACCTAATACATTCTTCAGTGAATAGGAGCTGTACTTCTGATATCCATTAATACGTTATGAGGAAATAGTTGACTGGGATGCCTATTGCGCACAATTGCCTATGAAAAGGCTTACCAAAAGCGCCGTCATAGGAGTACCAAAAATTACTTTGTGGCAAATTCATTCACACCGAAGGCATTGTGATTGAATGGTAGACAAAGGACCGAACTTTGGGAGTGGTTCACTTGTAACCCGATTATTCCTCACTATAAAATCCTAGCCTTACAACCACAGAATTTAAACCCTTTTGCCTGTTATAGAGGCTTTGCAAACACTTAAGAGTCGACCTTTTTTCTTCCGCTGAGTGACATGGTCTCCGGGCCATGGCAGTAGCTTCTGGCCCTCTTGCACGAAGGCATTGCATATTCAACCCAAGCATCATGACCTCTTCCATCTTCAAGAGAGATCAGGGGCACTACATTCATTATGGCTGATGAGTATCCTGATTTCCATGCCTAGATACTAAATTTTAACAAGAAGGCAGAAAGGCATATACTGCAGATGGGAGAATCCGTGATGACTCCTAAAAGAATGGTTGAAAATGACGTCGAACTTCGGCAATTACCCCAGTCTAGTATTCTGCAGGAATGCTAGTAACATCTGAAGCCACACTAGCCTTGAACCATCTGGGAAAGTTCGTTACGGAACTGTCTACAGTACCTATGTAAAGATGTCAATTAGGTGAACACGCGATACCTCTTTCACTTCTCTACTAGCTGGATGGAAGCAAGGTTTGTGGGTCTACATACCACTGATGTGAGAACAACATAAAAAAGGAGGAACAGATGCGAAACATCATCTCCACTAAATTGCTTTAACCCCTTCCTTTTTCCTTTACTGCAATTCTCAAATAGGATGAAACTGCAGATCCAGAAAAAAACGGCAGGAGGGATAAGTACCGTAGCTATCAAATATTTTCGTCGCGAACGCAAATTCGACAATTTGAGCGGTTGGCTAGTGGGTGACTTTCATACAACACCGACTACATTGTGATGGACGAGGCGGAAGGTTGGCCAAGGGGAGGGCAGGGGACGACACTCAAAACGAGGGAGGGGCTGTGTAATATTTTGTTCATTACTAGCCTAACTCCACGTTTTGGTTTGGGGGGCGCATTAGGCCCCGCTTTTGTTATTCCATTAAGAGACGTGAACTTCCAGCCGTACTGGGAGCTCTTTCCACATCCGTTCTGCACGTCAGTAATACCTTTTTTGTCTTAGTATTATGACTTTCTTCCGTCGTCAGAAAGTACTCAAGGTGCTACACTCAATAAGTGACTTCAATTAAGGTTGTTCATATGCTGCCCAAGTTGGTGCAATTAGAAATAGTTTTGCATGAAAAGGAGGTTGAAGAAATTATACAAGTCAAAGGCTTATGGTTAAAGTGATGTAATAATACTTGGTCACTAGATAAAGACGAATGTTTGGGTTTATGTAGCTCAAGTCTACGTTTTAAAGATGCTGGAGAAATAAAATTGTTTTGGGCGTTAACAGTGAGGGACGTACATGCCATCAATGCCAAAACAAATTCAAGCCCTCTCTTATGAGGCAATTAAAAAGGAGTTTTTTGATGATTCTAGACTTAATGCTCGTAGGTGTCTAATTCGTTAACGTCATTCAGCACCGCTCTTGCCTTTTGGCTACTTGGGATGAAATTTGCATGCCGCAGTGGGAAAGTCATCTTGTTTTTAGCGCTAATTAATACCAATAAGAACCACATTGCCAAATTCATATTTTTATAATAAAGTCAAATTAGACGAATCATCTGTGGACATGCGTCAAGGTCGTGTGCGTGTTCTAATGTCGACCGCATCCTAAAGTTTTATTTCTAATTTCGTATTCTGTACTAACACTCATGGATATTTGTGCATTTGGCTCCCACGTGTATACTGTTAGATGAGTCTCAGTTGGTATTCCACTCTTAAGTGACTTTAAAGTCCGAGGGCTATCGTCGTTGTCGTCGAGGCGTTTGTAGATAATTTTGGTTAATTTCGTTTTCTTTTGCAGCCAGGCTCTTAACTGAGTTCAATTCTATAATATTACTATCTTGAAAATCCGAACTCCTATCCTACGTTAGCGTTCTCATATCACTGTTCTCCATGTATGCCATTCCTCATTTAAACTGCTCTACAATCTCTGTTCGATTAACACACTTTTCCTTGGGCTCTCCTCAATAAAGCTATACGCCTTTTTCTTCAGCTTCAATTTCTTACATTTATAGGCACTAATGGGGAGGATCGATCAACAAACCTTGTTGAAAAAGGATCTTCATGTAACGTTGGATACCATTAACAGATTTTGTTAGACATTTATCCAAAACATTCTTCGTTCCGATTCCTATTCATGCCACAACACCTTGTGTTCTCTGGCAAAGCGCTGTTTCCTGAATGTAGGGTGTTTTCTTTCGTTGTATATTAGCAGTCTTGCCCGCTTGTTTGCCAACGAAAATTCTGCCAATCTTTGGCTCTTTGCAGTCTCAAATGGGAAAGTCCTATCAAACCGGAAGAATTTGTCTCTCTCATTAATGGTATTTAGTGATTTTTAATGTTCTGTCCTAGCAAACTCATTAATGTCGCACCTTCTCGAAAAGCTTGACCTGGAACTGTGCCTTGTGTCCGATCGTATGCCTCTGGTCCTGTTCGGAGGAATGGTTGAGGCCTCCTGCCCCGGAGACATTGACCTAACTGGATTGCTTGATGTGCTCAACTCCTATCTGTTTTCTTCCAATTCGGATGTTCTCGTTGAATGTATCGAGATTCTAAACATTTACATCAAGAAGCGTCTGCTTAGTAGAGACGCCAAAGAGGTATGCCTCGGGATTTCTGCTTTTGCATATTTAGGCTACTGAAGAAGAATCGGATCTTTTGAGAACTGCTTGTCGTCGTTTATTGCCACATTGGGACTCAGACGACTCTCGAGTACTGGAAGTGGTTACTACCTATTTTGGCAATATTTTCGGGCTTCGTTTTGCAACAAATCGACTTCCAAAACCGTTTGCTGACTGGGTTTCTTCGGATCTCATTGGAAGGTGCGTACTTGGAAGCCCATATTCCATGACGGAGCCAGTTATCCTCACGAAAGGCTCCATTAGACTAATAGGGGCGCTAATGGTTCATGCACCCCTATCGTGGGTGAGTTTGAGCACACCTGATACTTATCACCGTGCGGTCATACTCCGTACTTTTTATGTTCTGTTGTGCTTCACTTTAATAATATCATTTTTAGTCAGACTATATTTGTTATCAACTTTTTACAAAGCTACAGAGTCATTTCGAAATCTTCAAATTTGCAGAACAGTCTTGTCGTTCTCTGGGTATTTATTATATATTTGTAAATTATGCATTTAAAAGATTCTTGTAATGTATGGCGACTTATCAACTTTGAATGTTTTTCAGATTTTTGAAAGATCTCCATATTTAATGACAAGCCTTCTGCTTTCTTTGGCATGGAACTATTGTGCGGCTGGTGCTGGTGACGTTATCATGGGCATCATACTGCAGTGGTAACTTTCATTTTTTAAATCCAGACCTGTTTATTTTGATACATGGTTCGTTCTTGCTTGGTCAGCATTAAAAGTGTAAGAATAATGTTTTATAATTTGTAGTCAGAAAAGCGTCAATGACTGGCTTGAGCGTGTACTTAATCCGCTGGCCAACTTTCTGATGCACGGTATTCTCCCTTGTTCAGTCGAGAAACAGCTAAGGGGTCTATCTGAAACAGATGTTCACGCGGCTGCTGTGAGTTTTCTCTATTACCTGGTCTTTTACCTTAACATACTTTTCTCGCTGAGTGGTTGAGACTCATTGCCTTGGTAACCATTACGATGTTTGGCTGCTTAATCAGCCTTATCTAGCCATTCCTGTGCGATGTAAAGTCGAACCAGAACGTCATTTCATAAAAAGATCTGCAAATTGTTATCTCCGAAAAGTGCTAATTTTCCTTTGCTCGAAGCAAAGCCTATGTTACTGCTATTTAAATGGTTTTTGTATAAATTCTTAAAAGACGGTAACTGCCACCTCAGTAGAAGTAACCTTCAGCTCACATTTCAAATAGACTGTCTCTGCTCGACACTGCGTCTGCTCCAATAACTGTCTCAATCGACAATGCCAACGGCGATTAACTTTATCCTCTAGTGGCCTTAATTGGATGTTCGTTACAGAAGTTGCGGCTCGATAACTTCATTCTGCACTGCTGCAAGCCCCCTCTTGTGAACCTCCCACTCGGCGACCTTTACCATGAGCTACAGAACTTGCCATCGGCAGAAGACGTCCCTCTTGTGCAGGCTATTGTCCACCAATTAGTCCTCCTATTGGAGATGGCCAGCTCCTGTACAAGCTGCTTCACCGAATATCGCCTCAGAGTGTTCGTGGCTCTTCTTCCTCTCCTCCCTTTCAATGTCGCCGTTCAAATAATCGAGGAAGTAAGTTGGACATGAAACACAAGCGAGGAGACAATTCAAAATCATACTGTCAAGCGATTCATCGTCAAAATTGGTGCGGATTGGCTTAAAATCTTATCTTGACATCTTTTCCCAATACTTCATATGTTACTCAGCTAAACTTGAAACTCGTGCCGGACGAATTTTACCTAATGCAGCTTCATTTCATAGTTTGCCGCATACGTTGGTCTTTTTTGCAATATTAAGGAACACATATTTTAATTAATAACTGATATTTACGCTTATAAGTTCATGCTCACGAAAGTTGAAAAATGTGCTCACTCGCCTTTTTTCTCTTGACTTTTGCAGCATCCTAGCCTCATAGAAGTGGCACTTCAACATGGTAGTGATCGGATCCGGGCAGAGATGTGTAAGGCCCTCGTGGAACTGGTTGTCAGAGCTCCGGTCGCGGAGGCGCCAAAGCCCACCTTTTATCGCCGGGTTTTTGAGGGGGTCACGAGCCTTCTGTTGTCTGCCGACCCCACCGCTCGCAATATGGCGAGTCATGCCTTCTATGGGATGGCTTTGCACGTTCGCAATCGTTGCTCCACCTTTAGTGTCGAGGAGGCTGATGCTTTGGTCATATCTCACTCTTCTGGGGTCATTGGATATCCTTATGTCATGGAGCCAGTTTTTGGTACTACTGCGGTGTCTCATCTGCAAGTTTTGGGTACCAAAGTTCTGGAGTTAATTTTTTGAGCATTCATCTGTAATGCTGCGTTGAGCACCTTTTCTCATTTCCTGTTATGCAGAGTATTTTCACCATATTCTACACTAGGTATGCTTTTCGACCACTTTAGATACTCGGGCAGCGCCTCAAATGTGAATTTTCATTTTCTTTAGGTGACATTTATCATTTCGCGGCTTCTATATGGTCACGATATGCTATGAATCCCGATGTTTCATCTGAAACACATTCATCCGATTTGACGCCTTTTTTGAAAGAATTATTGTCACAACCCATTCTTCCTCCCGGCATGCCATATCAGCGACAAAAGATGCTGGGAATGCTAATCAGTAATATGTTCAAGCTGTCCTTCACTGAGTTTGGTGAGCAGAAAAGTCTCAGGCGCTTCGGCCTCGAACCATGTAAGCTAAGAAACCGTACTTCCACTTCGAATATATGTAATGGAACTATCGGTCGAGACCACTTTGTGGCGTTGAAGTACACCTCAAATGCAAGGAGCTTTACGTTATGACGAAAAACAATCCGTTCTCTTACCTTTGAGAAAAGTGTATACGTAAAGCACAAAAACATCTAGGCGTGACGCTATTACTGTCAAAAAGCCAATCTTGATTCTGTCAAGTTTGGTCATCAGTGCATTTTTTAGCCTCTGAGCCACTTTTTACGTTTTAAGGCACAGCGAAAAATCTACAACAAATTCTGAGCCTCATCATCAAAATTTCTGGCTTCCCTTCTCTCAACGAACGCCATACATGGATGCAGATGATAGCGTCTTTACCGAATGTGAACTCTGAGGTGTTTCCAAGACGACATTCAAGTTCCCTTTACTACTTTGCATATAGTTTTATTTGAATGACTATGGTTAAAATCCTAGTTTTATTTAGTTGCATTGTGCATTCGTTGAACAGATTGGTTCTGATGCCATCGATCACTGTTTAAGCTAGTGCCATCAGATTGTTGAACTTTATCAGTCAGATCTATGACACCTGGTTTACGTAGGGATTTATTATAATCCATCGTGCTCACATTCTGTTAAAACTCGGTTTGGGTGTTTATTCTTTTGGCGCCAGATTCAGGCCATTTTCTTGGAAATCCTCACCACATACTGGCTGCAGACGTCGCCTCCGGAGTGGCTAGCTTTGGAGGTGCGTTCTGACCTGCTTAGACTTGCCGAAACTTGGTCCGATATTCACCTGCCTGAGGTATACTCTGCGGGTGCGACGCTCTTCCAGTGGATGCTCACCTCGTAGGCCTCTCCGCATGCATGCACATGGTTACACAAGGTGCTCGAATGGATTAACTTTTTGTTTGCTTCGTTGTAGTGTTACCGACCTAAATGCCGCCAATCGATTGGCCTCAGACCTGTTGGCAAACATTTTGGATCTGTGCAGGAGTGTGACTGCTTTGGAGGAGGTTTCGTTTGAGACGGTGACTAGTCGAGTAGTGCAGCGAATCTTGGATAAACCGAGCTACGGTAAGTGTGTTCTTTCCCCTAACGTCATTCTCGCTGCATATCAAGTACGCTTATAGGGCGTTTTAGATCTCATGGTGCTGGTAGAACTTTTCACTCTCTGTATACGCCCTAGAGTAGTTTGATTCTGTCTCTGGCCTGCTTCTGAAGACATACATAATGAAACGAAGTTATATTTTAGTTTTCCAAGCATTTGACGGGAAGTTAGCGTACCATATCTAGGTATTTTATGGCAACCATGGCGAAGTTCTATTTCATCAAACAGGTCGGAAATCGAATGGTTCTATTGCCCGTAGCCCGATTTCTCCTGCTTATGCTTCGGGTGAAGTCATGATTGTTTTTTTTTTAATTAAGTCTTAAGTTTTGGTAGCTGGTTATGTTTCCCTGGCGACGCATATTATATTTTAAAGCACTAACCTTTTGCAAGTGATACACTTTAAAAACTAATGCTTCTACTTTTTAAAAAGAATACCACCATTTACTTGTTGCATTTTATTTCGACAGGGATTCATTATCAATACTTGTCCCTGCAGGTTTTTTGACAGCTATTGACGGTGTTTTCTCCTGGTGCGGTAAAAGACCTGGTACCAGGGCTCAATTCCCGCAATCCATACTTGAGAATCCTCAAGACCTGACCGCTTCAGATCGTTTGGGTGACCTTCTCAGTCCTCAATTGGCTGAGTACTGCCTCCACCTCTCTAGCATATGTCTCGCAATGATTGGGTGTCCATGCTCGCATTCTTTCTTTGAGGAGCCCAGTCTCTCCCATTTGATTGCGGGCTGTAGGTTTTTTGCTTCCTACTCCTTCATTATCCAACTTTTTATCCCTACCCCACCTCTGGCCTCGATTTCAGGTGAAACATCTTCCTTTGAAGCCCTTGGCCGAGCCGTCACTGGCCTTGCACTTCAAGCTCAGAAGAAAACGGCATTTTTCGACGATTCAGAAGGGTACTCTGAAATCATGGCTAACCTATTTTCCGAATTTATAGCTTCATGGATTCTACCGATCTGCCAATCGAGCTTTCTCCCGAGTATCAACACATCCTTTTGTGGGATTGGACTATTTTAAAGGTTTTACCAAAAATTTTTTGGTAATGTTTTTCTCGTTATAGGTGACCTCAAGCATCCTCGTTAAGTGGGTTTGCTTTCGTGTCTCGTTGGCTCTTCTTCGCGACGAACCACTCGATGAGATATCACAGCAATATTTATTATTGATAGGCAAACAGTTGATTTACATTCTCATGACATGTCGTCACAAGGTGAGGTCTAACCTTCATAAAGTCGCCGTAAAATGTATGTAATTTGGGAAGTCTTGCTTATTTGCTTTTTTTCATGTGTATGCATTCTCTCGCAAGGGCATAGTTGAAGCCGTACACCAAAGCCTACGGGATTATCTCACAATCTCAGAATACGTGAACCAGCGAGCTACACTGAAACGGCCTTTACTTGCACGTGAGCTTGGTAAAAAACTGATACGACCGGATCAGGTGATTGGGGTCTGCATGCTAGCTGTCAAGGAAGGCAAGTTTTCAGTAACTCGACGTGCAGCTGGACTGTGGCCAGCCGCCAAGGCGGCTCTCATGGCCGAGTTGCTTGTCTCCCCGTCTGACCAGGTACAACTCTATTCCACACCTCTCCTTTGAGCCAGTTAAGACAGATACTTATTTTCCACTGGCACAGCTCCTTCTCCAGCGATGGCTGTGTACCATGTTTGAGCTCGGCAGCACACCAAGGGACACTGCGGAGTCAATGAATCCCACAAAACACGACCCACCGCAGGCATTGGCGTTGCACCTCATAAAGGGCGTCATCGAGGACGCCCGATTGGGGCCTGTGGCTTTTGCCTCACCCCCACCTCCTGGCAGTGACGATTGGTTCACAGCTATCGTCTGCCGACTGGCCCTGCCCAACTTCACAGCCGAAGAATGGACCATTGCCAACGCCTCCCTTCAGCTGTTTGGTAAGCCCCTTTTCACCATCTCCCTACTTTGGTTCGATACGTAAAACATGTGATAGCAGATTGAGCAATCTGTAGTTTGAGTCCTAGAATGGTAAGGCGCTTGATAAGCGAGAAAATAGTGTGGGAGGCTGATGTACCATCCCTAATAATTTGTTCTACCCCATATACGTTCTGTTCGTGAGACTGGGTCGAATAAAGGTGCTTGCCTTATTTTACAAATGCAGTCGTGATCAATACTAACTGGTTATCAGTTTAAACCGGCTGCATCTATACCAAGCAATGCCAGTTTTTACAAATCTCCTAGCCATATTGCAGTACTTTGGCCACTTTCTTGTGTGTAAATGCAGATTCTTGAGCTATTAACCGAAGAACCTGCATTTGGTGCTGCTGTCTTTACGGGGTTGCGTAATCATGTTGGAAATGTCATGAAGAATTTTCAGTGACTTTGGTCTATCTCAGCAGTTCTTTGTTGTTTGAATATATTAACACTTTAAAGAGGATAACAGTCTACGAAAACTTCTGTGCAGTTGTACTTACTTAAACCTTGTTCTATAGAGGTCGGTCTGCAAGATTGGTTTACTAATTAGGTATTCCCCGTTATATTTGTTAGTCTGCATTACTGCCATTTCAGGAGCGTTAGTGAAACGTCTAGTCGGTCCGCTGCACTCACGGCCGGCAACGACAGTGGCGGAGGTGTTTGGTCGCTATCCTTCTTTGTTCAAAGCCTTTCTGAACACTTTTTCCGTGGATCTCACTGGCAAGAGGCTGGCCCGCAGCGCCGCAGTCCCCCTTCTCAGTCTCCTTTCACGCCTTAGCCCTTCTCCTAATGCGGCTTTTCCGTACGCAATCTCCCTTTTCGTGCATTGTATTGTCGTTCATCATAAAATTATTGAAGGCTTCTCAGCCTCACTTTAGATATTTAGCATGACAACTTTTGTGCATTTGAACAATTTGTGGCAGATGTTACAGGGAACTAAATGAAATAGTTTGACATCCTAATTCATCTTAACTTGGTGGCATTGCTTTTTCCAACTATCTAGTGAAGGGAGTAAAAGGGAAATGCGCGACTGCTTACGGCAGTATTTGTCGCACCGAGTGGCGAAGATCCGCCACCTGGCTGG
This sequence comes from Echinococcus granulosus, assembly GCF_000524195.1. Lineage (NCBI taxonomy): Eukaryota > Metazoa > Platyhelminthes > Cestoda > Cyclophyllidea > Taeniidae > Echinococcus > Echinococcus granulosus. The sequence goes on along the minus strand of NW_020170391.1, from coordinate 241,402 downwards.
CAAGGCGTTCGTCGCCTTTTTCACGCCTGCCGCCACACCCTATGCGGACGCCGCCCTCCTTGCTGTTCCGGGAGGACTCGGGTGCATCTTCCAAACAGCCTGTAGTGTGGATGACCTCTTGTGCCGCACCTGTGTGAGCAACGTCGTCAGTGGTCAACTTTTTGCTCTCGAGGCCTGGCTTCGAGGCGCGTCCACCAGTGACGAAGCCTCCGAACGTGCAAAGTGCGTCAGCCCTGGTTATTTTGTATTGATAGATGTTTGAATTCAACATTTCTCATTACCAAGGGGAACCACTCAAGACCACATCATAACCATTGCTTTTTAAAATAAATTAGTCGCATTGGATCTGCGCTTTACTAAACTCCGAAATTGAGGCGTAAGTCTTCGTCACAATTCTTTTAGTATGGGTTTATTGAGCATTGTTAGTTATAGATTGTCACTGATCCAACAACTAAAGGGTGCTCAGGTGGCACCGGTAAGCCTGTTTCTGTATTGGATTATAAGGGATTTTGTGACTGATGGTAAGGTAGCTTCCTTATACTGACAAGTTCTTGTTTACTCTCTGATGCCGTTGCTCAGCAACCATGAGATGTGGTTGCTTTCATTTACATTTTTTCAAGTATCAAAGGTTTTTATAGTGTAGCGTAGCTATAGAAATGCGTATCGATGGTTGATAATTAAATTATTCTCTGTTGCTCTATGCTCTATGATCTCTTTTCACCCTATCAGTTGATCGAAAGTGATCTCGAACTTTAAAATCAACGCAGGAAATACGCTTTATGAGTTGTCTTGTCACAATTAGACCTTTTACGCCAAATTCCCATCGTAAAAGTTGTTACTTTACATTGTGAAAATTTAATGAAGTGACCAATGTCGATAAGGTACAAGTGCTTGAGATTTGGGTTAGTTTTCGCAAAAATGTAAGCAATGACATATGGGTTGCCGTTAGGTTTAAGTATTATCAATGAGGAAACGGTTTACCTTTGGAGGTTAAATAAACTCTTGTCCAATGTTTTTTTGTTATCTGTCTGGGCAGTGATGGATACAATCACACATCTGCGTATGTCTAGTTGCTAAAGCAAATCAATTGGGATCGCATTGCATTCGACGCTACTTTGTGTAGATTTAGTCATTTGTTTGCGCTCTAAGCTGTTCTAGGCTTAAAATACTTTGATCTGTTAGGCTATGGGCAGGTACGACATTGGCATTTTAATTTACTAGAATAATAATTGTTTTTCTCTGGTTTTTTTTTCTTCAGATGCATTAACTGGGTCGGTGCAATAAAGTACATCAACAAATGGACCCGTCCTGGGTCAGAACACTGGTACTTAGCAGCGCAAATGGCGAGAATGTTGCGCTACGTTTTCATGTACATTCCTACCATGGAAAAGTCTCATTTTCACGCGGAATTCCATTATCTCTGTACTGGCAATCAGTGGAGAGATTGCTCAGGTGATTTGCTTTATCAGGTATTACTTCTTTGGTGTATGCTCTCACAAGCTAATACGTTCAACTCCTTAGTAATGGTCTTTTATCTCTTCTACTTTCCTCGTAGTCTCTCTTTCCCGCATTTCACTCGGCCTTTTACGATCTCTACCGCACAATTGACAATTTTAAACGCCTACCTCTGGAATCGCATACCATATTTTCCATGCGTCCGAACAACTGCATGGATGAAAAACTATTAGTTCACCTCCTGGCGAACATTAAATGCGGGATTCCTCCTGGTCTTGATGAAATTGTCTCTGGAAAGGCTCTCTCCTTCACCCTTCTGCGCCTTGCGTTAGATGACTGCATGATAGTTCGCAAGAGCGAAGACTTGGTCATTGGCTGCCTCAAAAAGCTGACTACTTGGCCTCTCACTGAGACACAGGAACTTTTGCTCCTTCCGGGCATTCTTCTGGCTATCGCTTCTCCGATAACCCATCTCGATGATGCGCAGGCACGCTCGTAAGTTGTGCCGCCTCATTTGGAGAATCAACAAGAATCCTTTGCATTTTCGTTTCGGTCCTTATTCGTAACTTTTTGTTTAATATAAATTCTAACATGTAATTTCACTAGATAAGTCAGTTTGTTTACGGCCTTAGTAATGATCCCAGTAAATTTTCAAGGCAGCTTTCTGGGAACATTATTTTCTTAACCCAGTTCCCTTCTATACAGTTTCTTATTAAAAATTTCGAAAGTACACTGCTTTTTGTTTGTTTGTTTTAGCAAATATACCGCCTGGTGGGTGGAGCACTTAGACCTTTGTCTTTCCGCAGCGCCGACGAATGACTATTCCAGATTGAAGGCTTCACGGGCTCTTCTCGTGTGGTTCGATTCCAGTAATCGGGCTCCTGTTGATGATTTTTCTGACTCCCAATTAGCTAGGTTGGGCCTTTGTATTTCTTCCCCTTGCAACATGATCTAATTTCTCCCCTGAGTTAACGGCAGTTGCTGTTTGGTTTACCTATTTCTTCTTTGCTAATTTAGTATTATGCGTTTACTATTTTGCGGACTTTTCGATGAGTCCGCTGGTGTGCGCGAAGTGATGGGTCGAGCAGTTGCTCGTATCTTTGGCCTCCACCATCCTGTCTGTCCGTTACGCGGAGCTAACCTCCTCCTCTCCGGCCTTCCATCATTCCTTCCAAGACCCGTCGATTGGTTAGTTGAGTCTCTCCAGTCCCAACTTGACGCAATCGTCGGCCGAGCTGAAACTCTGCACAAGTATCGTGCAATGTATGTGGGAGCACCTTTCCACTGTTTGTTTTCGTTTACTATAGCTTTCTCATCGTGCCGCTCAGTTCCTTTCAAGCCCATTTCACTGCTTTACCTAAAGGTGCATACAAATGGATATTTTGCGTTTTAGAAATGTTTGCTATGAACCGAATGAAGTTAACCCGTACTTTGATGTTCAACTCGTACTTAACCTTCTATTTTCGGCTTTGAGGCACCACAATGTGAACACAACGGTAATATATCTTATTGTATTATTCTGTCTGCTTGGTAGTCAGTTGCTCACTGCACTACTCCACCTGCCTCTTTCGTGATTTTAGCATAGGCGATTTTCCATTTTGTGCCGACTAGAGTTATTCGATTAAATCCGGACCAGTTGTTTCTAACTAGTTACTTTTGTATTTGTCCTAATATTTCCCAATGGATTTTTTATTTTCGTATAATGTTAATTTATATGTAATGCAATTTATCTCTACTCTAAATTGGTGATCGCCAGCTATTCCTACACTTATTTGGCATTAATGTTCTAGGTACTCCTGGAAAAGGTCTCGTCAACGCTTGAGAACCTCCGCAAGTACATCACAGACGAAGGCAACCTGCGTTCTTCAGTCCTCATTTTTATCTCAGCCAGCCTTTACCAGGCCTCACTAGCCAAACACCTAGCCCTCTTACCAACGTTGGTTTGACGTGCTCCATATTGCCTATTGGATTCTCCTGCAGTCTTATATCAAGGGCCCGATAATACTATCATTAAAGTGTGTAATATTTAAAAAATTGTGCAAGAATTACTTCATCCTTTGTTTTTCATCTCATGTCACACATCTTGGCTTCCCATTTTGGGCTCTACTTTTTTTTTAATTATAAGAACGAAATATGCAGTGGCTTGTTCCAGCATCCGAGGCGGAGTCTAAAGCTTTGTCGGAATCGCATCATTGATACTGATTATCCTCTTCACGTGAGATGATTGTATTCTTATGGATCATCATGGCGTTGAATGTGCAATTTTTGGAGCAAACTAGAACCTATCTCTAACAAACTAGCCGAAATGGGATTGGGAGTGTTTTGGCCTGGTTCGCAGTGTTGGCAACTTTCCTCAGTACATAAAATCATCTGGAGGTACTCGATTGACGTTTGGGCGTTCATGTTTGTCTACAAGTGGGGAAATGGCAGTGGGGTCGGTTGCGTGGCTGCTCTCTTTAAAGCGTGCTTCTCGACAGATTCATTTGTGTAAATGTATTGGGATTCTGCTTCATCGAGCGCACAGTATTTGGATTTCGTTTACGTGGCTGTAGAATTATGCAGTGATGGTCGGTGTTCAAGGCCAGGCTTGTGCTTTGTAGTTCATCGTAGGTGCCAAAAACGGACTTATGTATGGGCGAATAAGACATTTCCTATCTGCTTATTTTATAGCCAGAAGCCCAACTTGTTTAAGCATGTCCCTCCGTGTCCTCGTTGGAAAATACGAAACTCAAGCGCGCGTCACGTGGGAATCGCGGTTCCCGGACCAATCGATAAGAGGCGTCTCCCGCGTATTTTGCAAATCCACGTCGCCTCAATGTTCCTACTTTCTTAGGACAAAATTCCACTTTTTTAGTTGCAATACCGTTTGCATGTGGATAGTCTTACTAATCAGTGTGCCAGGAATGCAGGTTTGTTAATGCCATCCACGGCGAATAATAATAACCATAAGCCCACCAGAAGGGATAGGAAGAAAATTGACTCACGAGAACCTCAGATTAATACTCAGGGAAAGCCTGACATTTCCTATCTCCCCAGTCCATCCACTCGATCTTTCAGTTTCTTTGCTTCAAATGGAAAAGAAAATAGCTTTGAAACTAACTCCTGTCCCATCATTGATGATCGCTCAAACTCTGCATCACCTACAAGAAGGCAACCTCATCCATCTGGAATGAACAGTTTTAGAGGTTTCGGACAAACAGCAGGTAATGAGGAGCGCATTCTTGAATGGCCCCCACCCGAACCACGTCCAATCTTTATCCGCCCAATTACCCCCCAGTTTGGAGTGATGTTTGGTGGTCTGCCACGGCTTCCACTAAATCAAGATGTCTGGTTTTTCGGTCCCACAGCCAATATACAGCAGTTAATTTTCGAGAGTGGACCTGATATGCTAGAGCTAGATGACGATAACTTAAATGAAGAAACATCCCCTCAATTGTCACGAGATGAAGGCGCTGGATTGCACAGAACTACAAGCGACTCATCATTAAACACCGATCCCCGAACTCTTGAAACAGACGGAGAAGTCCGAGAGGCAAGTCCGAGAGTTGATAATATAGGTGAGCTTACTCGTTTGTTGATGGCGTCGGCCATCGAACCTCAGACTTCAGAGGCCCAGATGCCCGCCGAGTCGGGTCAGTCTCTAGAAGAAGTCTACATGGAACTGGCCCCAGGAATATCGGTTACGCCATCAAACGAAGATGTGCACAGCACCATTCGAGTTCAGCAAGCCAATTTAGAACCGCCTCCACGACCAATATTCTTTGTAATTGTGGATACTAATGAAGGTGGACCCGCTGATGATGAGCAACAAGCCACACAGTTTCATTTCGCGCTGATGCAACTCTTGGCGCAATTGGAATCCACATCAGACGAAGAACTTCCTTTGGAACGATAGAATTCGTTACGTTGTTTTATTTCCGTTGTCAATGTTTAAAATAAATTTATTTTGTTTTATTCCATTATAAATTGACCGCGTGTCCACATTTGATCTAGGCCTGTTGCTTGATGCTGTTGGCAGTTCAAAGCTGCCCGTTAATTATGAGTCTCCTCAGCCTGCTTGTCCTTTGTCTTGGCCCTAAAGTAGAACTAAGCAAATGACACCCACTGGGCAAAAGGAACTTTTGAAAGTCAAGATTAGGATTTTGTGACGAAAATAACCACTGGTGATTATTATGCTACGATCCAATAGTTTGACTATACGTTGCGCTATAGCCAAAAAATCTTCTGGGTACCGTGCTCCTTGGAAATCGTCATATTTCAATCCTACCATGATTTTTCTCAAACGTTCGCGCACAAGCTTTTTACAAAAATGTATACAAAAGCCTAGTTTGTTGGAATTTATGCATTTGCACAAGGCGGGTGCGTACAAGTGTCCGGAGCCCAGTTGACCTTTTTTTGCTTCATTTTGAGGCTTTCTTAGAGTATAAGCCATTAATAACAGTCTCGAACTGAGGAGCCGCTGAGTACCTCCGATTTCGAGATACGTTATCACAACCATCTTCCCTGCTGTAAAGTCGAAAATAGCAGTGCTACCTTGACACACTTCATGTTATCCAAAAAAGTGGTAGTTAATTAGTCCAGGACTCGACCTTTGGCCCCAGTTTTGATCTCCGTTTGGATTTAGAAATATGTTTGTAATCAAACGAAGATTACGTGCCATATTACCGAGTGAACATGAAACCACTATGGGTGCATTCACGCAAGTGTACTCGTATTTAAGGAACTGTTCCATTCTAAATTAAGCTCGTGAAGCCTGAAGACAGTATCCGCAACAATAAGATTTTAATCTCCATTTTAGATCCCTGTCGAGGCCATACCAACGCTGGAGTGGCCCATCTGACGATAACCCTTTCCACCAAAACAAACAACACTTTGGCGTACATAAACGCATCAAAACAACACCACTGAGAAAGCTTACAACACCGAAATACTCGTATGAACGACGTTACTGAGGCTAGACTTAAAAAGGGAACAATAGACTCCATTATATATACACACAAACACTCGGTAACATTCACAGGGCGGAGTATAAGCTTTCAGGCAACATTATGGCGTTTAGTCTGTCGCAGCTTGAAGATGTCAAGAACTCCTGAGGTGACATTCGAGCCACCGCTGCTACCACCAGCCTCGGCATCGTCGTTGAAAGCCGAGTCATTTTCGTCCTCCTCTTCTGGCTCCGCCTCATCCTCAGAGTCCCCAAAGGCGTTAGTGGTTGCTGTGGCGGAGCGCTTCCTCCCTGCCACCACATTATCTTGCTGTTGTAGCTGCTTGCGTCGACGTACTGCCGCTGCCAAAAATACTTGCTGTGGTGCCGCGTTGGACATCTCGATGGAAATTGCAGTACCCGCATCAATGTTGGTCATCGCCAAGTCTTCCGATTCTGCCATCACCTGTGTGATGTAGTCTAGAGGGCAGTGGAAAGGCGGAGGAAGGAGATTAGTCGGACTTGAACGGCACCGAACACCACATTTTGCGTAGTACCGCTAGATTACCAACTCAAAGGGTAGTTTTGAAACGAATAAATCAAATGTTCAGTTTAAGACAGCTTCGATAAGCGTCTTGTGTCCAAAGCATTACAACATCCAGCCAGTTCTTATTAATCAATATTTCCAGACCGAAATACAAAAAACTATCTAACTGGTTGAATTATATTAGGAACAAGGTGTATAATGTATGGATGCATTTAGCTGGCAGTTCTTGGTTTAAAACAAGCGACGATTGTATAAGTAACGTTAACCATAAATATAACGTTTCAAATTGAAAAATAAGTCCTGGATATTAAAAATGTTGGCCCCAAGCTTAAATACCCTTCTCGAATAAATATTCATAGTGATCACACCATAGAACAAACTAGAATAAGCACCTCTGCATACAAATTTGGTGTAAATAGAACAATAACTATAAAAATTATATAAACTGCAGTCAAAATAGGGAGTGAGTCACGCTGGGAAACCGATAAAAAGGTCTCAAATGAGAAAAAAGACCCACCCTCGGGTATATCAAGATTGAGGAAGTGTTCTAGGAACTTATCCACCTGCACAAAGGGCCCGTGAAAGCACTCGGGAGGGGGCAGCATGTGGATGAGAGCGGAGGCAGCAGGGGGTGGAGGAAACTCGCCACCAGCAACAGGGTGGCTGCCAGTACGCGGGTAAGCCTTTGGTTTAAAGGGCAGCATTTGCGCAAAGTCAGGCTGTGGGAATGTGGGCTGCTTTGTGCCGCCGCTAGACAGGATGCTTGATCCGTCGCCCGCGTCAGCAAGCGGCAGGGCCGACTGATTCGAACCGCTACCGCCGATGCCACCCTGTGCATCCTCACCTGGAGCACCTGAACCCACCGAATGCAAGAAGGCGCCCCCTGCACCGGTCACATTAAGCTTTGCCAACTCCTACAATGACAATGCGCGATATCAGTGATCGAACATCAAACTTATTTCGGTTATCAAAAAAAGACAGAGTCGGGTAGAATTTAAAGATTAGCACAAAGCGGAGAACGGGGTATGGCTCACCCGATATCCAAGTGACCTCAGTTCCGATTCAGAGCAGGGAAAGAGGTCTAGAAAACGATAACGATCAATCAAAAGAGCTGTTTCGCGCCCTTGAAATTCCTTCACATTCTCGATTGCTTTGAGTCGACGTTTCTCAATTTTCTGAACGCTGGCAAGGTCACCAACCTAAGCGTGAAGGATATGAAATAAAACGCTGTGTCGACTTCAAAGAATCCAACAAACAGAAAATCCAAATCAAAGCTCGTTAACCCAGAAGCGTCTCTTGGGGCGGAGAAAATCATAAAAACAAGTAAAAATCACCTGAAGTTCGAACTGCAAGAATCGAGCCCAGATAGATCGAGCACGTTCGGCGGGGATCTCATCGGTCCCCAGAGCGCGTTCAAAAAGCACTCGAGTGTTGTTATCCTCGTTGAGATGAGACATATACTCAACATAGCACAGCACGAAATCGGAGTTGCCTGCGAAGCGCTTCATGCCCAGTCCAAATATCTTCTGTCCAATTGTTTTATCCTGCAGTAAATAAATGCACCTCTTGGTCATGCTATACAGAGATGAGAGTGGATTTACCAGTTATGACGCAAACGTCATTAAATAGTAATTATTTTGTCATTATCTAAATCCACGGATTGGCACTGATCAAGATTTAAAAAAAGGTCAACAAATGGTAAGGTAACGGCAGCCTTTGAGACGCTAATTGAACCTATTTCATCATCTGGAATGACCCACAGCCAGCGGACAAATGCGTTAGTATGCAAGAAGTGTAGACAGCAGAGTTAAGGGGGGAATATCTACTAGAAGCAAAAAAATGTATACCTTACTACAAAAGTACTCCATCAGAGCCGCACTCACGAAGACCTGATAACCAACACGGGGATCGTCACGAGCCAACTTGAAGACCAGGCGCGCTGACAGAATGCCCTCACAGCGACGTGCAAACCGCATGTACTGAATGTACGGCTAGATTCGGTGGGTAATAAAGGGAATAATGCACAATAGTATAATTAAAATGCAACTTAAAGGTAGCGGGAAACAAACCAGAGTTGGATCGACGTTATCCATGGAGATGAGTTTCTTGTAAATGCTGTGAACTTTGGCATATTTGCACCTACCCTCCTCGTAATCCGCATAGGCGAAATAAAGCATAATGTTATTTTTTAGCAAATTAATACCCCTTTCGTACATTGCCGCCGTATCGTCGGCGAATTGCGAAGCCATCGCTTGGTCCTGTTAAGCCAAGAAGAAAAGGACAGGTTTCAATTCACGGCGAGTAGATTTAACTAACTGCAAAGATAGTACCTATGCTGTGCAATAAAAGTAATACAGTACAATAATAGTTCAAATTTAGGATAAAACTTACCCCTTTTCCAGTGAGAAGTTTACTAGCTTGCTCTAGATAGCTAGCAGCTTCGTACCAGATATCAGGATGATGCCCCAAGCAGAGGAGACACTGCTCGTAGGCAAACATGACTGTTAAGGAAAGAAACGTTCAATAATAAAGGCATGGAAGTTTTCAAAATAAACGATGGAGGGAGGACTCACCTCGTTTAGTGATCGTGGTGATGTCTTCAGTTTTTAAAGGATTATCTTTTTCCCATTGAATGTACTTCTTCCAGAGCTCCACCTGTTTGACTTCAAGTGGTGTTACTTGAGGTGGTACTGAGGGAATGTTTCTTGACAGGCCTTTCGTCATGATCTCGTACTCCTTAGTAACGTTGCGCGCGTTCATGTAGTCACGGCTGCGTTCTTCAGTTAGTTTCTTTGCGATGTGTGGATTGATTGAATCTTCGTACATGCAGTAATCCCGCCAGACCGTCTCAATGCCCAGCATTGGAGTGACGATTGCCCTCTGGTAGACTCTTCGGGTAGCTGTTATCTTTTGACTCTCCGCATACGAGCCCTGCACTTGGCTGTAAAAGTGATTCAGCAGAGTAGAACATTAAGTTCGACTAGGCGATACCTTGATAAACACTTACGTAGATCGCAAAAATGCAATATAGTCAGCCCATATAGAGTAAGAATTCAAATCAAGACCCATTTTGTCCAAGGTAAAGTCATAAGCTTGGGCCATTTTCTCCCTAAGGTATTTGGAGACAAAATTTAATAAAAGACCTACTTGAAATTCGGGTGTTTGCCTTTTGTATCCTTAATATACTGTAAGTAAAGCTTCCACAAATCTATGTTCAAAATCTTAACAAGGCACTTTTGAAAAAGTTTCTCCACACGATCATAATTCTTTGCCTTCATCTGAAAATTTCAAAACTCAAAATGAGGCAAGGCCCCGAGCAAAGAAATACGATATTTCACAATATTCCTAACAAAATATCAGTTACAGAGGCAATACCTCGATGATAAAGTGGAAAATCCCAACACAAGAACCAGATGCCTTAGCCACAAATACACAACTAATTAGGTCAAAATAAAACTTAATAAAATTTCTAGGGACAATATACCTCTTGCTGGATGTATATTTTCCAATATTGACCCGCTGTAGGAAATTGGGCAATAATCCTCTCGAATGATTCGCGCGCATCTTCAATTTTTCTCGACTGGGCATCACGTAAAATAACACTCCACGCCTCAATGTCCCACACGTTGCCTTTTATTCTTTCCTCTGCACGCTGAAGCTTATCAACTTTAAGGGTGCGCCGTTGAGCGAACGGCATACTAAGCATGACGAGGGGTGGAAACACACAGGTTTGAAAAGTTCGGAGGCTAATAACACATGACACCTGGTATTACTACTGGTAGCTAAGAGATTGAAGTCAGCATCATCATTTAATACTAGGTCAAGAGTTAATAAAATCAAAATTTGCAAATGTGGAATGAATACTGCGCTCATCAATGCCATAGTAACGTTCGATCCTAGAAACAAACTTAGGTGCACATTATTTTGTTTATGTTTATGTTTATTTCTTACCAAAAATTATTGCATCGCAAAATTAAATGCATAATCATGCAACTTATAGCGGGTACCGTTAGCGCTTGTGGTTGCTTTTGGTAGTTTAGTATTACCATTAAAACATTCGATGTAGAAATATGCAACGAAGCCTTATCGTCTGTTGCATCGATCACCCTACCTAATACTAGAACTATTTGTGGCCAGGCTAGAATTTGCTATTTGAGGTAAATGCCGATCTAGGTCCCCCGTACCAGTCGGCTTGGACAAATGCAGCTCCTTCACTCTCTTGTTGAAGACAGCAACTCAAACGCCGCCGATGATTCTACGCGCGACTCTGCAACACTTTACTATGAGGCAAAACAACGACGAGACAATGCAGCCAGGAAGAGACAAGTGAAAAGTGACGAATACAGGCGAACCCAAATCAGGTACACAAAGGCATTCATGATCAAAGAAAGAATGAGGAAGTCAAGCAACTGGGGAGGTGTGACGAGGTACACTGCCGTTACGTTCAGTAGCAAGAGCTTTAAACAACTCCTTCGTTCCGTGCCAATCAAAGCTGACGGTTTTCCGCGGCCCAACCTCACACGAGGAATAAAGAATCCGCAGAGAATCCACCTGAGCTGACTCGAAGCCACTGGCGGATAAGTGTTTGGATGTTCGTTGCAGTTGCTCAGCTTCGACCAATGGGTCTAAAATAATAAAGAGCGGTCAAGATTTGACGAGCACCTACACGGGAGCCCTATATAGGTGCTGGAAAACTTGAGATAGTAAAAAATGGCGACTTTTAGCCTCATCCATTTTCATTCCGTAAGCAAACAGGTAGTTAGGTGATCAAAGGCCATATTTTTAGTTAAGAATGCTCGTAGTTTAGCGCTTTTAGCTACACAGATACTCTCTTAAAGTGCCTTAGCCTAAAAGATGAAATAAGCTAAAATCTAGGGAGGATTTTTAAAATATAGTGGGACGAACTTATTACTGAAGCCATTTCAGTGTCATTGGAACCTTGCACAAACCCTGCTAAAAAGCTTTGGCTCATCTAGAAAACTACCACTGGTCACAGATGGAACACTGGACAGTTTGACATAGTCCTTGAGTTACCCAGTGTCATATCAAGTGAATGGCAAGAGTCACGCAACTCAGCAATATGGCCGCAAGAGAAGGCGAGATCACTGTGGTTTGGATTTGCGTACTTGTAGGATCAGCAACTATGAATGTAACAGCGGGCCTTTTCCATTGGTTTACGTTTCTCTCTAGCGCTTTCTCGGAAAATAAGGGACCCAACAACGACTGCAGCTATTAGACCACTTTACTGACCGTGTAATGTGTTCTTCTTCGCTGCACGATTATAGCAGTAGACTCATGCCGAAATTGGGATGACATAAAACCTGACTAATTAAACAGAAGAAGCTCAGCTACCAAAACAAAACTTGCTGTCTTCATAATGTACTGATATCGAAAAAGAACCACAAAGCGCAACTGAAATTCCGATGAAGCTAGGCAATTCAAGCGTATTTTAGTATAAAGGGGTAAATTTGAGGAACGAAAAACGGTGATAAACCTATGTTTGCCTAGCTAATAGAGTAAAGCTGTTTGCTGACGCACCGAATTCTTGAAGCTCTTTTAGGAGCTTATTGACCTCCGAAGACTCGTGCAAGGCAGCTAGCAAAACTGGGTGTAGGAAAAAAAGACGGGTCAAGGATATATGCCAAAGGGCTACATTTGCCTCGCAAACAAGTGCTTCTAAGACTTACTTTGATTAATTATGCGCAGCCTTGGAGGAAGCCAAGAAGCCAATTCAGAGGTAGGAACAGGAATGTGCAATTTTAAGGACTAAAATGGTAGAATTGTAGAATGAAATGTAGACCGCTGAAATACCTAAATCGACGTTATTTATCGTTAGTATTTTGACTGTTAATGTGTTCAATATCAGTCAATAAAATGTGGGTGTCCAAAGCTTAATTTGTGCCAAAGATGGAGAGAGAGGGCGGAACTGCAGGTGAAAATTAGGGTTTCGTTACATTAATTACTTCAAAGTTATTGTTAAAGAAAAAAACTCGATGAAGGCCGATCACACTACATAGGCTGATTCGAGGTCTTTTATCGCCTGTGTTAGGTATGTGATAAAAGGGTTAATAATTACCAAAACAAGTCCAAAACACAGTCCATGAATACACCTTACGTGGAGTATCCAAAAAACTGCAAAACTAGCCATGTTCCAACGCCAGCAATCTCTTATAACTGATTCATTACAGCTGAAACAAAGATTTGATCAGCTAAATCACCAATACTGGTTTCAAAATCCATGACAATGAAGTACTCTAGAGATCTACATATCAAATAAGTACAATGAGTTTTGCTGTGTGAGGTGAAACCTTAAGTGGTAGGTGAAATATGCTTCAGATTCTGTACATCCTGCAAAGAAAGGAAAAGCAGCTTTAATGTACTAGTGGAGGAGAACTCGTGCTTAGGAACGGAGGAGTTAGCAAAAGGCCTAGAAAAATGCATCAGCTGTGCACTTGTTAATGCAAACAGAGAACGGACAGAAATCATAGCGCAGAAGCACTGCTCCCGAAGAAGGGACTTCAACATGCATGGAAACGCTAAACCAAAAGGCACAATGAGGAGGAGGCAAACAATCACAAAAGAATTGAAGGAAGGAGAAATGTAAGCACATTCTTGGGGGAGGAAATGAAAACAAATTGGCAAAGGCAGATAGAAATTTGGGTGCTGTAGACAATTTCAAACGCGAAAGCAAAATTTACAGAATCCAACTTTGGTATTAACAACAGAAATAGTTATTGCTTCACATGCAAACGGTTTAAATCGCACCAGCCTCATCCCTAGACCAAAATGCTGCTTGCTTGTTATCTATTACTGCTACCACAGAATATGTTGGGTGGAAGAAGGAATGAAGAAATAAGTAATCCATTAGCATGACACTTTTGTGGTGACAATATGCTTCTACTTTGATGGTACTGATAAGAATGACCTTAAAACGGCAAAAATCATATTAAAAATACCAGCACGATAAACGAAATTCAATTCATTGATGCTTCAGCAAAATAATGTTCTATGGAAGATGTATAGTAACGGGGATAACCGAATACGTAATAATAGGAGTTTTTAGTAATGAAATACGAATGAAGAGAAGCCATGGTTTATACCAATGGCCGAGGAGTACCTGGCTAAACTCCGGTCGTCCCATTGGCCAAGGGAGGTCATAAAGGGGCAGTTTATCACCATTTTTCTGCGCGTCCTCAATCAAGCGTTTCGGGACCTTGGAACTAGCCAAACGTCTGCGGCTTGCCTCAGCATCGGCAACGGCTCGTGTGGCCATGGTAACTGCATCTTCAGTGAGAACCGGTGTCGCTGCGGTCTGGCCTGTAAGCAAACCGGAGAGGCGACTCAGAGCTGATCGTAGACCAGGGAATTCAATGGGCTCCCCGATATGGTGACCGCGTGGCATACGCTCTAGTTCCTGTCTTTGCAGATTCAACGAAACTGCGCTACCCGAAAGGCCATCACCCCGCTTCGACAGGTTAGTCAACTCGATCAGACTCTCCGGTGAATTCAAACGTGGGACTCGTCGATGCATCCCTGAATGACTCTGTAAATGAAATCAAAACAAGTTTTACAAACGAAGCGTTAAGCTCCCCGGCGGAAAAGAGCAACAGAAAAGGCATTGTGTCACGTGTACACGTACGCATGCATGCGTAAGGGAACGTCTTTTATGTGGTTATAAACACAGGAAGACATGCACCAAGGCTTGGAAGCAGCCCATTGTGTAAACATTCGAGAAAGAACATAGAGACTGCTGAAGTTTTAATCTTATAATCCCGAGGATCAAATTTAATAAAGGAATAATTCAGTCCGTCCATTCAAAGGCAAAATTAAACAAATTACTACTGGTTATTGTGAAATCTAAAAGCACTTGGAGGTGACAATATGATACAGAAAAGACTGTGCAGACGGTGACTAATTTTATATGCGTAAGCGAAAGAGGTCTACCAGATGTTGCTTGAGATGAACCAGAGTAGATCGAGTAGTGTTGGCGAGCACAGCCTCAGCGGCTTTGCGTCGTCGGAGTTGGAGGGTGTTGTGAAGGACGACAAAGTTGTCTAGAACTTCGCGGAAGAGACGCAGTTCCTCGCGCTCCGCTAGAGAGGAGACAAGGAGTTCGGAGATGCTGCCCGTCTCTGTCTCCAACTCATTCACGTAGTGGCGCAGAAGCTGTAGTGATAGACGCTCCAATTCTGCAAAAGGGGAAGCGCGCAGGACTAAATTCAAACACTCTCTCGCTCACCCTCTGGGTAATGCAACCGTGGGATCGAATATACACCTTGGGTTTAAGCCCCCTTTCGGTTCCACGTGATATAATTTATGCCCAATTGATTCGTTCCATCTACTTGAACTTAATCCCCATTCTCATTAATAAAGTGATGCAAGTAACCAAGGCAGAAAAAATCGGCACAGAAATAACGTACACAAAGTTGTTGGAAAATTATTTAATTATTTTGGATTTAAAGGAGGCATAAAAACTTTTAATAAATCCACATTCTTGTGTAAGAAAAATATTTGCGTTTAGCCAACACCCCGCGTTTACTTGAATGAAGGTATTTTATGGGTACTCCGACTTCTGAGTAAATCAGTTTCAATCAGATGCACGAAATGGTAAATGATAAGGAAGGGAGGCTATGATTGCAAAGGTTAGCGAAAGAGAAATTTCATCTGCTATTTTACTCTGGGTTCGACCCACTGACCTCAATTTTTGAGTGATCATGGTGCAACATCAATTGTTCTTCCGTTGACATTCTCCTGGAGCTTTTTTGTTGCAAAATCCAAATTCATTCACCAAGTATAATTTTGTCAGTAAGCTTCTGAGATTCCACTCAAATGAGGACTGATTGTCAGCCTAGACTCTCAATTGTTCCTTTGTTGGAATACCTTTCTATTAAATTCACTTCAACGACATTATTTAAGCAAAACACGTCATTTTTTACTAAAACAAGTAACACAGCTCCGATTTGGTAGCGCCATCAAACATACTATGCAATGCGTTTCAGACGCGTTACATAAATAGGTTCTCCCATTCACGACAGGAAATGCGCAACGGGGATGAGACGAATTGGCAGCCAACCCAAGCCAAATATGCGATCATAAGACTGAAAGCTACCAAGGCTCATATGAGAGCCGTTATTAGTGACTGAAACACAGCGTTAAAATTAATTGGCCAACAGAGTGGTGAAGCGCAAAAGTTTGAACTACCAGCGAAGCTACATAACCAACAGATGTGTGTGCAGCCACGTCACGTTTCAGTAGGTGAGATAGCCTGTGTAAACAAGCCAATTGACCCGAGGGAAGGAGAGGCAACATCCTCCGGGTAGAATAGAGGGCAAATGGGCTTGTCATGGCTCCAAGTGGCGCCGATAGAGGTAGCTGCGGTGATTATCGGTAAGTTTGATGCGAGGTTGGAAGAAACTTACAAGTGTCTCTCGGAGTCACAATGGAATCTTAGCTGCAAGAACGCGCATACGTAATGTTTTTCGACCGTTACCGGGGTATGAATACACACACTTGATAAAGGGTACTGCAATTCCACTTCACTTATTTAGCCCCTAGATACACCAAGTCTGACGACAGACGAAAGTTTTAATAAATGAAAAATTGCATAGATATCATGTGGATAAAAAGACATTGACTGAATGATAAAATTGTCTTAAAAAACCTGAAAACAAGTCTCAATTTCACCATTAAAATGTGTGTAAACTTGAAATAACATTGAAATACATCGGCAAATGACAAGTGTAGGACCAAAGTCGTAATACTAAAGGGCGTTGGAGAGCTCTTGTACACACCAAATGCTTCACATTCTAGAACAGATTTCAATTGATTGACGCATTAATGACACATCCAGTCTACCGACTTACTCCTTATAAGTCGGATATTTGCGGCTCTGATGTTTGCCATGACTAGTCTCCAAACTTTCTATGCAATCCTATAGCAGTTATTCCTTAAAAATAGACTAGTAGTAAGCATGGGGCTGCACAACGAGTTACCTTGAGCCCAATCGGGAGTTTCAATGAGCGGCAGAGTTGGATGGCGCGCCTTGAAGGCCTCTAGAGCAGCCTGGAGACTGGCCCATCTCAAGGAGGCGTCTAAAGCCTGGTCCTCTGTCGTATCCAATGCTACCGTTGCTATCGTCATCGTCGGCTGTTGGTTAGGCGGGAGGTGTGTTGGAGGCGTGTTTGAAAGAGAGTTGGGGAGTGACTCACAGGAGGACGAGGAGAAGGGGTCAAGAGAGTTTGTCGCCACCGTGTCGTCATCCTCCATCTCCCTCCCCTCCTTAACAATTTCCTTTCCAATCACAGCCAGTTTCTCACGTTCCAACTGGGAGAAACGGTAATGTGTATTGTGACATAGTTCAAAGTCAATTATTTTGTGTACATATAGGATTACACACACTTTCGACCTGTGTGAATTTTAATAAACTCATTTATAGGTCCTTGAGTCCCAAAGCATCACAAAACCTGACTTAGGCAATGCAAGAACTTTGTGCAAGACCTTTTCGCCAACTGACGGAAGCCACAAGACTACGGCCAGGTAAACGAATGATTTTATTGCTCGCGCGAGTCAAAAATAGAAACATTAATGGTGTGAATACTAACTCAAGACTGATTGATCGAATGCTTATGCGTACATCAAATGACACCTAGCAGATACAAGCGAAAAATTAAAGCATGCATTTTGTTCCGGAAACTTTATTAAAAAGTGATTCGGATGCTTCGACCTGCTTTCATTTGTTGTTGTGTATTTATAACAGAATAGGGTAAAAGGTTTCACTCGCTACGTCAAGTCAAATCAGGTAGCACCTAAGTGCAAAACAATCATGTCTTCCCTTAACAACTGATGCTACATCTTCAATTGGCTCGTATGGGTATCGAGAGAGGAGATGAACCTTCAACAATAGGCGTATAAATCAATTTTATTAAATAACAAAATGCTCAATTTGTGCGAGGAGAACTTGGGCCAGGAAATTGTGGAGTCGAGCCATTGGAGGTCCATCATGGTAGGCAAAAAAGGGGCTTAGTAGGTTAACTGCCCACATTTTTGAGCATAGAATATTTATGCAGCAAAATTTATTTTACTAAAGCTGATAAATACTACTTAGCACGGAGGGAAATGAATATATGCTGGCAGTACATGGACGCTACTAAAAATGGTATAACAATAAATTTCTTCTTAGATAAACCATACCAAAGAAAACCTCCAAACAATGCTGTAGTGCAGCTTGCTTACAGGGAACCTAAAAGCAACTTTTAATGTCCATATATAGTGACGTAATCCATAGGTGAATTCAGCAAACTGAGCCAAAAGAAAAAGTAGGAAAGAAGCACAGCATTGTTGCTGAGGCATTATGAGTGTTACTTTCTCTAAGATCAAATATCAGGCATGGTTGACCTGGTCTGGTCCTTTGAATTATAACACAAAGCCACACTTAACACTTTAACAGTCCGAAACTGATTTCTAATCATTTCTACATAGATTCCTTATCTATTTGTGCCCATATACGGGTTAAACTTAATTTTAAGTAGTTGACTATTGCCTACAAAAGTGCAACATAGGTGTCCAAAGAAACACATCGGAAATAACACGTGGTTTGAAAACAATAAACAGGAAGTTCCCACTTAGTCCAACGGACAGTAAATGCTCAAAGATATGAAAAAGACAAAAGTGACATAGATTATTAGAGTTGGACGCCTCTACTCTACAGCTCAGATGAGGGAGAGAAATATTAATGATAATGGTCTCTTTAGGTACGGTAGCACGGGATAAAATCCAACACAAAATCCGGTAACCAAAAAACTGATTAACTAATACCCCACCAAAGCCACAAGCGGGTCCCAAATATAGATGCTACATTTTGAAAGGTGAATAAACAGAAAGCTGGGTTTTGGATTTTAATACTTTTAGCATTGCAAGGTGATCTAATTGTCAAAAACTACACCACAAAACCTACAATATCACCCAAAACACCCACGGAATTGTTAGTTCTCAGCAAAATACATTAAGTTAATGAATGGATGACACCTCTACTCAATCAAAATCTCCTGAAAAGAAGTTAAAATATATGGTACTCATGACAGCTAAACACAGATACTACTCGAAATGAAGTAGACCTCATAATTCAGCGAATATTTTAGGCTCTGGTCCCCCAAAGTGTGTAACAATTCTGATTATATAGGCTTCCGCAATGCACTTTACCAAATTCACACTTTTGAAAACACTACTGATTGTGACCAACCACCTTAAGTAAATGGGAGCTGCCAAAGTCTACCTAGGTATTCAACAGAAATACTCTTGTTTCACATTTATGAGTTAACCTTTACCCAAACGAGGCACAAGGTTTACGTGTTGAAATGTGACGCTTGATGCACAATTTCTATGAAATGACAGTGGGATGCAACAATTGACTCAAATAGGAATTTTAAATCACAATTTAAATTGAATATGTACCTCCATAAATGTGGTTCAGCGCTAACCACAAAGTACTACTTGCCTAAAATGGAATATAATTCGACTCATTAGTAGTGCACATTTAAAAAAGCTGGCATTCAGGAAAGATGCATATTCTATTACAAGGCGCTATCATTTTCAGCACCATTAACCATCACAAACTCGAGCTTTGTCGTCACCATGAGTGCAGATGTTGAGGTACAAGAAACCCCATAACCGTCCGCGCAGTATGAGTTATCGTGCAAATGGCACTTTAACAATAAACAGTTTTAACTTCACTAAGTGGTTCACATGAGTGTGACACGAAGCGAAGTTAGAGTTATCTGCGAAGTCACAGTTGCCGACACAAACCTTGCGTAGCTGCGAACTCACTACATCAATTCCGCTTTAATCGCAAAATCTATCCGTTCACTTTTGGCTGTCTACAGAACATTTCATGTACATTCATGTGTGCGCAATCATCCAAACTCGTTTTTTTCACCAGCAAGAGAATGTAATGAAAACACCTGAGCCGTGACGGCTAAACTCTACCTTCATCCAACCCAAAAGCACGTCTACGCAATCAACGCGAGTGAACAGTAGGAAAAAAGATCAAACTGAAGGCAAACACTGCTTGAACATCAAAATGCAAAAAAGGATTAATTAGAATTTATCGCCTCTGTGAAAAGCGCGTAAAAAATAGGACAAGTCTGGGGTAGAATCTTGAAAACAGACGATTAGTCTCATGCGCATTTTGATGTATGATAGTATTTGAGTACCCAAAGTAATAAAACCTGCATTTATTGTCAAAACACAAATTATTTCGTAGTTCTCGCAAACTTAAGAAGAAAGGACAATTCTTTTCACATGCAAATCCATCATTAAATTAAACTTAAATTAAACATCACGCAATAATAAGGCAGAATGGATGCGAGCATCATAGTTAAGAAGCCAGAGAGCTCTGTGGTCGGTACCTTTTTGACGCCAAATGCAACCGCAACACATTTCCCCCCTTCTTTCAAGTTCACCGTTTACCTATCAGGAAAGAAGCGATAGATGCAGCCAATGTTATTACCCCATACCCGAAATTTCGATGGGGGGGGGGAGAAGAGGAGCGATCCATTTGATAGTTGTTAAAAGCCGTTATCTTGAAAAAAAACGCAGCGCTGCTGATGGATTAAAGAAAGTGTCATCCCGTGGAATAGAAATTACTTTTTTTAAAAAAGTCCAATAACTGATTTAAGCATAAAAAGCGTGTGTAATCCTTCATTTTTGTTGTGCTTGCTATAGCTAAATGAAACTTATGCCAATTATAAATATGGTTTTGAGCCGTCAGATATCTGGTAATGATTGACTACAACTCCCGGTAAATAATAAGTAGCAACATTTATGGTTTCACCTCATAAATAAACGCTAAAGAGACCCATTAAAATTGAGAGTGCAGATTTACTTTAAAATGATCTCCTGCTATGTTGCAACCATCGATCATACACTGAGGAAATGGTCATAAAGAAGCAAAAAGTACAAGAGGGAATATGCTCTAACAAGGGAGTCGAAACAATGGTTTGATTCCAAGTGCACATGGAGGGATGCTTCTCGCATTTTGCAGTATAAACCAACAGCCATTAAAAGCTAGCATTCATTGTTTAAATCAGAGCGTGCAGGAGCAGGAAAGTATCTGGTTGAAACTAATCCAGGTGAAACAAAAATGTATTACCTGAAGCGGTATACCTTAATACAAAAAAGCATGCGAGAAATTAAAATATTTTGGTAAAAAAACAAATAAATCACCATCAATGACGGGTGCCCTGAAGCAGATACCGCTTTTGGAAGCCAGCCACACTATATGAACAAAAAACGATAAAAACGATGGTAGAGAACTAAGGTTATGTTACAGTAAATGCCCTCATCAAGGTGGGTGTTCAAAGCCACTAATTTCCACTGGATCAACAGACATAACTGCATTTATTCCAAGTAAGAAAAGATATCAATTGTACAACCTTTTCCAGCACCTAATGATGTTTTCCAAAGCCATAAAATATAGGAGAAAAAAGTGAATTAAGGATTTAAAATGTATTACTATGGTTAGCTAATTAAAAGTCCATACCATAAGCTAACATTCATTAAGCCAAGTGGATAATATAGCTATCACAAATTGTTAAAATAGGCATAAAAATAAAAATACTAATTGCGTATCAAGGGGCAAGCAGTTGTGCTGGCGTACTATATCTTCAAAGATGGCATACAAATTAGAGTATTCTCAAAGTCGTAGTAGGGCACTGATCAGCCGTAAGAGGCTTTAGAATGAAATGATACGGTAGAGCATACACAGACGCATTTCAAAAAACTCAGTTTCTTGCAAGAGATAGGAATCCAACGCAGTAATATCCAACATAGTTCAGCAAAAACGGAATCGGACACCAAGGATGGCCAGGTGATGAACAAAACCCATTGGTTGCAGATAATGTAAATATTAAGGTTCGTGTGTACTCACGAGTAACTCAGTATTAAGAGCAAACGCTTCAAATTCTGCATCAGAAACGGATTCAGCATCTGCCATGTGAAGATCCTCCTACATTCAACAGAAACAGTTGTTTTACTTGAAGTAAACAAAGTGCACAATTATAGCTTAAATTAAAAACAGCGGTCCAACCCCAGTGTTTCGAGGTACTCCTCAAATTTTCTCTTGTGATGAAATATAAAAATTTATCATAGGAAAGTCAATATAATCAAACTGAGAGTAGCGAAACTTAAGAACAAAGCGACTCCCAAGGTGTCAGTTAGGAAGATATTAGTGCGTATCAATACTACAAATTTGATGTATTGTCAAAGCCGTTTAAAGAAATAGTAAACTGTACTTGCGCATTTAGTGTTAATTTTGTGAAAAGACAAACAGTATATGTATGTGTATATAAGGGACCAACATCTTGGCAATAGATCAAGAGTCCAACAAGAAATAAGAACAGTCAACGCGACGATCCAATACACTTTAAAACCAAATTACAAGACAGGCAGTTTTTTATAAACTAACCTTATTGAGCGCTATAGGTCGCTTTTCAAGCGGATAGGAATCCTTGGGGTTTTCAATCGGTGCAACGCTTATTCGCCAGAATGACCTTATTCATTCGTTACTAAAAATAGTCATACTTAATAGCATCTAACGACGCATTAGTATCTCGGTGACTAGTAGACTCATCAACATCAGATGAATCCATCAGTCCACGGGAAACATTGTCATCAAAGGTCCATATGAGATGCTCGAGCGATGCTTCTAGTTGTAATCCACCAGATATGTCAAACGGATCAGACAGAGAACGCTTCAACACTCCTTCGCATGGCTGATCCAAGGGATCACTTTTGCTGGTACACGAAAATTCATCAACCTCCAAAACAGCAATAGGCGCATTGGAAAAGTCCATTTCCCTAGTGCGCCCTAAAAAAGGCCAACTGCCTTGATAAGCAAAAACAAATTATAGATCACTCAGCCAACTGATCAGCATGATAGTAAAACTTGCTGTCTAGATTTTTGCTTACATGTAGCAATTTATAATTTCTGAAAACCCGGTCATTTGCAACAAATGTCACACGCGTTTCTCGAAAGAGGTAAAATAAAATAAAGAAAAATGGAAGCCCAAGTCATTAAAGATCTGCAATATAGGTAAGTACAGCTTTTATTTAGAACAATATGGCCGCAGAATTTTAACCTACAACCCACAATTACTTGTTGGATATCAGATCAATGACAATCCACACGGGATTTTAATCGCTCCATCCAGAATTATTAAGCTATACGCCTTGAATACATTGGTATTTGCTTGACAGCATCCTTTTAAATAAAATAGGTTAAAAATCGTAGGGCTTATTGCATCTTTGTGTTATGTTACACCGGGACATTGTGCACATGTTTCCACAATGCATTTGAAGCCATAATTGTAGCGCCGCGAGACTTCCCTGAAGACTAAGGAAGAAACCGTATTTAGGCGAAATACCTATGTTCAGCACAGAAAAGGTGTTTGGGCTACTGGCATGGCCCGAAGGCCGGCCCGCCCGGCGAGGTACAAGAAGGCTAATTCAAAAGTTCAAAGGTGGCACCTTAACAATACTGAGGTGTAAACCACCATCGTATTACAAAATATTTAAGCCTTCAGTAAAAGAATTAGGTACTAGCAACTTGTAAGACCAAAGTTGTAATGTTTCGCTTGTTTGTTTATTCCTTGGTATTGGTGAAGGTGGGCTGGCCTCTGAGCTATGCCAACAGCCCTAACCCCTTCTAGAAGCCGTGGTGCGCTATATCGGTGGCAGCGTGAAGCAAACGCGATCATAAATGGCAACCGTTCTGATTTATGCAGCTGAGTGATACGCTCTATGTGGGCGGAAGAATTGCATGTGGGGGAATCAGTGACAATGCTAAATAGAAGGACTAAAAATGACGTCTGACTTCGGCAGCTATCCCGATCCTCCGTCCTGTAGGAAAGTTCTTAATAGCGAAAGTGGCACTAGCTGTGATCATCCGAAAAAATTTCGTTGTGGAGTTGCCTACCGTGTCTGCACAAAGATATCGATAAAGTGAACTTGCCATATCTTCTCTACCTCTACATTAACTGGATCGAACTCAGACGGATATAAGTGGGCAGCTATGGATTTCAAAGTGGTAAGGAGGAATGGATTTAAAACTCTTCCAATACGACACTGTTAAATACCATCCTCTCTTATATAAATACGCATTTGGGCCAGTGTTCTTACGTCTACTTACGCACATGCGTGTTGGCCAGCTCGATTTACTATTTCCAAATCCACTTCCTGTGCGAGAGAAAACTGCAGATCTGGTTAAATCATCAAGAGAGATCAGTGGCAATGCAGTAAAATATCTCCTTAGTTTTATGGAAGTTAGTTAATTGGTGCTGTTGGTGCACTGGCCCTTTCCCTACAGCATCGAATACTTTGTGGTGGCTGACGCCGGGATGGTGCCAAAAAGAGAAGAGGAGCTACATAATAGGTTAAGTGTTTATCCAACACTCGGTTTCGGCAAAAGGGCTACTTTGAGTCATGGTCACTATCTAGAACGGCGCTAGTAGAGCGCCCCTTCCTTGGTCCTCATTCTCTTAGAACACCCAGGTTGATTCGGCTTCGTAATGTATATTGGCATAAGTAAGAGGAAAAGCAAGTACAAGTTCTGGAAAATTTGGACACGGAAGCCCTATCTAGGTTGCAGGACGTTTGCTCCTCAGGCATGAGGTTCGATTCGTATCCCCACCGCCTCTAAAGAAGGAACATTAAAATACATAAGTATTACAATTGTACCTTCGTGGGGCGGGCTGGTCTCTGGGTTGTGCCAGTAGCTCTAATTCTTTTTAGAAACTTTACGTTAGTATAGTTTTAAGTGAACTTCTTTCGTTTTAGACTATGGATTAGTGAATAACTTTGCAATGATGCTCATTTCTCAACTACAAGTATCAAATCATTTTGCATAGGTCATATTTGCTAACACCACTCAGTAGTTGCGTAGAAATAAGACACTTAGGTACTTTATATTGCTTAGATTTCCATAGGTAGCGATAGTTGACAGTCAAAGTATGGCGATTTTCTTAGATCGAATTGTTAAAATCCGTTTAGGTAAAACGTGTTCTACGTACCTAATAATGGAATAAAAAAATAAGAGAGCACTAAAGGTATTTAAAATGCAGAATTCCCCAAAAGAATAGTGCTAGAGCATAACCAAGCCTTAGTTTGCCTGCCTTGTTTTAACTCATCGGCCTTAAGGCGCTATAATATCGACTGCCGTCTGAAAAGTCGATGCCTAGGCGGTTGGGTGTTGTGCCGTCGGTGTGTTTCGTTTACGTGGTCTAGTACCCCTTTTTGTAGTTTCATGCACTTCGCTTGTGCGTCCTTTGTGCGCTTGTCTCTTGCAGATCTTTGTCTTCTGATTTTATTTGGGAGTGATCATTGTCGGTTTTGATGTTTTGATTGCATTTTAAGTTGTTAATGGACATGACTTCCTATCAGATTGGCTGCTTTTCGTCCCTTGTTTTTTCAGCCACGACGAATATGTACGCGTAATGTCTCTTTATCCACTTATCACTTTGTATTATTTGGAACCTCGTTACCGTTTGATGTAGCTTATTTGTTGATACTTTCTATCCCGCTTTATTAGGACAGTCGTTTTTCAATGGCTGCTAGGCGGGCCTATTCCTCGGTGGCAGGCCAGCCGGCTCGGAACTCTGAGGCTTTCCCATCTGGCGGCTCACAATTGTGTGTCATTACCGATTTTCAAATTTTTTAAGCATGGTTTATTTCGCCAGATTTTGCTGATTTGCCGCTCTTCTGATGATCTTTTGCATGGTCCATTAAGATACAACTAATTGGTGCCATGAACTCTTTTTTAAAACTTAGTACTTTTTTGTTGTGCACCAGTTTTGCCACCATTAATTGGTAGTGTATCTTGACTAAATAATGCTTTAAAATGGCTTATAAGTGTTTCGTTATTTAGGACTCGACCGTCCACAGCCGTCCCAGTTAGGGCAAAACCGAAAAACGCTACTACTACTACTACTACTTGCATATCAAATCTAGTTGAAGTAAGTTATTTATGTGTTTCACTTTTTTATCAACCTAGTTCCTCAGCGACACAGGTTACGAGGGCCAGGTATCCCTAAAAGCGCTCCAAAGCCCAAGTCAAAAACTGGTTTTTTCAATTTTCTCGCATATAATGAATCACTTCGCTCCCAACTACTTCATACCACAGGATAAGGTGGCCTTCGAAGACTACTTTGTCAAGTAATAGCTTTCATGCACATGCATTATTGGTACTCTGCTATAATATAAGCATTAAAACAATATTAAAGTTAATGTTTAAAGATAGACCTGCCATTGTTCTCTTAATTTATTCGACAGCAATTTTTACTACATTCTTGCTCTTTATGAAGATAGCAAATGTGGGGCATATTCACTGTTGTAACAGGCACGTTCGTTTGTAAAAATGTCTTTTGGATTCAGCTATGTACAAATGACACTTGATGAATGTACAGTAGATCGATTCTGTAGATAGACTCTACCTTAGTTAATGCATTTGTTGTAAACGCACAAACCAAGCACTTTGAAGTCCTTTGGCTATCCCGTGGCGTTGAAGCGAAGTACCGTTACAACTCCGGGAGCTCCACACTCTGCGTCACAGATCCTAGCTGCGCTGGATTGGCTCCGTAACGAACTCTCTACCTGTGTATCCGTAAGTCTCCGCCTTGGCCTCTTCACCTTATAACTGGGGTCCAGGTATACTATCCGATTCACTTGGAGTTATTTTCTTATTTGAGTTTTCCAACTTGTCAAGCTAAGCGTTCAATGCAGTGTTTTTCAAATGACTGTACTGACAGTATAATCAAGTCTATTTAGTAGATTTTCGAGTAATATGAAAAGTCTACAGTGTTAGTATATCGCAATGGACATCAAAAATAACCATAATTTAGCTTTTACCCTATTCAGCCACCACAGGACCAGTTGAAATATTCCCGCCTTAAAGTCGTGATTATTAATTTTACATATAGCTGTGAAAAAAATGACCCTTTGATTTTTCCTTGAGAAAATGGATGAAATTCATTTCATCACCGAAAACGAGGCCGGACCAGTAGGTAAACTGATTTTTGATCTCTTGCTTGACTGTGTCGCTGCGAATACCGTGGAGCCATCGGCTGAAGCTCGCGAGGTGCGTTCAGCTTTTGCGCTTTGAGTCACGCTACAATTTTACTTTCCTCGGTAACATCTATTGAGTTGCCTCACACCTAGCTTTTATGTAGTGACGGATAGTTATGTAAAGGATAGCATTATTACAATGAAGTCGTTGGAGGAGTGCTATTACATGGACAGGGTGCTGTCTTGCCTAATCAATTTCCTTGTATTGGCAGCATTTTGAGACAGCGTGCGCATGCAGTTTGAGGTGTCGACCGGAGGACGTGGCGGGACTAGAAGCGGAGTTGGTGGAGATGGAGAACCAGCCCTCATCAGCGAACCTCATCCAACAGGAGCGCGACCTCCGCTGTCGCCTTTCCGCCACTGAGCGCGAGTTGGCTGAGCAGAGCGACCACCTACAGCATCTGCAGTCCCTCCTGCCTGAAGCAGAGGTTCGCCTCTTTGTACTCCAAATGCATAGTTTTTTACTTTTCATCGTTTCCGGAAAATACTTGGGATGCTTTTATTTGCACGACATGCGACAGACATATAAGAGCAGTAATTTTGGTAGCTGATTTGAAGTTTGCTCATTACTTGTATCTTAGTCAGATCGCTCACATCTTTGCGGCTAGTCCTCATTAGTAGACTATTTACCCAAACTTGTTCGATGATTGTCACACTTTAGCAAAAATCGTTGCAAGGTATGCTATTTCACTCGCCTTAACAAATACGCAGTAGCTTTTTACCATTAAGTTCCATTTTCTTTTACTAATGGGAATATTTTCAATGTATCGTTCACTTTATAGCAGAAAATATTTAGTTGTGAATCTTGTTCTTCAATATGACTCCTACGAGTAATTGAGGTATCTGATTGCTTCACTGGAATGAATGCGATCTGGTTTAAAACCTCTAATGAATCCAGGCAGTATTTAGGCAAAAGCTGATGCGGCCGCGTCAAATGCACAGAAAGTTCGTGATCAGGTTGGCGAAGTGGCCGCTGAGGTGGAAAAGTTGGAAAATCTTGTTTCATCACAACGGGCTAAGTAAGTCAGGACCTTCTTTCTCATACTTGAATAACATTTATTTTTGCATTATGGTAATAGCCTTTATTGCAATCGCTATGACAACGAGTTCGAAAGATCGTCAAGGTTTTGCCGGAATTTCAAAAAATTTTCTGTCACAGAGTGTTTTGTAAAATTACCTGCTACAATTCCGATTATATTGCAATGTTTGAATTGGGATTGGATAATTATCGCTGAATCAAGATAAGTATCTTTATGACATGTCATCGCATATTTGTTCGTATTGTAGGTTTGGGGATGTCGTTACCACTTATCAGCGCTTAGTGGAGCACTATCAGCAACGTGTTCGTGTGAAGGAAGAGCTGGTTCAGCTGTTGCATGAACGCTCTATTGAACTCGGGCGTCTGGACAAGCCTGTGGCGCCGGCTCTTGACGAATACAATTCTCTCGCTGTCCGTCTGGTAAGTGCTTATTTACTTATTACGCAATTATAGGTGTTAGATAGTTCAAGTTAGCTTCCCTAGTTTACTGGTAGTTAGCTTTTACTGGATTGTTATACTTTCTTCAAAAGAGGATACGAACATGTAATAACATCTTTTGGTCCTTGCAGACCGATCCTTCATTGCCGCAACTGAAGATGCGTTCCTACCTCCATACCTTCGATCCCTTGAAGGAGATCCCTGTTATTTGCTCCGAACTCGCCGATGTCCAAGCGAAGCTGAAACGCTCAGCGGAATCCAGCGCAGCTGAAGTCGCTCGCAAACGTAATGAGCTAGCAACCTTAGAA
Source organism: Echinococcus granulosus (assembly GCF_000524195.1). NCBI lineage: Eukaryota > Metazoa > Platyhelminthes > Cestoda > Cyclophyllidea > Taeniidae > Echinococcus > Echinococcus granulosus. The sequence goes on along the minus strand of NW_020170391.1, from coordinate 212,579 downwards.
TCAAGTTTGAACAAGAAGGTGAGCTCCGAGGTCTTCTTTCTAGATTAAGCTGGGCAAAAATGTGGTTTAACGGGAATAGTAATCTTGTAATCGTATTCGTTATTTCTGATTTGCGCAATATTAGCCATCGAAATCAGGATAAGTCGCGGCATCTTCCTACTTGTGGCCCAAATGTCGTGACTTGTAAGCTATAAGGCATTGTCTGATGAAAGTATGCATCCAAGCGCTTGATGAAATTTCATTGCAAATACACTGTGATAGGATGTGAAAACCTGCAGTCCCACCTCATTGAAAGGAGTTCTTTACATTGATTGCACTCAATTTAAACATGCTAGGACAGCATTGAATCTGCTCATTTATTAGGTGGAAGAGCTGGATAAACTTGAGCGGGACTTGAGTGAATCGACGAAACAACTTGAGTATCTAAAGCGTCAGGCGTTGTCAAAGAAGGAGACACTCAATCAGTGGATTACCGAGACCGATGTGGCTATCGCGGAGGCTCGTCAGTCAGCTGATGCACGGCAGCAGTATTTGAAAAAGCTGCACACCGATGTTCAACAAACCCAGGTTTTTTTTTCGGCTATAACTAACGCGTTAACCAGCTTCCTTTCATTTTTTTTGTAATTGCGAATAATCATCAGCTAGTTGTTGGATATGCTTTGTTGGCATGGTCATTTGTTAACTTCGAAGTACCGAATTCCGTTTTAATTGGCGCAGTTTTTATGTGGGTTAGTCATTTAATTGATTCGACTACTCACTTGAGTCGTATTTTTTGACTTTACAGAAGGATTATGAATACTACCTTGATTTGAATCGGAGGATGAGCATTTACGCCGAAACTTTTCAAAGAGAGGTGATAGAATTTATGTACTTATTAAAAGTAAGTAGTCATCTTTCTTCAAAATAGCTCCTTCCGGTGCAAATTATTTCATGCCTTTCTCAAGTGCTGCTTTTGAAACTTGGCTGTTTATTGTCACCACCCTTGGATTAAATTGGGATATCCGTCTTTCTCCCCAACCCTTAGATGCATCCATCCTTGATGGGTTAGCGGTCATGCAGCGCATGAGGCCATATGAATCGGCACTGCCTATTTCCAGTGATGGTCCATTCTGAAGGCTCTCCTAACTAAACGAAACCTTTCCTAAAATAGTAGAATTTATTTTGGAATGTAACAACCTCATAAGCACTTTGTTTTCACTTGACACTAAACTTGGCTTACTGTTCAAACACTTTTATATTTGTTGGAGACCTGTAACGAATAGGCAGACATGCACTAACTAAAAATGCTTTGCTAGGAACGTGAGCTCCAGAACGTGGGCTACAGCAGAAATTTGGTTGTTTTTCTTCTCTGAGCAGGAGCGTCTGCAAGGGAAGGCGGATCGTCGAAGCACGGAGGAGGGCAAGTTCGAGGAGAGCATGGAGGAGCTGGAGTCGAAGGTATCCCACCTTGCTATCCGCACCGAAGACCTCATCAAAGAAGCCAACCTGCTCGCTGAGAGGGCCTCTGCCTCTCTTCCTCTATCCTGATGCTCACTTTCCCCTCATACTCACGTCCTTTGATCATCAGGTTTTTTGTAGTAAATACACACGCACCCAATGTTTCAATACACGCACTACAGCGAGACCCTCGATTCTCCCCCCTGCGAGTACTCTCAACTTAGTTCATCGAGCTTTTTATTAATGCGTTGACTTTTAGCACTGTCGTCCTACAGTGAGAACCCCATCGCTGCCGACCTGACGGGGGATCCGTGTAGCCACACTGTGAAATTGTGAACTTTCCTCCACATCTGCGGTTCCCCTCCAACTAGTCACATGTTAGATGTTCCTTGCGCCTCATTATATTGTATTTTTTGGCAACCGAACGAAGCTCGAAAGGGAGTTCATGGGAGCTCTAGGTTGGATAGTCTCCGGGCGTACTACCGGTGCGTATCAGTGCGCCAAGTCGCCATGCACATCCGGGCAGTTCTTAAGCATGCAGCCGAATTTTGAATGTGAGGAGCCAGGGAATGACGGGTCCCAGTGTTTCTGTCCATCTGAGTGTCTATGGAAATGGGAAGCTGCAAAATCTTTATTGAATGCATTACATAAAAAAGGCTATACAAGAAGGCTCAGTTATCGGTAAAGTTCTCGGGGTCGACCTCCTCGTTGTCGTCTCCTATAACAAATACAAAGTAATGCCCCAGTTAGTTCAAATGCATAAAGTGCAAGCAGCGGAAGGGATGTCCCACAGATTGCTGACGTTATATTAGTCGCTTAGGTGCGCGCGTAAAGATGGACGACAAGGAGGAAAGTAGAATGCATGGAATATGTTGAGTTGTAGATATTAGTGATGTATCAACACAAGAGTGGGCAAGTACCATCGTTCCCATCCTCATCATCATGGATGCTCCCAAGTTCATCTTCGGATAAGTCTTCTGGATCAGGGTTCAGAGCCTGGCATTCCGCGATCGCAGTGTAGAGGTCGTCTAAGTCACGTTGATCAGCCGGAACAAAACGAAGATTAAAGGTAGTTTTCTCTTCGTCAGCAGCATAGACTCCATCCTCTTCATCACTGTTTTCTAAATGTGATTTGCAGACGTACTAACAAACTAGCCACGAAGCTCATACCAACCATAATTCCAAGCGCTATATCCACGGCGTGGTTTCATGTGAGTTGCGAAGGGGACAAGTTGCACTAACCTTCGTCATCCACTTCCATTCCGTTATCACCATGGCCGGAGAGTGGAGGCTCGCCGTTCGACCAAACTCGTTCCCCATCAACCATGAGGAAGACGTGTGGATAAGGGAACTTAACATTCTCGTCTCCACCATAGGGATCACGACTAACAGCATGAAGACAGATATTGGGATAAAGCAGGGAAAAGTGGCGATTTTCGCCATCCCAATCTACAGAGCTGCACATAAAATCACATAAACGACTAGTATTAATCGGCAATATGAGCTTACAAAGTAAAGCATCCCAAGTACAATGACCTACCTCTCCTTAACTACAAGCTTTCCCTTATCTAGAAGTCGAGTCTCCTCATAAAAGGAAACATTTCCTTTTACAAGGTGCACCTCGTTACCCAAAGCACCCCCGAGGCTCATACTTAACTCCGCGATTATTTGAAGTAGCGCTGCCCTCAAGCTATTTAAAACAATTTAGCATGTAATTAAGCGCAAATAAAGTTATTTGCAAGTTATTAAAATTTCTTAAGTTTTAAATAATTTAGATCAACACTTAATCATGCACGAATTTATTGTTCATCTGATTTGATGTTTTGGTCTGCAGGAATAGAAGCTGCATATTTCCCCGAGTCTTCGTTGAAGCCGTGATTCATCAAAGCTAAGTATATGTTACGAAATTGTGGGAGATCTTTGAGACGTTCTCACGTCCTAAGAGCCATGATGAAGGAGCGGATTTCTGCTATGCCAAATAAAATACCAAATTGCTATATTTGTGCTATCGTTTTTGGCGTAAAATGCAGGAATAATTTTTCTGTGATTGTCACTCGGTAAAAGATTTAAAACACTCTACTTAAGTAAAACTGACGAAAGTGCTACTTTCTAATGTTAAATCTAATCATTTCTAAATCCTGAACACTGCCTTCATTTGTCCTCACATCACAACTGCCTCTTATCCAGCAGCCTTTCCGTTCGCTCCACACATTTGTCCTTGTTTTCTCTTTATTTGTAAACCTATAAACTGTTTGGGGAAACCTTATAATTTTAATAGTCTTAGTTGCATCTTGAGGTTTCTCAAGTCCGTATCTGTGGGGCAACTTATTATTAGCAATTATAATAACCAGATTTTCTAGATTAAACCGTTCCTGTGATATCATGGATAACCTAAGATTCAGAGCACGAGTAGGCTCGATGAAGCCTGATTTAGCCGCAAGGCTCAATCTATTGAACCGGCAGCAAAAGTGGTATGCTTGATATTACGTGTTCCAACAATCACCGAGATCATCTAATTAAATCTAGCTCCTTACCTTTTTTCACTTTCTTCCAATAAGCTATAACCATTTATCAGGAGTGCATTACGCTTTCAGCTGTGGAGTGATCGAAACCATGGAAGGCAAATCCATCGACACATTACTTTAACTCTCTCAACAGTTGTATTTGAAAAGCGAAGGTTTTCTGATCCATCAATCGCTTAAACTCCATTGGCACGAAGATGTCTTCCTGCTTTGAGATGGTAGGTTATTTTTTAAAAAAAACAAGCGTTTATCCTACTGCGATTCCGATATATTCCAAAGGCTAAGTTAAAACACGTGCATTATTCTTCTAAAAAATCACCAATAGGACCGATATAAATGACCGATAAGTTAGGGATTAACGGGATTTCGCTAACCCTCAGTGTATAAAATAAATTTGAAGATATTATCTGGGTTGAAGATTAGGTTAAGTCCTAGTCGTTTAAACCACTTTAAACTTAACACGGTTTAAAGATGAGGAGAAGTCAATTCTCATATTAACTAAAAATAAATGCAACTCTTAGAGGGGTGACTTGATATGGACATTATGAGAATCAACAGGAGCTTGTCCAAATAAAATGAACGGAGGAAAATCCAGTTGGTTGTGAGGGGATAATTTTGCGTCGGATGTATCAGAAACCCAACTGGTCAACCCGTTACCCCTTTGAAGTCTGCAGCTGATACATATAGTAATGTTTGGGTGACTCCATATACTCACTAGGTTTCCGTTAATGACGGAATTAGGTATCCCCATAACTTTCATAATGGTAATTACCTCTAGTGGCTGAATCCCATTGAATCAACATCACATAAGTTTTCACTGCCCACGGAATATGGATAGACTCAAATTGTGATTGTGAGGTTTAAACACTAGTATTAGTTTTGGGTGCTGATGGAACGGCTTTCAAATACTATATTCATTGATTTAAAGCATAGAATCAGCCCTAGACACATAGCTTCATTGTACTCTAGAACTATTAATGGCTTCTAACTAATTTTATAGAGTAGGAGAACGTTAGAACCCACGCAAAGATTGTTGCCTAAAATTCGAACTGCAAAATAATTACCCACCTATGTAGCGCCCCGACTCTTCTCCAGAGTTGTAATAGTCTAAATTAAGATGGCAGAGTATACATTACTAGCGTACAGAAGATCTAGGAAGCTATTAGCATGCCCCGAAAACTACATCGCTAAGTGGGAGTACATCCTGCTGCAACTGAGTTGCCCGTGGGGTTCAACACACTAATAAACTAAATACCAAATCGCTACATGTACCATTCATTCGACTGCTTTAATTCAGCCTTACAACGGGCATAAAAATCACGGTGCATGAAAAAAGACTAATAAGCTATATTTGAGTGCCCTAAAGAAGGCATCGCATTGTTGGGCTCTGTGTCTTTGTCGAAGGACTGAGAGGTAATATGCATAATTTTCCAGCGATCCCGCCAGGACGGTAGTTGAAACGGAGGCCAACGAGGATCTGTGTGATTAGATTCACATTAAAGCAAAAACCGAACCATTGAAATGTAGATTCGCTACCTTCGTGGAGAAAATAAGATATTAAATAACATATTTTACTAGCAAACAAATTTGTGAACAAAATTTCTTAACAAAATTAAAAAATTCATTCAAAGGAAAAACTATTACTGGCATATGAGATTTTCATATATGGCGGGGAAATTGGAACAATGTGGGTCATCGTTGACAATTTGGGCAGTGGTGCCATTATAAACTCGTTGCGTTAATATTGGCAGCTAGATGCAACGTAAGAGTCTTAACAACTGTTAAAACAAAATAATATGGTTACAATTCAACACAGGGGGCAATTTTATCCATTCACCCATCCTTCAAATCTCACAAGAAATATTCGAGACTATACCTGCTCTTTGTAGCATGCTCCTGGCATTGCTCAGTCCAACCTTCGAAATAGGCATCACATGCATTTAACGCTGGATCTCATCGGAAATCGTGGTGAATTTCATGTCATCAGTTGACACAAAAGGTGTAAGGTACTGATCTTATAACAGGTCAATACAAAAAGATTTACAGTTGTATTTCTGAAGATTTCTGTCACATTTACGTTTTTTTATGAAAGTTTGGATGACCGAAAGATTGCTACAGTAAATATTCACAAAACGAGCTATTGAAGGACAAGGAAATTCTAAAAAACTTATCAGCAAATGGTGTGGTGTATAAGCCTGAATGCAATTTTTATTAATCTTATATTAGCCAGTTTATCTAAAGCATGTGGATGGACTCATTTGTCCGAATTTCAGTTATTCATAAACCTCATCTTATGCGTAAAGGTTAAAAAGAAGAATTGGGATGTGCTGCCTCGACTTGCATTGTTAACGGGTCGACTGAAGTATGAAAACCACCCTATTCGGAGTATCTCGTGCCTCGAGTAGGACTTTCAAACTTTCAGCTGAATAGGCGGAAATGACATTCCAGTAATCGTGATATTACTTAATATTGATTTGATTTATTTCTCCTTAAACCGTTTCAAATGTCACCTCCCCACAATCTTGGTAACGAGAAATAGTAGGTGTAATTTAAGATTGCATATGTTCAAAATGAGTTAAATTTTATAAAATCTTAAATTTTACATGGTAAATTCGCATTACACTCTGGAATGAATCAGGAATTATTTGCGTATAGCGCCCAGAATCTTCTTTGAAGACAAAAGAAATCAGAGTACTATCGAAGTACAGAAGGGCCGGGCGAAGTACGAGGGTGGACCCCTAAATGTCAGCGAAACCAAACCGAAGAGTAAAACAAACAGTCAAAGTACTCCACATGAAACGTGGGTAGAAGCATTTGAGAGTATTTCTGAAATGAGCAATGCCTTTTCATTGTCTACTAAATAATCTCACATAAATATTGCAATTTTTAGAGAGATATAAGTGCGGTAATGCTGTTGGAGAGCAAAAAAAGATTTAATTAAACTTTTTTGCCCGAGGCCGCCTGAAAAGGTTTAGCCAGATGACATTGACCACTTGTTCTTAAAATTAAGTGCGTTTCACTCACCAGCATGGATTGCTTGATTAGTTTTTAAAATAAAAAGTATATTATCAATGAATGAATTCCGAAGTTCAGAGGTCAAACATTGGCGAAGGATACAGCATGTCATGCCAATCAAGGCTCCATTGAGAAGTGGAAGATGCGCTGCTAAATTGATCAACTCTAAAATTTGCAGCAAATTTTACTCAAGAAGCCCCAACGCTTTGATTTAATATTATGCAAAAAGTGTTTTTTATGCTCGATTATTCACAGTATTTTGTACCTAATTAACACGGGCATAGACTGCGAAAACTATAGGAATCAGGATATCTCAAATGGCTGAGCAAGCATTTTGGTTTCATTTTTATGTATGAGAGAGTGTAGAGAAAGAGCATTATGAGGAATCAGCCAATATTGCACTTGGAAGGTTAATTAAATACATCATCCCTGACTAAATTGTAATGTTAACCTAACAAATTTGTTACCCTGTCCAATTGCTTGGAGGTGCCACAAAGCGGTCACATTGAGCAGAAATATGGGCGCATGCCCATTCTCACATGACCTGCAGCAGCAACAGCATCACCACAGAAGGCACGAGAGCCTATTATCTCACCGAGAGGGCTGGTGGTGGGTTCGGCCTTGGTGGTAAAAGCAGGCCGAGTGGTGGTAGTGATGGCACTGTGGTTGGGGTAGAAAGTCGTGAAAGTGGGACTCGATTGCTACACCTTTATGCGTAGCCGTAAAAACGACCTTTCTACAGTTGAGGCATTGTACTTCCACAGAGTTTGTGCATTAGTGTAAACAAAGTGGATTGCAGCCTTAGGAACTTGATTATGCTTATGTTAATTTTGGGGAAAAAAATGCAGCTTATACCTTAAAAATCTGCGATGCAGCCCTCAACTCGCTCCTTTCAACATCAAAGATCGGATGAGATTGTGTTGCAATCCCTGACCACGGGGCATTGTCCTCAAACACACAAAGCCAAATTTCACAATTGGTTCTCTTCGTTTCTCCTCCTCTGATGCTTTATAACGCGCATTATCCACGCTGATATTTTATAACATTTGTGATAAATACAATTCAGCAAAGCACAAAATAATGTATGACTTGAATGACTTCATATTTTTTATGAAATATTGGGCAGTCAATAATATGTTAAACTAAAGTTAAGAGTAAATATTAAAAACCCAAGGAACCTGGATGCTAACTTTTGAGAAACACTCAAAAGAAGAATTTTGTCTACAATTAACATTCACCTACCACATCCTTCGGCTAAAACGTTGCTGAGCACATAGCGTGCGCCACGCTTGGATGAGAGTCTTGCCCAGAAATAGTTTGGCATCACAAATCCTTTGGTCTTTTCTTATGCCAGACTCGGAATCATGATAAGTGTGCAGTAAGAATATGATTTTCCTGAAGTGTTGCTGATGCGCAAGAGCCTGAGCAACACGTGCACCAGCAAGTAAACACTATCTTCCCTTTCGCAATGCTGGCAGTGCTTTACGTACTCACCTTTTTGCTTCCTTTCCTAGAGCACATCCAAACTGTTCACTCAGCAAATCTACAGCTGGCAAATTTGGAATCCAACTTGACTACTAATGGCATATTTGCTGAAAGCTATAAGATTGAAATCAAAATTATATTCCCGAATGAGAATATTTTCAAAAGAAGTCTAATATAAAGTGGCAGTATTTCACATTTCTGTACTAAGTGGTAAAATGTGAATAATTTAATCCACTTTAAATTTAATGGGTTTAAGCTGCAACAATAATGAAACTTGCATTTTGACTGCTGGTAAGCACATTCCATTGCTTAAGTGGACTGTTTCCGCTTCAAAGTGCTACGAGTGTAGTGAAACGCTGAGGTGAAAAACGAAGGTCACTGGCTGCTGATGGCCACGGGAGAGGCCACGCCGGTGCGACGTCTGCGTGCACATGCGCCCGCAGCCCAAGCCAAGTTGTGCGCATGGTCGGCGCCTCAGTGGCAGGCATTAAGGGACTTTTTAACTTGAAGTCGAGTTGTACTACTTACTTAACTCAAAAAGTGGTTCACAGAACAAAGAATGAATACATCTTTAATCATGCTAGAGATAACCTCATTTAAAAAAGTTGACTTTATTATAGCAATTTATACTCAGTATTTCATAATCAACTGCTTTAATTCGTTGTCAAAAAGACGTTTACCTATGCTGAGATCTCCTACATTCGCAACAGTTTTTAAATACGATATACTTAATGCATGGGCTGTTGTTGAAATGATATTGCGATAATGCAAAATAGGGTATTTCGGGCATTAATTCACATATTCCCCGCCATCGAATATGTTACTTTATGAGAAACTCCAAATATACACACGAATGCGTAACTCCCGACGCGCCGTCAGGATTGATGGTGAAAAGACCATTATGTCAGATTTTGGCCTAAGCACTTACCACCTTCACCAACGCAATGTGGTGCAGCGTAACGCGAAGGTTAATTCTTTAAGACCAAAAATTATTCGGGACTTGCCGCTATTTTGATTACAGAAAATTACCAAAGAATAAAACAAAGGGTCTGTATTATTAATTGCTTTTTAATACAGAAATGATCTTTTGAGAGAAGACAACAATACATTTGCTAAGAGGAATTTGAATAATGATTATTGGTTGATTTCACATGAAATGAAATCGTGACTCCTTTGCAGTTATGTTAAATATATGGTATAAAACGGACAGACTTTTCTCGAATGCAACGTTTGCTGCGGAAAAAGCATACAAGCAAAGCTGTGCTGACCAATATACTTGAATTTTTATCTACCTATGCTCGACTAAGAGCCTCTGCCTATTTGAAAGGCCCTTACAATAAAACGAGGTAAAAAGTGGGACAATAAAATAAGATAATCAGTACTATTAGCAATCCTAAGACAAACCCGTGTAATCGTTTCCAAACTTGCCTTCAATAAAACAACAGGAAACATCACACCTTTATTTCTAATTTTCGAGAACGAAAAAGACGTTTGTGTATGGGGTTATTTCTAAGAGGGAGTAATCAAACAAATGATACAAAAACATGTTTTTATCCATAAACATTTGAGCACTATTACCACTGTACTTTTTGACCTACAGCGAGGAAGTCTTGCAATCTTATTTTGGAAACTTTATGGTTTAATCGTGTGAATTCACCAATGCCAATAAAACGCAACAGAAAACAGGACGAAAAACTGTGTTGACGGCACTTGAATGAAAAAAACGTTCTTAAAACTTAACTTCTGGACATTTATACCAGAGATATTACTGAGTATCCTGAAAGGGAAAAGACTTCCAAAGGGTATGATGGATATATGTCCCACAGGGGATATTTTTCAGTCGTGATGATAGAAGCTGGACTTATCAACGCAACGTAATAATTACCACCTTTCGCTATTCGTATCTAGAGGTTAGCTAAAAGTGCTGTTCCACATTGCCAAATATAAAAATACGCAACATAAAAAGCTTTTGGTAAAGTCAACCTGCCAAATGAAGCGCATTTTCACCGACGTATTTGTAGCAGAAGGCGCATGTGTAACCAACCAGGTGAGGAGGATGAAACTTGGCTATGAATTTAGTTTTGTGATAGCACAAACCCTATTCATGGTCTTAACGATTTTCGCAATGGTGTTGATGGCATAGAATGTATAAAACACCCCTTCTAAGCTACGACCTGTCCCACAAAGCTGATTTTGTCATGAAGTAGCTACTAGTTTATTTCAAATTATTAGGAGGTTGGACACATGCCAAAACTTGAGGAGCTATGGTTATTAAACATGAGGAATATTTGCATTTAGTTTACTCAATAATATCAATGATAGAGACTAGAAGTTGATGAAAAAGACGGGAGAATAAATGGTGAATAGCAAAGTTAACACCCGGATACATTGCTTATCATAAATGTCTAAACAATTTATCGGTTTTGGAGGTAAAAAAAGAATTCGGAAAATGCTCATGTGCTGACACTGTATACTGTTCCCTAGAGACGAGCATATGCAAATAGCTGCTTCATCTCCAACAATACTGATAAGGCCTTCGAGTGGAATTTTACCATTTGATGCTTAATCCGCAGCGCGTATCATAGAGCGGACTATTTGCTCAAAGCACGGCACAATTCCTACTTCAAACGATGACGCTTGCGTGAAATGGCAGTGTAGCGGCGTGTCTCCTCCTGTATCCAAATTTGAGACGGTCTAAGAGCTCGGTGGATGCTAAACTTATCGTTTGCAAAGCTAAAGGCGGTTATTGCGGTGGGTTTTAAAAGCTCATCTGGCTGAAAAGGGAGAGGCAAAAGATTCATAAACTATTTTGCAACCCACAAATATTTCCCAATTTAAAAGTGTAGACCCAAATCAAGGTTAAATAATATTTTTACGCACTTTTATCAGATCGGTTGTTCATTAACGAAGTTCAAGACTGATGTTAATACCTAAAAAAAAACAACCATTTGTCTCATTTGTTATCAATAAGTATGCGCATATGCTAACTTATCAATGAAGGAATAATTTGAATTAGTCTGTTTTTAAGTCAAAATCCTGATTTTGTATGCTTGAGTACCACAAAATTGGTTTTTATGATGGCATAGTAAATCAAATCTGTTGTTTCTTTAGAGAATTAAGTTCATCCAAATGCTTTATTTAAATGTTCGCACACTACGAATACTTGGTGAAATTTACCGTGTTCCATTTAAAAGAATAAACCTTTTAATAAGTTTCTCTTGACAACACCTTAACCAACAGTGTCATTAAATCTTTGACATTTTCAATAAGATTTTAGTGATGATGCTGGTCGGAGAAGTAATTTTCAAAGAAAGTTATTCATGCACCGGTGAGTCAATTCAGTTGCACCTATTAGCGGGACTGGCTGTATTTTGCCATCTGAAGGGAGAGCTCAAAAGTAGAATAAGCAGTAAAGTATTTGCAAACCTGCAAAAAAAGCGAAATGTATTGTAGCGCTCTTAGACTTGCCTGAAGATGAGAGAATACATAATACTCTGGCAGAATACCTAAATCTGCCATACAGAGGGGATTTGGGTTGCTGGCATGGCTCGGAGACCAGCCCAAACGGCGAAAGCACAGTAGTGGAGACCCAAAGTGGCCCCTTTTGCCAAAAGTGAGGGTTAAATAATTAACGTATTACAACATACTTATTTTGATTAAAGAAGTTAGCTTTAGGAACAAAGCACTTAGTATTCTACAGCTCATGGCCTATTTTTGGACGCGAAATGAGTCGATGTTTGGATAAAATGCTTCAAAATAAGGTACAGAGCGTCCATAAACAAGATTGTTTTTTGTCGCCTTGATGCTACTGCCGGTCGAAGTGGATTACTCACAGGCACATTGTAGTTGCTGCTAAAGAATGTATTCAGTTCAATACAATGATCTGAGAGAATCCATTTAAGCTTGACAAAACATTAAACTGCCTCGCTAATGTCAGGTCGGAATGGCACCAATAAGTATGCATAACTGATAATCGTAAACTCATTAAGGTGGTGCAAACAATTTACTATTGATGGGTTGTTTTTTAGAAATAAATTGTGATGTATCATAATTTGGCTTTAAAATTTAGCAACTAATGTAGAGCCCAGAGTCTTTCCCGAAGTCGTAGGAAGTCATGATAGCGTGACAGGAATTGCATTACTAACGTGCAGAAGAGCTGAGACCAACTGGCATGGCCAGGGCCTTGCAGCCGGGCGGAAGAACAATCTGCGGAGACTTGAGTGTCCGAATAACCAAAGCACAGAGTTGAACAACCTGCCGAAGTATTACAGCTGTGATTATTGTTACCGTTATAAGACGTCTTTATAAAGTAAACGTAAATCAGGACTGTTAAACAACTTTGATTTTAGAAAAAGTTGCACTGGACATTGGAAGGGGAGGGGAATATGCCTTTGCGCTTTAACGCTAAAATCTGATTTTCCTATTCCATTTGATTCAAGGAAATCTGCCTATAGTTAGTTATCAACAGCTTCAATAAAGTATACGAAAATACTTGGAAAATATAGAATAACTGGTAAAAGGAGCGGACTGTGGATAGCAGCACTTTAATGGAATTATGGTGTGTCCAATTTTTAAATTAAAATATGCTTCAGATGCCCAAGACAACAAAAAAATGTTTAAATCAACTGTATTAATTGCTCGTAGGCCACAAATGTTACACTACTGGAGGGGTTTGCAATGTGTAAGTAGGTTATGTTTTGATATTTATCATGAAAATATAAAGATTTTTTAAACGATTTTAGGTTAATTTGGTAAATAGATTTATAATAGAACACGCTCCACCAACTGTCGGAGTGTAAATTATCAGTAGTAAAACATAATGGGTTCGGGTATGAGGTACTCAAAGTATAAACTAGTACATAAGCATTACATTTAAAGTTATTCACTTATCTTTATAATAATCATAATCTACAAATACACCTACTAATGCCGACGACATTAGTTATAGGAGCATTCATAACCATTCCGAAGTCATTGGAAAATCCAACGGACAGATGGTCCACACCACGAGACAGCCTTGGTTTCTAACTTTAGTGAACCGTCCAGATGCTTCAGTGATGGAGCAAAAAAAGTGGAAAGATTTTCTTCATTAGGCATTTTTGAGAAGGTTAATTACAGCCATGGATACTTCAAAGGTAACGTAAAACAATATTTTTGAGGCACAAAACAATAGGCTTTGCATTGAACAGACAGTATGTACGGATTTATGTGTGCACGTGGCAAACACGTTTGATTAAACTAGATTGTAAAGACATGTATAGGTGCCGGATATGCAAAAGGGTTTCGGTTTCAAAAGCCTATTGTATGAAAAATTTGGGGAAGAGGCCTGATACGCAAATAATGTGAATTGAAGTGCAGAACCACAATTGATTCTTAAAACAAAATATTTTATGACAGTGATAGCTTCAAAAACTTTTTTTGTCATCCAACTCAGTCGAGTTTCATCAATTTCAGTACTGTTCCATTAAAATGAAATGTTATTTAGGTTTAGGAGGAGCGTGCGCCTTGCCATTCACACGATGGTTTGTATGCGTTCATTCCCAAGACAGCTCCCGCATCCACTTCGCATTAACTGCCAAAGTGGCAGTAAATCCACTTTCACACCCCTGGAGTGAATAAACTGAAATTAAAGTTAACTTGCTTCCTCCGCCAATGATGCATCACTTTAGTCGGAGCGTATCCCCACCGTTTAGAGAGAGCTTTTAAACAATCTCAAGCGGTCCTGTGATTAAAGTCAGAACAGTCGGAACCATAAAACCTAAAGTATTAAAGTTTTGAAAAGTACTCATATGTGAAAAAATTGTGTAGGTAAAGATGTAGGGGCTAATAATAGTGGCACGTGTTGGCGACTAGTAAATACCTCTTACCTGGATGGAAAATATGCGAACAGACAAACAAAATGCACTCAGCAGTGCTTACTATTTTTCAAGTTTCATGCTAGAAACAGTTATACCTACCAACCACAAATACTGTATTTTGGATGATTAGCTGGGAGTTTGTTGCATTTGGGAAACATGTCGATACATTTCCCAGAGCAAGTGGTTCGTTGCATTTTTGATAATTGGAAGTAAATTAGCACCTGGGTACATACCAGTTTAGGAGCTACTTTAATGCGGTGGGTGTAAAATAACCACCCGGTGACCTTTCAATTATATCATAATTGAATCCATGGGTAACTAACCGGTGTGTCCTACCTTCGACCTGAGCTAGTATGATCATCTTAAGGATTCCCTCCCAAATATGATGTAGGCTTTCGTTAATTTGTTTAGTGGCAGTTGTCTTCCACGTTTTAAAACGTATTTGGCCAAAATATGGCAAAACGAAGCCTTTTTTATTTGAGGTCAACATGGGATCAGTCATTAATCATTGAAACGCAGCTGGGAAGCATAACGCATTAGGAGAGACTTGCTGGTCCAAAATTATGCGCAAGTAAAATAGTAAGATTGAATCAGAACCCATATCGTATTCAGTAAGGACGTGGGCAAATGACTGAATAGGCTTGGGTTCCCGAGACTACGCAAGCACTTGGGTTGCAAATGAATACTATAGACAAAGAAAAGAGGATCAAAATTAGGATTCCGTTCTTTTACTTTCTTATTAGGAGTAGCTATCACCCTAACTAAACCATTTAAGTTACATCTAATTATCAAAAGCCTGTCATGTAAATAAGACAATTTCCTGATAAGTAGTTGAATTACAATTACATGTTTAACTAGAGTCCATGAGTTTAAGGCATTTCAGTTGTAATAACCGAATCGTATTCAACGAAACAAAAACTGTTCCGTTATAAGAACCAGTGGGAGGCGAGCATGAGTGTGCAAAGATTCACAAATTATATTTATTGGTATTTTAGATTACCGACCCAATTTATCATAAAAAAAGGGACGGGCACGAACTTTTGGCGAAGCATATAACCTTCGAGCTATCACTAATTGCTTGATGGATTCACAGTAGGCTAAGTAGTTAGTGGGTTTGACATATGAAGAAAATCCTTAGCGGTTTCATCTTTTAAATAGGGTAGAAGAATTTCGTTAGTTCAACAAAATTGTCACTAGATTTTCACTTCATCAGTTATCTGACACCTCCATGACCACATTGGGAAGAGGAGTTTATTCTACCCCTATCGTGGAACTGTTCCTGATATCATGGTAGGCAGACGCCTACCAGCGAAATCGAAACCGCTGCGCTTAAAATGTCACCTCTTCAACGAAAGCCTCGTGTGCTGACTCACGCCGTACCAAATTCGTTACACAGGTCAGAACACCGCTAGAACGACCCACTGTACTAGACAAATCGAAAGGCGAATGCGTTTAGCCCACTTCCTCGGCCAGCCAATCAGGCCTCGGCTACAGCGACCCGTGGACGCATACACGCGTAAAAGGCAGCCCAGTCATCAAAACCCACGAAATTGTACGCTTTCAGTGGCTAGTGCCTGCTTATCTGCGAGAGGAGAAAAATGAAACGACAAAATGTCCGCACCCTGGCTCTCATTGTGTGCACATTCACCTACCTGGTTCTCGGAGCAGCCGTGTTCGACGCCCTCGAATCTGACATGGAGGGCACGGAGAAGGAGAGACTACATGCACAGGAGAGAGAGTGGCAGCGGAGGTACAATATCACGGCGGAAGATTTTGAAAAAATTACCCAGCTGGGTATCCAGTTGAAGCCCTATCGTGCGGGAACGCAGTGGAAATTTGCAGGTGCCTTCTACTTTGCCACGACAGTCATAACAACAATTGGTGAGTTCTGTGATGACGCATCGAGTTTTGCCGACCGTAGTGGATACTCAAGTTAGTGGAATGTTCTGTAACGCGGTCTCTTAGACATGGAGAGCAGCCAATCTCGAAAAACGTTAAACAAATTATACTGAAACCATATTATTTGCCGTCCCGAGCTGACAAATTAACTTAAATAAGCGATTTTTTTGTAAGTGCACGAAACAGAACAGAAGTTATTTCCTTTTCCACAATGAAAAGGCAATTGACCAAAGTTGCTAAATAGATGAATACCTGAATACATTAGGAGAAAGTGATTTTGCTACATTAAAATAAGATGCGTTCATAGAACGGGGTATGTATTTTTCATCACCTACTGCCGTTGCCTGGATATAATAATGACGCATGTCAGTTCACCTTCATTTACCCTCTCTAAAAGTTCGTTTTCAATACTATGGTTTGCCTCTTTTACCGCACTTCAGTTGAGAGAACTTATAAGGTGTTTTTATTACTGCAGTCCAAGACACTAAAGATGGTGACGACTTGTGCTATAAGGCAAACTAAAATATTTTCCATCAGAACGCATTAAAAAATGAAAGCGAAATGCTCCCTGAATAAAGCGAGATTATGAAGGACTTGGTAATTGCTAATTAGCTAATTGCAGCAGTAACGTGATTTCTTCACAAGAAAAAATTTCAACACCATCCTTTTTGCGTTTATGCTACAATTAGACTAACAGTTCTTTCTGAAAATATAACAGAATAGTTGCAATATGGTATGGGTCTCAAATTTAATTTGAGCCAAATTTGTGGGGCATCCACGGTCTGCTCGTTGGCCTGTAATCCCCATTAAAACCGAATAGTGGGAAATACTCCCATCTAAAAGTGCCTCTTATCTGCCACAGGGCAATTAGGAGTCCCAGCATTTCGTGCTGAACGACCGATGCGTTCATGATATTCATTACTTTGCAAAAGGCAA